>NW_004949105.1:1404699-1408373 GCF_000317375.1 Microtus ochrogaster | reverse complement strand
GTGTGTGTATGTGTGTATGTGTGTGTATGTGCGTGCGTGTGTGTGTGTATGTGTGTGTGTATGTGTGTGTATGTGTGTGTATGTGTGTGTATGTGTGTGTGTATGTGTGTGTATATGTGTATGTGTGTGTGTGTGTGTATGTGTGTGTATGTGTGTGTATGTGTGTGTGTATGTGTGTGTATGTGTATGTGTGTATGTGTGTGTGTATGTGTGTGTATGTGTGTGTGTATGTGTGTGTGTATGTGTCTGTATGTGTGTGTGTATGTGTGTGTGTATGTGTGTGTATGTGTGTGTGTATGTGCGTGTGTGTGTATGTGTGTGTGTGTATGTGTATGTGTGTGTATGTGTGTGTGTGTGTGTGTGTGTGTGTGCAGGAGTGGCCAAGTTGTCTGCACATGAACACAGCTGCAACAAGGACTGGAGTCCAGGATCTCCGATTAATGCTAGTGGGGTTCAAAAGAATCAAAGACCAGCTTGGGAGACGAAACTAAAAATGTGAGTGTGTATGTGTGTTGAGTGTGTGAGTTAGTGTGTGTGTGTGTCTGTCTCTGTTTGTCTGTATGTCTAAGGCAGAGGTCAATGTTGGATATTTCCCTCAGTCTCTCTCAACTTTATTTTGTCTATACAGGCTCTCTCACTGAGCATGGAGATTGACATGAACATTGACAATTTCTCTAGAACAGTTGGCCAGTAGCTCCAGGGATCTGCCTGTCTCTGCCTCCCTCAAAAAGATTATAAACCCATACACCACACCCATCTTTTACACAGGTG
This sequence comes from Microtus ochrogaster, assembly GCF_000317375.1. Taxonomy (NCBI): domain Eukaryota; kingdom Metazoa; phylum Chordata; class Mammalia; order Rodentia; family Cricetidae; genus Microtus; species Microtus ochrogaster. The sequence continues at coordinate 1,407,602 of NW_004949105.1, read as the reverse complement.
CTCAGGATCCCAACTTGGGTTCTCATGCTTTTGCATAAGGACTTTAGTGGCTGTTACATCTCTAGTCCCCAAAACATACACTCCCAAGGGTATAATACACTAATTCACTGTGGTTTTTGATTGGGTTAGAATAACATCTCACACACACATTTTCCACTCATATGCCTCCTTTGGATCAATATACATGAGTTTGACCATTTGAATTAGATTCTACTTTCTTAATACTGCGCTGTGATGTTCCTCACACACTTTAGCTGCGAATGTCTTGTAGTATAGTTTGTAAATATTTTTTTTTCCCTCGGGGGCTGCCTCTATGACCTGTGGACTAGTTTCTTGGCCACATAGAAATTTCTTCATTTAATTCAACATCAGTTTCAACATCTGCCTTATTGCGCAAAGGGGTCCATTATGCACAGTTGGCGGGAAGCTTACATTGGAAGAGTCATTATTGAGTCAAATGGCAGTTCCCCAAGAAATTAAAAATAGAAACATCACGTTATCCTGGTGCTTCGCTGCTGTGTACATAGCCACATGCAATGAAGGCCCTGACATTCACTGCAGCTCGTCATTCATGGTACAGCAGGTGTGGAATCAAGCTACGAATCCATCCGTGGGAAGATTGATAAAAATGCAGCAAATTTGCATAATGGAATACTAGTCAGTATTTAAAAAGAAAGAAAACCTGCAGTTTGTGCCAAAGTAGATTAACATGAAGGAAATTGGATTAAATGAAACAATCCAGGCATGGAAGGCAAATATTATGTCATCAGTGGGTGGATGTAATAACTGAACTCATAGAAGCAAGAAAAAAGGTGATGGTTGAGCTTGGCTGGAAGGAATGTCAAGACTTGGTCAAAAGAAACATAGTTCCAAAGTCTGTTGTGCTTCCTGGTGATTATATGTGTAGGCACAGAAAATACATAGATTTTTTTAAGTGTTTTCCAAAGTGTTTAGAACCCGAGGAGATTGCCCTGTTAGTTGCTTAGTTGTCAATGAAAAATGATTGACTCGTGAAAACTGGAAAATCTCGAAAGTTTCAGAGGATGTGTGACAGAGAGTTTGGGAAGCTGAACTCTGTGGCTGTGTTCCAAGGTGGGGGCAGGTGGAAGCAAGGACACAGGAAAAGGGAGGCTCAAGGAGGGGATGCTCATCACAGAAACTCTTGGGTCCACGGTAAAGGATGAAGCTCAACCAAGACAGTTAGCACTGCTCAGTGGGTGTCTGAAGCACTAAGATTATCTTGGCCAACATACTGAGAGGGTATTTGAGGGAGAATAAAGTAAATGCAGTGAACACCTTTGAGTGGAAACTCCAAGGGTCTCTCAGTTGACTTTTAATCAGCTTATATTCAATTACACTTTAAAGCATGGGAAGTAAGTGGGAAACTGCAGCTGTGTCACACAGACGAAGTTGCTCCAATTACGTGAGAAGTGGGTATTTCTGAGACAGCTAACTTGAGAGCATCTTGTCAGCCCTAGCCAGGAGGAGGCAGTGCCCGCTGCTGCAAGGCCCCTCCTCCCTCCCACTCTTAGCTCTTCAGCCTTGAAGCCAGTCTAGGGGGTCAGTGGACTCCTAAATATTAGAACTGTCTGTTGGAGTTTCCATCCTAGGCCTTCAAGATACATATTCTCACTTAGATTCCACAGAGTTTTGTGTTTTTCAGTGGTCAAGCTAGCAAACGCACTGCAAGGTCAGCCAATCAGGCAAATTTACATAAGTCCTGCTCAGAAATATCCAGGGTAGCAGTACGAGGTAACAGCAGGAAAATGCCATCCAGCCATGAGACAGCACCAAATTCTGCGCCATAATCCTTCCTTTTTAGTCACAGGTCCCTTACCAGGGGATGACTAGGAGTTCGCAGCCTCAAAGATGTCCCCTTTAGACCCTATTGCTGCTACTGTATTAGTCTTCAAGTTGAGATGCAGCTTGACAATACCGAAACAGCATCTCTTTTAAAAATTTAGTATGAAATCTTACTACATTTATAGACTGAATTTTAGGTATTTTCACCCACATTTTCCCATGTCATCACACCCCTCCCACTGAAACGCTTCTTCTCCCAAAATTTCCCCCTCCTACACTTAACGTTTTACTGTGTGCCACCCATCAAAATTTAACTAGTTCTTTGCTGGAGTGTGAATGTGTGACTATGTACTGTAGCAAAGGCAATTTATTAATGGCCCACCATCGAAGGGAATGAAAATCTATCCCCGAAATCATTTTAAAAACAAAGTTTTAAAAAGGCATCTTTTTTTTTTTTTTTTTTCGAGACAGGGTTTCGCCGTAGCTTTTTTGGTGCCTGTCCTGGAACTAGCTCTTGTAGACCAGGCTGGCCTCGAACTCACAGAGATCTGCCTGTCTCTGCCTCCCGAGTGGTGGGATTAAAGGCGTGTGCCACCACCACCCGTTTTAGAAAGGCATCTTTTAAGCAATTTCATAAAATGTTATCAATAATGTAAAAAAAATCCCAATATTTTCATTTGAATGATTAAGAGTTTATTTTCATGTTTAGCTGCGTGTATGGGGTGATAGGAGGGATGTGTGCACTTGAGAGTAGATGCCTACTGAGGCTAGACAATTGGATTTCTGAAGGGACTGTTAAAGATGATGGTGAGCCACCATGTGAGGCTTGGAAAATCAGCTCAGGTCCCCTAAAAGAACAATATGTGCTCTTAGTTGTTAAACCATCTCTCCACCCCCTGATCTTGTTTGTTTTTATAATCTAACCAAAAACCACTTCAGCTATTATCATGTTGAAATCTAGAGTTTCTCTATGTACTGTGTTCATGATTAGCCACTTTTAAAATCAACTCCATCATTTTGCCAAAATCAAATAAAAATATTTATTAGGAAGTCTAGTTATATTCTTTTGCTGGTTCCATTAGTGGTTTTTTTTTTTTTTT
>NW_004949105.1:1403273-1404048 GCF_000317375.1 Microtus ochrogaster | reverse complement strand
TGTAATTATTTCGGGCAAAGCTAGCCGGAGGCGGCTGGGGTGCTGGGGCCCTGCTGCTCCTATTATGACATTCCACCATGAATGTAAACCACCAGAAAGTTTGAGAAATCTAAAAGTTATAGTTATATAAACACAATTATGAGTCACTTGCATGTACTAATGATTTTAAAAGCTAAATAGGACAGAATTCAAAACATTGTACATTTGAATTTTATCAGAGTAAATACTGTAACTTAAAAAAAATCTTCCTTTGCCTCCTATTTTTATAGATAACACCACTGAATTCCCAAATATTAGGTTTATCACCATCAATTTATAAACCATTTGTGGTTTGAATGGGGTTTTATTTAGTATGCAGTCCAAAGTAGTGTGGCCTTCATGGCATTCACTCTGAGTAAGGAGGACCTTGATCACGTGGCAATCCTGCTGCAATCTGAATTGCCACACCCACTCCCATTTTGTTTTTCCACGTTATTTTAATTCAACACAGATATACCTACCACTGTGACCACCAGCGAGTACTACTCTGGGCTTTCGCTTTTCTTTGAATGAGCACTTTCAGCTCTGCAGATTCAACGCCGTCCTTCTCTTTAGCCTTGTCTCAGCCTCCCCAGAGAGAACCTCTGCTCTCTTCCCTGCTGATTTGCAAGTGTGACTCCCCATGAGACCTTACATCAACACATACATACAGTGCTCATCGATTTCAGGATATATGCAATATTTCCATATTTTGATATTTTTACATACATCAAGCCCATCATTTTAAAAAAAAAAA
>NW_004949105.1:1356182-1402623 GCF_000317375.1 Microtus ochrogaster | reverse complement strand
CTAACTCCATCCATCACCAGATGAAGGTTCCATGGTATACTGACGAATATCTTGCATATCATCATAAGACAATTCTTACCACCCAGGTAGGATATCTCTCAACCACCTCTAAATCCAACTCCACGGGATTGGATGCCCTCTTCTGGCCTCTGTGGGCAGTTACATTCATATGCACATAAATAAATAATAAATCTTGAAAAGCACAACTCTCCTTTAACGAATAAAATGTCCAGAATCAACACACTGTGATTGTGTTGCACATGCGCATCAGGAGGTTCAGGTGACTGGAGGTAAAATTAGCATAGAACCCATCAAAAAACAGAGCAAGCTGCAGCACAGATACAGCAGTTAGGGACCAATAATCCACAGCAAAAATGAATTGGAAGTGTATATGTAAAGGAATCTAGAGGTGCCAAACGTGTGTTTATATTTTTGATGTTCTCTGAGAGAGCTCACCAAATGTCTGTATACTGTGGTGATAACTTGGGCCTGTGTGTTGGAGATTGTGGATTCAGGATCAGGAGCAGTGATAAAAGGAGTTTTCTCCAGAGATCCTGGCTCTTTCTCCACAGGTCAGTTTTCCTGTGTGCAAAGCTAAGGCACTAGCTAAGTCAACACAACAATCATTGACAGCTAAGACAGACGGAGGAATCCCAGACTCACAGTGTGAAAGAAGGTTAATTTTATTTCTGCTAAGTTAGTAAGATCTTAATCATATATAACTTCCACACGGAGATAAAATTAACACACCAGAAATAAAGAGAAAAATGAATTTAAAGTACATGTGCTACTGGCCAGTATGTACACGAGCAGATGCTCTATGACCAAAGCTCATCAGCATTTGTTTGAACATTACCATTTTTCTGTAACCAGTGGCAGTTATAATTACTTGTTCTGGTCATGGATACATATTCCAAGTCTCACACAAAATTTGCCTATGTAATTTCCATAACTCCATCCAAGTGAACCTCTCTGGTACCTCATGAACCACTTCAAATAAATCCCATGCTTAATTGCTTAATAAAAAAAAATGTACCTTTGATGTCACAGCAAAGAGGTTCTGTTGCTGCTTTTCAAAAAAAAGTTACATGATAAAAATAGTCTTTAATGGGGAAAGATTTGGCAGCATCTGTATTCAGAGCAAACAAGAGCCAACAAAGAAGAGAAAGAGGTGAAATAGAATCTCAATGCCAGACAGAACTTGGGTTATGGAGAAATGGGTTGGAATATTGATTGTGGGAAGAGAAAATGTACTGAGGAAGGGAGATTGATGAGAGTTGTTGGTTGTTTTAGTTCAGAAGTTTAAAAAAAAAAAGATGAAGAGTTAGAATAAGGTCAAAAGTCTAAGGAACCTGGGACATAGATCTTATTTCTCCAGATCGGAAAGCCAGCTGTGACCATGTGCTTGTTGCAATGACTTGCTACTTTGCATTATCTCTGCAGCTGTTTGTGTGCAAATCACTACCTGGATCATTGGTGAACTTGTTTATCCCTACCTGGGCAAAGTGCTTTCTTAATCACTAAAACTTTAGTTGTATGCACATGAGGGGTTTGCTCACCTGTGTACCACACCGATAAACGCCAGAGGTGGGCATTGTATACACCAGAACTAAGGTTACAGATGGTGGAGAGCAACCATGTGGAAGCTAGCAGCTGAAACTGAGTCTTCTGAAAGGTCAAGCTGTTGTCTTAAGTGCAGAACTGTCTCTCCAGTAGATATTTTACCTAAGTCTGTCCATTTTGAGTTTCTTATATTGAACGTTGTTGACATATTCACCCTCATAAACCTGACTGTGGGTCTCCAGTAGAAATTCTTGCTGTTATTTTTTTCAATGGCATTTAACCCATACGTGTACTGGGAAACTTGGGAGATGGTTTGTTTAGAAATAAAGTCTCATTTTTAGCCCAGGATGGCCTCAGGTTTGCAATGTTCTTGCTTTAGCCTTCTGAGTACTGGGGACATAGACATGTACCACCCTGCCCAGATAGGTGGCTGTTGAATTTTCAAAACCGAACGCTCATACTTAAGGATGATGGTGATGTCTGTCTTTGCCAATACTAGAACTTTTGCAGCACCTATTCCTATATTTTATATATTTGAATTCTTCAATGATTTTCTCAAGTACTATTTTGAATTTACTTATAAGCTTTAAATATTGTTCTCATAAATATAAATTCTACATCTAATAACTTTAGATTCTATAGCCACTTAAAATGGTGACTTTATAATTAACTTTAAGATATTCCCACCTGTACAATAGCAGCTTGAGTGTTGGGAACAGGTAACCAACTTTATTCTGAATGGATTCAAAACCTACTCCACAAGGGTAGGGATACCACTACCTGGTACTACAACTCAACTAACAACCTAAGTCTGGGGAGGTAGTGGGCCCACATGAATTTCTTGTTGTTAAACAGACAGGAGCAACAAAATTCTTTCTAAATATTATTCCTGCATCAGAGTAAAAGTAGCAGAAATCAAAGGCACCTCCCTACTGTGAACAGTGTTGAGTAGAGACTTAAAGATGCCCAAGATGCAGAGACTAAATGACAGCTGGGGTTCCACCCTTAAACAGGTTCCTGATATCAACTCCCTAAGGGCCCAGGGACCACTGTCGATGAGGCAGCTAGAACTAGGGGAGAGCTAGAAAACAGGCTAAAGGGCTGCAAAATGTCACTCTCTTGACTCAATATGGGCAGTCCAATTTTCAGCTCACATCAACTGTAAAGTGATTTGCACTGGGCCCACACAGGACCAGTCCTAACAACAGTTAGCTGGAGACGGGGAAGGCCTCCCAAGGCCCTGACCTTCACATGTGAATGACTGGCTAATGATAGATTCTGGAAGAGGAGGAACTGATGGCTGTAGTTCTGCCGAGTCTATCAGGCTCCAATGGTCAACAACAAATGCAGGTCACAGAGATGACCCTGGTTAAACTTGGCGGGGGGTCACAAAACAAAATATGAGAGAGACATCTGCCCACAGAAGGCCAAGTGAACAGTGCTTGACAGAATAGCAAAGGTCAGAATGAAAGTATACATATGTAAAATTGTAAAAATATAAAATAAATCACTGAAGAAGTGAATTGCATATATGTGATCTTTGCAATGTTGATAATCTCACATTTTCACAACTGGTGTGGATACACTTTAGAATATTCCTACTAAGTTAATAATGACCGTAGTTTTGTTTACTCCTTCATAACTCCAAGACTTTCAGTCTTCTTCTGTAACTCCCGATGGCCCTGAAATGAAGCCCCACTGACAGTTTCTTTGAAAGGCAGTGGTAGGTATCATTTGGATTTTGACTTTTAAGTCGAGCCATGTGTTTCCATTAAGAATAATGCTTCCTGTAGAATTTTTGGTAGATGTAATTTTAGGTACCCTTTATATAGCAAGGCTGATATAATTTATCACTTTGGGGAAGCTTCCTTCTGTTCCTAGTTTGCAAATGTCTCGATTCTAAACAAGTGTAAAATTGTTATCACACACTTCCCTGCTCCTCCTGGATCAGTCAGATGACTTTTCTCTCTTACTTTATTCAGCAAATGTGGCGAATGTAAGAGTCTTCTAATGTTAAACTTCCTTTATAGTCTTAGTAAAACCCACACGGTGTAAAAGAGCCTGGTATGACATTACATTCGACAGCAAACAACTAGTGGTGGTTCTGGTGTTGTTTTACAACTGTATTTATGAATGAGGGGGCCTAGATGGTCCCTTTCTCCAGATTGACTATATCTGTTTTGATGTCAAAGTTAATTTGACCCTATGCCTTGATATTCCTTCTTTCCCATTTTTCAAAACATTTGTACAAGAAGTACTCATCTGGGGTTTCTTTCTGTGATTGTTTTTTAAATTTCTGAGTTCTTTGCAGTCTTTGTAGCAGGCTCTACTCAGTCCTCATTTTCAGACAGTGTCTCTCACCTAGGACCCTTTTGCCTCATGGAACTCATAAACAAAGTGAGAGAGTTTTATTTGCCCAGTGGTAACACTAAGTATCCTAAGTGTCAGGCCAGTTCTCTAGCAGATCTCAACCAAGATGAACCATCTGTAAGAGTCAACAGAACCACTAAAGACAACCAAATTGGATCTCTTTGGTAAGTTAGAATTTCCTAGAAATGAGTTCACATTTGCTTAATTTTCAAATAAATTGATGTAAAACTACAGATTATTCTCTAGCTTTGTTTTTCAGTCACCACCTGAGCAAAACTGAGGGACTTGAGCTATTCCTGGGGCAACAGTATTCTGGAAAGTAAAAATGAGATCCAGTTCAGGACAACTCTTCTTTGGAATTCAAGCAAAATGGTTTGAAGAACAGAGTCATACTCCAGGGGATACATGAAGAAGAAGGTTCGCAATTCAGAGTTGCAACTGCATGATCTTTTATATACTTAGGATCTAGAATGCAGTTGGTATGAGATATAAAATTAAAAAACCTTTTTAGAGCTCAGGGCTTAAGGAGCACTTACTGCTCTTTCAGAGGACTCGGCTTCAGTTCCCAGAACCCACAGTTCACAGTCACCTGTACCTCCAGCTCCACGGGATCTGCTGTCATCTTCTGGATTCATGTGTACATAACCACACATAACACACAGATACAAAAACATAAAACTGGTAGCTCTGTTCAGCAAACGTTTTCAGTCCTTTACAGTTAGAGTGAGGGAATGGATGGATCTTCAACAGAACACTCACAATTGTCTACAAAAGAATGGGTTATTTTATAATTTAAGCAGAAAGATGGTTAGCCCAAAGAACAATATCATCTAAGAAATAGAGTTGAAAATGCCAAGAGAGATTATTGGTTTGATATTAAAGAGGTAGTGCAATGAAGAATAAGATGTTTAGCTTCAGTCTACAGGGTACATTACTTTAGTCACCAAACAATATGAATGTCCTTCATAAAGTCCTGCTATCTATAAAACACATTACACAAATTAAGCTCCAAGTGAAGCCGTTCTGTATCAACATTTTACATTTGTTGATAATGCGAGCCAACACAGAATTTGTCTTCCTTAGATCGCCAATGAAAATACCTGGCCTTTTAAACAACACAACAGCATTTGTGTTGAGTATCATGACAGTTGTTTCTAAACATTTATGTAGAATAAGGCAGAACCAACCGAGAAGAGTGGAAGAGGGTCTGTCTCCCTCCAGACATGTGGGATTGTCTGGATCAGGTTAGCCTGTGGGTATACATGAAAGGGACGGTCTAAATTAAGTGTGACTTGATGGGGGAAGACCCAGCCCATTTTGGGTGGCAGCATTCCCTAGAGTGGGGATCCTGTACTGTATAAGTATAGAGAATGAGCTGAGCACAAGCAAGCATGCATGCATGCATTTGTCTCTGTCCTTGACTGTGGGTTTGACATGAACAAGCTGCCTGGCTCAGGTTTCTGCAGATGTGGTTTCCTGGCAGTGATGAACTGTTATCTGAAGTAAAGAGCTAAAATACTTCCTTTTCCTCCTAAGTTTCTTATTGCAGGGACAGTTTATCACAGCAACAGGAGTGGAACTAAAGTAAGCCCATGCTCATGTCACTCAGCATCCTTGGGCCTCTTTCTGTCCCCACCTGCTCCACCCACCCTAGTTAGCAGATGAGCACCAGTTTTGCAAGCTCGGGTTAAAACCTCAAGTACCACTCGTCACAGAAACTGAAGTGGTTGTTGAACTTGAAGTTTCCCAACAAAAGGAAAATGTTGACAGAGAATGGGACAAGAGTTTAAGCTGAAAAAAGGACCGGCTCCAACACATACACATAGAAAAGTAAGGGGATAAAACTGTTGAGCGATGGCTTCCTATGAAGCCAGAGTACCAAAGGAGGAAATGGCCTCTTCTGACATTCTACCTCTCCTCCGAGGTCCCCTGATTCTATATCATGCTTTGTTCCTGGTCCTGGGTTCTCTGTGACCTCCTCACCTTCCATATAATTCCATATCCACGTTCACCTAGGAGGAATGTGGCTCTCCATTAGTTGTTCACTGGGAATCACTATTCAGCACTGACTGTGATCCCAGACCTCTGAGCCATATCTGTCATGCTTGCTATTTCTGTTCTTAATAGCTAATTGCTCCAGCCATTCTAGGGCATAGGTGTGATCCCTTCACTATGTCTGAGAAAATAAACCAAAGCTACTGAGATATGGGTGCAGAGACTCTTGGATGATGTGTGGAGCCAGCCATAAAGTGTTTTACCTGGTTTTCTTATTATTGACAGGCAATCGGGACAGACGTAACATTTCTAGAACATGCTCTCCATGTTATTCATAAGTTACTCACACTCTTTTCTTGATGCTGTTTCCTTCTCAGCCTGCAATGTGGTGAGCAACAGAGTTCCTTAGCAATGTAAAGGGCTCTGAGTTTCACTATGTGTTCTAAAATATTTACATTCTCTTTAGCCACAGAGTCAGAAAAAAAGAGAGATGGATGGCCTTCCAGATCCATGCTATGCTGTCTCCTGAACAGTCTCCACCTTAGAATGTCTGAATTATACATGACAAAGGGAAAACCCGCACAAGCAAATGCAGTCTGCAGGCTGTTCTTAGGAAATGAATAGATTGAATGCCATCAATTTCATTAGACAATTTGCATAAATACCCGATGAAATTAATACTACTCAAATTTCATCATGATATAAATCAAGAAATATTGCTTGTTCTTTGGATGATGTCATCTCTGTAAGAAAAAATACACTGACTATGGGTGGCCACAGGTGGGATGACAAGAATTTATTTTTTTAGAATGTTAATGAGCTAAACCTACTCTTAAATGGAAGAAACCTGAGGTAAAGAAGACTGTTGAATAATGAATGTGTGGATTCAAGAAGGCACATATGTTCTTATTTAAAATCTACATTGGGCCGGGCGATGGTGGCGCACGCCTTTAATCCCAGCACTCGGGAGGCAGAGGCAGGCGGATCTCTGTGAGTTCGAGACCAGCCTGGTCTACAAAGCTAGTTCCAGGACAGGCTCCAAAGCCACAGAGAAACCCTGCCTCGAAAAACAAAAACAATAAATAAATAAATAAATAAATAAATAAATAAATAAAATCTACATTGGGTTCCAATGGTTTATGTATAAAGGAAAACATAAGGTTTTAATGGTATTAAGGTTCATTTATTTCTCAATTATTGAAATTCTATTTTTGTTTTAATGTTTATTTCAATAAGAATGTGAAACTTTAATTGTAAAAGTATCTCTGATATAGATTTGTGTTCCATTTACACTTATACATTGCTATAATAGTACAATTCAAATAAAAATTCAAATGTAAGTTTTAAAATTGATCTGAAAAATTATTAAAAACATTGCAATGAATATTCACTGTGAAAATGGCAACCATTGAGAATTTTGTACATATATTTTCTGAAGTGTCATACAGGGATATGGTGCAGGGATGGAATGTTTGACTATCAGGTACAAAGTTCTGAATTTAACTGCCAGCACAATGAAGGGATTTAAAACAAAATTTACTCTAAATGCTTAATAAACTATGAAACTTTACACTTTTTTCTGAAATCCAATGGGTCATCAAAAAATCTAATAAAAAAAAGAAAGGCTAAAAATAGAAAGGGAACTAAGCAGAACCAATAGGAACAAGAGGGGAACTAGAAAGAACCAATAGGAACAGGAGGGGACCTAGGAAGAACCAATAGGAACAGGAGGGAAGTAGGAGATGGTGATGGGGTGAACATGAAATATATGTATGGAACCAGCATGAAAACAAAATAAGTAATAAATAATTAAGCACGGAGTATTTTAAGTAAAATCACTCTATGTGGGTTATGATCTAACAGGATTTTAGGAATGAAATGTATAGGAAACTCTGAGCTACTAATACATAACACAGTTGTTAATAAACAGCATAGGGTTCTCATGTCATAGCCATGTATTTATATTTTTCCCACAAGCAATAGAGGAGTGGTCTGTAATATAGGGACAGAAGTCAAGGCTGAAAAACAATACTTCTTACAAGAAATATTCATCCCATAGTCTAGAAATAAGTCCTTTAAACCTTCCACGAAGAATGAATAAATCAGTGTGTATTTTGGGAAAAACAGAAATGATTCAAAATGAATCCCCAGGCTCTGATTCCCTAAGTAGAAAAGTCCTGAAGACCAAAGACATGTTTGATAATGAGATTTTCAGAAGCCCCACATTCCATCTTGAGTGTGTATGTTCAAATGACTAAAGCAATATTCAGTCACTGTGACAGCACATATCTCCTTGACATCAAACTAATTGGAATTATCTATCAACACATATCAACTAATCAGAGAAACACCTTTGAGGTCAGACAAATCAATGCATGATGGTGTCATGGTTTTAATGACTCCATTATCAGGAAGACCAGTAACAACATAGCATGATACTTGGTGCTGCTAAGATACCTGAAGTTTGCCCTTATAAAGCTTTTTTTCAACTTATCAGTGATACACAATTACCACTTTCCTACCCCTCCCCCCCAAAAAATTAAACAACTTGCTATGCCAAGGGAAGTGCATAGAATTAGCAAATTAAACTTGTTTTCAACATAATCATAAATATTCTATCTTTATGTGATGCTGAATAATTCTCTGAAATCTTGGTCAAAATGTAGACTTCCAGGACACAGCTCTGGCTGTGCATCAACTTGCCCTGGCTTTGCTCTGCATCAAGGCTTTTAGCATTTGTAAAGTTCTCCTGTAGCGCTGAATCCCCACTGAAGTTAGGAGACAAGATGTGGGTACCATTCCTACAGTTTTGTAAGCGTAGCTGTTCCATGTATTTCTACACAGCTCTGCTCAAAGGAAGAACAGTTGGAATCTTCTGCTTAATATATGAGACATGAAGAAAACAAGCAATAAAAACAAGTTCTCCAGCCTCAAGGAGTCACAGCTTGAAGAATTATTTTTACCAACAATTACCAATTACAATACATGGTGATAAGTGTCTCAGTGGAGAGACTAACAGATTTTAAATAGCAGAAGGTTGTTTTGTAAAAGGTGACACTTCCATTTGAAGCCTGAAAGTTACAACTCCCCCCCCCCACCAGTCCCTACCCTTGATTTTTTTTTGTTTGTTTTTTGTTGTTTTTTGTCTTTTAGTCTGGATGGAAGCTGTTGGGTGCTAGGCTGGCACCCTGTGCACTCCACACTGTTAGGATGGCTGACAGCGTCGATTGTTGATTTGCAGGGTGACTCAATTCAACCACCTGGCATAATGAAATAAATTAAAAACCAGCCCACAATTCAAGCTCGGAGGGCTTTCTTTAGATAAAACAGTATTTTACATGATGCACACATTTCTCAGTAGGTGTTGAGAGGAGCAGGCACTCATAGCTGAGTCCCGCTGCTCATTTGAGTCCTGTGAGCTCATGTGCTGTAGACATCCCTTCTAAACTGTGGTCAATGTGTCAAGGGTGGCCATAGGAAGAACAATTAGGGATGGAGCAGCGTTCCCATCAATTCCCCACTTCACAGGATTTCCACACCCCCTCTGAAGGGAGAGTTCTCAGTGTCTGGTGGCTTTACTCCTCTTGTGCTTTTGACCAGGCCAGAGACCCTAACATCATCACTTGAGGAGTTTGGGGTCTTTATTTCAAATTACCAGATTAAAATGGTCAGTGAAAAATGGGCTGCCTGTGTCTTTAAAACCTGGTCCAGATTGCTCTGACTTTTGTCTGTTCTCTGAGAGAAGAGAACTGGGCTCAGGTTTCCTTGTCCCCACCGCTGAATGCAGATGCATCCTAAATAGCATTGACAGCACTGGAGAAATCGGTATTAAAAGGATTTTTCTGGGTTGCACCCAGCTCTCTGCATCAGGAAACCCTGCAGTCTGCCCACGCTTGTCTGACCTTCTCCTAAGAGCAGACATTTTCAGTAATTTTGCCACCTGTCAGTGAAAGAGAACTTACAACATAAACCGTTGAGTGCTATCACTACACAATTTTTTTAGAACTAAAATCACTAATAATCAAAACCCTACTTCTTAAGCATCTCATGACCCTTTGTTCTTTGTTAATTTTTCTCAGTGTAGTTGATATTTACCGAGTCTAGTAGACATGGGACGCAAGACTGGCTTCTTATGCCTTAAGTTCAAACTCTATGTGAATGGGTGGTGAGACACTGCTTGAAACTGGCCACCCTGGAAATGTTATACCATAGGGAACATCCTAGGTAAGATAAGACCTTTATGTCCAGAAGGTGGTTGTTCAGTATTCCACAAAATCACACACATTAGCAACATGAGTCTGAACCCTGCTCCAGTGGGCTCTGAAGAGCTCACATTTTCAAAGCTGAGCTGGTATCACAGCCCACGGAGGGTTCTGATTGTCACTGTTAGGATATACGGACAACCCCTAGGGATTATTCGGGGAAACAAATCAAAGGTTAGTTTCTACAACACAAGAAGGGGTAGTCTAATTATCAGCCACTTCCCCACAGAGAGGAGGAGATTTTCTTGCAGGTGCTTTGTTAAGGTGCCCCATATTTTTAGAGTCCTCATTAATATCTAACAAACTCGCCTTTTTCAGATTAAATAACAAACTCTCACACACCTTCATACTCAACCAAAACACACAGAGACACAAATATAATTAATTTCAGACGCAAATCATTTACTCAGGATGTGTGAGTCAAATAGGTAAATAGTAATCACTACAGAGAACCATAGGACGTTGTGTGAAGGAGCATTCAACTCCTTATAGTACAAAGGTCTCATATGCCAACAAAGCTTTTATATGCACTTTTCAAAAGTAGTGCAGGGGTAGGTGACTTGACAGGGTGACACTTTCACGTACAGGTACAGAGGTACTCTCTGCCAAGCTTTCGCTCTACATGGCTATTCATGCTGCGAATCTCCCACGAAGTCAAGATAGCCATGAGGTAGAGTATGGACTCCAATTCTTGTCTATACAAACTGTTCAGAGATTTATTGAAGAGTTAGATGCAAATCTTCGCTCTCTGTTCTGGTCTCAGTCAACTCAAGATCCCAGTTCCATATAGAGATTTGAAGAATTGTGGAATCAAAATGATCCCCTCTTTGAAAGGGAAGAAATGCATCAATTTGGGACCAGAAACACAACTGCAAAACATGCACTGAAACACTGAGAATACTCGAGGAAAGTGGAATCTGATAATTAAATAAAATACGTTTTCTGACCCCTGAGAAGCACTAATCTGTGGACCTGAAGCTTCAGCTAGGTGGAAGGCTGTCAGGAGCCAGGTGACTCTGTGTTGACCCTCAACATGTGTGTCACCATGTAGCCTTTGGGAATCCAACGGTCAGACTTGAAATTCTCACCCCCAAAAGATGAGCTAATGGTTTTTAGCAAACAATAAAAATCAGGGTATCCACAGGGTAAAAACTGAGAACCTGCAAGAATTTTATTTTTAATAAATAATTAAATACAAATCCTTAGTCACCAAAGTCAGTAACCTCATCTAATGGATCCTTTCTCCTCCTTGGTTGAACTTCAATAATTTGAGAGAAGGGAAAGACATTAGGATAGAGATGGACGGGTTTGGCTCAACTTTAGTGAAGTGTTTCACGTGAGAAGACTATTGCAATTTAAATATCTTTGTAGAAGATTAAAAATAACTTGGCGAAAGATAGTCGTGGGGAAGAAAATGCCAGAAGATCTGGAGGTATACTTACCATTCTAGAGTGAAATGTGGCAAAGCAAAGGGAAATAATTACGATCAGGTGGCCACTCTTTATCAAGCCTCCTCTCCCACTTCCTCTTCCCAACCACGGTTCATCATGCTTGTCTTCAAACTCAAAAGTAGTCTAAACAGGACAAGCATATGCTAAGTAATCAATAACTCCATCGGAAACTTTGTTCTGTGCCATGACGATGCCAGTCCTCACAACAGGCAGTGCAAACTGATGAAACCACTGCCTGTACCAGGGAGCCTTTGAATCACTTACTTGAGTACGCCTTCTGCTCCTCTCTCCTCAGTAAGATGTTATTTTTTCCATAATTGTGTGATGTCAACAGATGGTACCAGTCACGAAGTCGAGAGAGGAAGATTTTCAGCACTCATTTGCCATGCCAGAGCAGAGAGTACTTGATAGCTCCTGATCAGTAACCTGCCTCTCTGGGGACCTGGGAGAGGGTTCTCTCATGCATTTGTACCTACATTCTTCAATGAAGAAGCCATCCTTCTATTAGTTGTAGGTCATGCAGTTTACACATCATGGAGTCTTCACAACTACTCAACACATTGAATGCAACATTAGAAAGCTCAGTTCAACAAAACTCCGCTTGTCTGATCCACCTACCCTTTTTCATTTCTCAGCCATATTTCTAATTGTGAAAATCAAACAAAAGCTGGATGTGACTATTTCTTATACACCTGCGTTTAACTACCGCGAAGAACAGCTCTGACCAATGCACGTGACTCTGATAAAAACCCCTCATGAAGGTCTAGAGCGGTTAAAGGTATTCAGGGTGAAATGTAGCAGGCATTGAAAATATCAAGGCTTGTGCATCCAGGCCCTTGAAAGTTCAGCCAGAAATATTCCCAGGGTTAATTTATAAACTCTTGAAATGAATAGAAATTCTGACAGCTTTTTAAGTGAGGAAGAGCTCTGAGCTCTGCTGCAGTTCTCATAATCTATTCAAGCATGGGATCTATGTGAATCAGTCTCTCAGGTTTGGCGAGTTACCATGGAGTTTCTTAAGAATAATAGACCTAATTAGATTTAGTGACTCAATAAATAAGTGAAGCCTTTTTTGTAAGTCATCACCAATTTCCCCCATTTTAAAGTGCAAAGAGAAAAAGCAAAGCTTTCATGCCGAAAACATAACCCATGCTCCTGACAAATGCCCCAACATGCATGTCCTTTAAATCAAAGGAAGTAGATAATTTATTGACTTCTCATGTGTTCAACAAAGGGAAAAGAATATTTTTAGGGGGGGGGAACTATGCGAAGTGTTTCCCTCTGCTTCTTTGGGTCTTGTGAGAATTAACAACTTATAAATAAGAATCTCGTGGACTCTTAAATCTTGACAGAATGTTCCAGCTAAGGCCGTCTCACAGCAACATAGCAGATATCACATTAAAGGGAGGGTAGCTTTACTTACAGAAAAAGCCCCAGATTAGTTTAATATAGATCATAAATGTTACATGACAATGTGGAAAAATTGCAAATTCCCTTGGTTTCTATGACAGCACTTCCAAGTAGCTTCTGTTCAACATTATTGCCATGTAACATGGTTGTCATGTTTTTTTAAAGGAACTCGGAGGCTGTGGATTTCAGAACTACTGATGAAAACATCCTGAGGGTAATGATGGCAGGACCTCTTCAGACTCAGCTTTGTAGCTCATGGAGGATGCTATATTCTAGGGATGCTCCGTTTAGCAGCAAATTGTGTAGAGTGTGATGAGTTTCCAGGGGCTTTGGTTTATTCATTTGGGACAAAGCAGACATGCTGTTCTGGTAGCTGGAGGCCTCTTTCTGGCGTCCTGTGATCGCAGGCTCCTTCTTGTAGACATTGACCTACTCTCTACCCCATGATCACCTTATCTATGGTCTTCATTTTTACAAAAGCAACTTAGGGGAGAAAGGGTTTATTTGCCTGAGAGTTCCAGGTTATAGCAGAGAAGTCCCAGGGGCAGGAGAGTGAGAAAACACTATATTGACAGGTAAAAGCAGACAGCCATGATATCATATACACACACTTGGCTCAGCCTGAGTTTCCACTCTTACCCAAAACAAGACCAATGACTAGTGCTGCCCATAGTGGGCAGGACTTCACATTAATCAAACACAACCTTCAAAGACATGCCCAGAGTTCAACCTCACCTAGACAATCCCTCATTGAGTCACCTTTCCAGGATGATTCTAGGACTGCTAAATTGACAATTAAATGCAATCATTACATCCATCTTGGTTCAAATCCTACAATCATTTCAGTTCACTAGAAAACAAAATCCTGACCACTGCCCTTCCCTGTATATCGCCCTGGGTACAACTGGGTTATTGCTCTTTGCTACTGATAGACTATTTTAAATGCCTACCCTCTGAAAAACACTCCAACGGTCAATTTCTTGGTGAGGTGATCTCCTTTATTTAGAATTGGAAATTTTCTTTCCATTAATCTCCTTTATTTTCCTTTTTAAGACAACAATTACTGCCCTCCTAAATGCTAATATGTAGTAGTCCTGCCCATGTCACTGATGCAGCTGACTTCTTCTAGTATGTCACTGCAGAATGGAGGACTGACAATTTGAAGAACAGTGCCTGACTCCAGAGGAACAGGTAAATATATTTGCCAAATGATGATTATGTTTTAGGAAAGGTATAGTATATTCACTAACTTATATTCATTAGGCCTTCGATATACTCTTTCAGTTCTGCAAAGATTACTCTCTTAGTCAACTTTAGTAGAAGCAAAGGATGACAGTAAGTGATACACGCATGACCAGAGCAAAAGGACAGGTAAACTTGACTACAACTCTGCGTGATGTTGGAGTGGCTCGTGTTTATAGACACATGTGCTTTTGGTGTGGATAGTATATTTAGAATACTATGAAGACTGTAGCATGAAAACAAAAACAGAGAAGGCTGCTGAGATGTTCCTTCTATTGCTACCCTCCATAGTGTGCCTCCTACAACAATGCTTTCCTTGTGCTCCTGCTATACTACCCGGAGCCCCTTCAGCCAGAACTATAAAGATGCAACCCTCCTGTTGTTATTATTATTCCTATTTATGTCTATAACTCCACAAGTTTCAGAGGTGGGTGACCAGAAGCAGTGTTTCTATTGAAGCTCTTCATGTAGTGATCTATATCTGTGAAGTGCCTCTTTGATCATAATTTTTGACTCTGTAAAAGCATCTTTTTGTTTCCTTTGGGAAACAGCATCATCTGTATGGCATTTCTATATGGTAAACCACCTATTGAATTAGCCACTCCTTATGAGAAGTTAAACTCTGTGGAATCTGCATCATAGAAGTTTACGGAAGTATGTCCGCTCTCAATTCCTAACATATAGCTTGCTCTCTAACCTTGCTGGCATTTAAGGAATAACCTTCACTATTCTGGAGCCTCTATAGCTCATGCCCTTCCAAATCCTGGGACTTGGGTGTGGTCACTATGTGTGCCAGGGATCCAAAAGCATCTCTTCACTCTAGGATTGTCTTCTTTAACTCTTCAATTTCTCGGGGGGGCATTGACATCATCCATCCTCTCTCCTAAAGACTTGAGAAGCAGTTTTGACAGTTAAGAGGAATGATAAACACAGAACAACTGGAATGAATCAGTAGCAACTGCAGAAAGGACAGGAAGGCAGTGACTCGGAATGTAAGCAGAGCATGTCCTTCTTAAAGGTAGCTTATCACTTCATCTGAGACACTTTCTCAGAAGTCTAGAAACGTCAACCATGGTCCCTCACTGAAGTAGCTAACTAACAGATTTGTCATTCAAGGAGACGAAAATCAGCTCAGAGACAAAGCTCTCTTTTTCTCAGGACTACTCTGCATACATCACCCCCCTTCGCTCAGAGCTGGCATAGCCTGAGGTGATTGCACTGATACATCTTTTGATTTTGAAATAGACTATGGAGCCAGGATGTTTCTGCACATTAACCCTTAACCCCACCCTTGGAGCTTCCTCATGCTTTGCCGTTCATCTGTTGACCCTTCTCATCTTGGGCCATTTCAACCGTTGTCTTCCATTATGGACATCCCCATTACTCAAAATCCAGAATAAGGTCTCTGTGAAAGACCTCAAAACACCTCTTGGAGGCCATCAGATTAAAAACCATGGATGTATGCAAATAATTTTATTGAACAAGTAAAATCATAAGTTAAGATATTAGAGGAAAACAAAGAACTTGTGAAATATTTAAAGGTAAATGAATCATTCACAGTAGTAATTACCTGACATTTATTGAATCCTTGCTGTGTGTTGGACATAGTTACAGATGACTTAGATTCAGGTCTCTGCAGTGCTACTTTAAAGCAATTCTGCATAGACATAAGCTCTCGGGATGTTTTCATCTTTTACCCTGATGATACGTCATGCAGACAGGTGACTTCTCTAAGCAGAGAGCAAGTCTTAGAGATTCGAGATTGTCTGAGATTTGGAGTGAGATCATCACCTGAGTTTCCACCTCAGTAAATGCTAGGAACAGGGACATGACACCCATTGGTGCCTGAGTGTCAGGGGGCATGTCACCTTCTTCAATATGAATGAAATGTTTGGATTTATCCCTAAAATTCCCTGAATTTTACTTCTCATAATGTGCCATCTAAATCTACTTTGTCAAAACTCACACCTAAATTGCAGTGTGCTGTGACCATGTCAGGAGGTAGGATCTCCAGAGGGTGATTAGACATGAGAGTTCTGCCTTCAGACCAATTTGGTGCATTCACCTCGAGAATGATTTGGCTGTCCCTAGAAGCAGAGTCTAGATAGAAGGATGAAGTTCAGGGCCCACTGTTTCTGTCTATAGTTTTCCAAAATCACTGACTTCCACTATAACCAGAAGTTAAGCATTGAATTTGAAACTTCCCAGCATCTGGGATCACAATCTTCTCTTGGCTATATAAGTTACCCAGTCTTTAGCATTTTGTTACGGCTTAAATACAAATATGTCGGTCTTTACACCAGAGAGAAGGGAAGTTTATAAGGGGTCTCATGTGAAAGTTAAAGACTTTCAACTATCCCAAGCACAACTTGACCACTATATCTAAAACTCAAGCTACAACGTTGGGATTGTAATGATAGCAAAACTGTGATTTGGTTACATCCAATGGTGTAAACACAGGATATCTACTTTATCTTTCACTGGGACCACTTGACAAATGATTCAGGAATGTTGACTGAACAAAAGACCATCTTTGAAGCTATAGTAGAAAGAACTCTGCAGGACCTCTAGGATATGGTCCAAGTTGGCTTGGGAAGCACAGAGCTGTGTGCATTCTAGGACCTGAGCAGTATGTGACCCAAGGCTCTCCCAAGTGCAGACCCTAAGCAGCCAGCTTTTATGCCTATCCCTCAGAGATCCAAGGCCAGCAGCACCGAACAGAATTACTCACTGCAAAATCAAAGGACCAGCAAGCAGCAGATGGACTGTGAGTTGTGGCTCCTAAGTAATGCCATGCAAATTATCCTTCTAATAATTTTTGTTTGGGAAATAAAAAGAACTATGGGATTGTATCTAACATGGGCCTCTTTTAAAAATAACTCAAATCTACTTCAGCTGTAAAAACCTGGAGAATTTATGGTTTGCTGTCAACACGGCCTTCAAATAGCTGAGGATGATTATGTAAGAGCATCCTTTCCTTTTTCACAAGCTCCGTTTAAAAATATCAGCCAGAGTGACTGGAGCATTGGCAATCTACTGTTGAACATTCCGTAGAGAATTTTTGCCATTTACAAATTGCCGTTTCGCTTTATGCCGTTTTGAACCTCTGAAGTTATTGCATGGAGAGAAATTGACCAGGCATCTGGAGTTCTTCAAAGGCCAAGAGTGAACTCAATTACTCATTGATTGGAAATGTTTGAGCAGATAAACTTATCTTCATTTTCTTTTTTCTGGGTGGGGGAGATCAATCTAAAAAGGAGTCCTTGTGTTCAGAGAACAATTTGAGGACTACGAGCTGTGACTTGGCATTTGTTTGCACAGAGAATGTGGAGTGGAAGGAACTGGCACTAGAAAACACTTGAATTGAGTTTGTGTCAATTCTGCTGTCAGCCTTAGACTTTTCAATGATCTTTTTCTTCTGCTGAACAATTAGCTCTAAGATATTCCAGTATTTTGACAGCCGAGATAATACCCTTTAGCATGGGAAAGCCGCTGCCCCTATAGCATGGTACAAGTAATTGCAAGATAAACAATTACTGCTAAAAATAAGAGGGACTTTCTTAGGCTCATGTCAACTAAGCTCTACACTGTAAATCTCACCTAAAATCATTCCACCATGACACCTAAACTTCAAGTGAGAGCCTTATCTCCAGGAGAGTTTGAATACTTCTGTGCAACACTTTCAACATCTGTGTGTGTGTGTGTGTGTGTTTGCCTTTATGTGTCTATGTATACCACATAGGTGTGGGTGCAGTGTCCATGAAGGCTAGAAGAGGACACTAGATTCTCTGAAATGGAAGTAATAAACAGTTGAGAGCTACCATGGGAGTGTTGGGAAATAAAACCAAGTCCTCTCCAGAGGAAGGGCATGCCATGCTGCTAACCGCAGAGACCTCTCTCCACCCCAGTGCAATGTTTTACTTTAAAATAATTTAATACTCACAAAAATCTTTTAAAAATCTATATCAAGGCCTTAAATTATTTTAGTCCAAAGATTTTAATTTGTATTACATATTTGTGCATGTGTGTGTGGGGGGTTGGGTTAGTGTGTATGTATGTGTGTCAGCATGGATGTAGACATCAGAGGATGCCTTTCAGGAATTCTCTCCTTCCAGATGTGAAATGCCAGAGATCACACTCACAGAGTAAAGCAGGTAGTGGGTGCTTTTGCTATCTGAGCTGTCTTCCTAGGTTTAGTCTCAGTTTCCATTAGCCTGGATTTTAGCTAATGTTCTTACTCAGAAGATTGCAAGTCTGTGCACAGCTGCCTAGGTTAGCATCACTAGGATATTTAACTCACTTTGTCACATGCTTCCCATAGCTAAAGAACCGTTGGAATTAGGACTGCAGCTGATTCCCAGGATAAAAGGATGATGCAACAATAGAAATAACAAATTCACACCTCGAAAGACACATGCCTGCCCCTAGTGCCACACTGCACTGTGAAAGCTGAAGCGTCTAAACTTTCCAAAATAATTGAAAATGGTGCATTTTTCTCACGTTGAAGACGACAGGGAGATAACAACACAAGGTTTAAAAATGGTATCATTCTGTGCACTTGAATCTGGAAAAACAAACCAAGCTTGTGCAATTAGACTTCTTCATGTTTGCTGAGGAATATAATTTTCATTCATGATAGATTTCCAGTGATGAACCTCACCCTTCATTTTCCCCATGACTCTATGGTTTACATGGTTCTGTTTCTTTCATTCACTAATCTTCATCTGGCTCATTAATCTCCTGGGGGCTCCATGACCAAGTTCTTGCTATCTAGCATGTCAGAGATAGTTTTAGAGGGCTTCAGAGGGCTACTCAAGCTGTGACTCTCTCCCTGCCTGAAGCCAAGGGGATTCTGCAATCACTCTGATGCCTGGAAGTGTTGAGGTCAAACTCACCCACTGGCATTGCTCTGCTTCTAATACCTACATATTCCAGTTGCAGCAGATATATTTTCTGGTGAATTTAATAGATCTCACCAAGTCTTCCCTTTGCTTTCAAATGACTGGCAGCAAGTCTTCCCCTCTTCTGCACCCAGTAGAGTCTAGCCTCTGTCGGAATAAGTGCTGGACATGTTCTCAGCTCACAACTTATCCCAAATACCTTGGGGTTTAAGTAGTTTTTTAAATTTAATTGTATTATGGTAAATGTTCCATAGAAGTACTAATTTTTGTGCTTTATTCGTGTTTTCTATGGTGTTATGCCAGTTGCTTCTTCTATATCTTCTTGTATACAAGCATAAACACAATTTAATACTCAACACGGAGTACAGAAATTGAAATTTTTTTCCATTTCACATAAGATAAATGTAGAACATGTAAAAATGCTAGAAAGCAAAGAAACCACACACAGGGTAGTAGGAAAGCCCAATTTTAAACTTGGGCTCACTCCTGCTTCGCTTTTTTATTCACCTCAGGATCTGGGAAGACATGCAGTTTTCTGATCTGTCTACTACACAAAAGATCACTTGTCTGGAAAACAGAGATAAGTGAACATTATAAGAGGATGTACATCAAAACACCCAGAACAAGAATATTTTAGAAGTGTTTATTATTAGCGTATTGCTAATATCATTTTTAAAAATTTACAAATCCAACTCCAGAAAGCATCTATGCAAAAAACAAATGATGTCCCTCATGAGATATCACAGTCTTGTTTGCATGTAACAGACATGAATGCAATCAGTGTGTAGCCATAATCTATAATCATGCACGTGGTCTATCACCACAGCCTTCAGCAAAAAATGTGAATAATATGTAGTAATGATTTTGACGTGTAAACAGCAAGAGCTCTAGGACATGGGAGGGTAGTTCATGTTCTATGGCATTAGAAAATGAGTGAGAGTTTAGAACGTCTGCAAATGCCAACTTAACGCACAAAATGAACTGACAGCAAATATCAAATATTCACTTTCTTCTCTTTCCTTCCTTCTTTTTCCCTTCCTTCCTTCCTTTTCCCTTCCTTCCTTCCTTTTCCCTTCCTTCCTTCCTTTTCCCTTCCTTCCTTCCTTCCTTTTCCCTTCCTTCCTTCTTTTTCCCTTCCTTCCTTTTCTTCTTTTTCCCTTCCTTCCTTTTCTTCTTTTTCCCTTCCTTCCTTCCTTCCTTCCTTCCTTCCTTCCTTCCTTCCTTTCTTCCTTTCTTCCTTTCTTCCTTTCTTCCTTTCTTCCTTCCTTTCTTCCTTCCTTCCTTCCTTTCTTTCTTTCTTTCTTTCTTTCTTTCTTTCTTTCTTTCTTTCTTTCATTTTGTGGCACTGGGATAAAAGCCAGAGCCTCATGCATCTCAGGCAGGTACTCTATCACCATGCTATGAGCTCAGTCCCATGAATCTTTATTTACAAAATCAAACAAGAGTTATATTTTTTTCTAATCATAGGATCTCAAAAAGAGATAAAACTCATTGTGGACACCAAAGTGAGAGTACTGCATTTTATAAAACTTTCATATTTTGTTAAGAGAGCTAATGAAATACACTATGAGAAAATGAAGATTCCATGTTCTGCTGTGACAACTGTGGATTCGACAGGAATAGTGATCGATCAAGGAAGCACATACAAGCCACCTAACAGTCCGGAGGCTGAGGCAGGAAGATTGTGAGCTTGGAGTCAGCCTAGGCTGTGAAGAAAGACCATATCTTAAAGAAACAGTAGAGAGGGAGGAGGTAGTGTAAATGTTCTTATGCTTATGGGTTTCTTGTGGGAAAGATTCAATTGAGACCTGTCAGAGTCTCCTAGAGAACTCAAAACTCACTGGTATTTACACATGGTTTTATTGGAGTAGTAAGTCAAATTAAGACTTCACAAACCAAAGGAGAAGCTTGCACTCCCATCAGCAATGCAGGAGTGTTCCCTTTACCCCACAACCTATCTAGCATAAGTTGTCATCAGTGTTTTTGTTCTGGGCCATTCTTACAGATGTAAAATGGAATCTTAGAGTTGTACAACCCCTTTGGTTATCTGTATGGTGACTTATCAGAACATTAGGAAACAACCTTCCACAAGACACAGCAATACCACTTTGGGGTATATATCCAAACGATGCTCAAATGTGCCACAAGGACATGTGCTCAACTATGTTCATAGCAGCTTTGTTTGTCATACCCAGAGCCTGGAAACAACCTAAATGCCCCTCGATCTAAGAATGGATAAGAAAAATGTGGTTCATTTACACAATGGAGTACTAAACAGCAGAAAAGAATAATGACATCTTGAATTTTTCAGGCAAATGGATGGAGTTAGAAAACATAACATTGAGTGAGGTAACCCAGACCCAGAAAGACAATTATCACATGTACTCACTCACAAGTGTTTTTTAAACATAAAGAAAGCAAAGAAAACCAACCTACAAATCACAGTCTCAGAGAACCCACACAACAATGATGGCCCTAAGAGAGGCATATATGGATCTAATCTACAGGGGATGTAGAAAAAGACAAGATCTCCTGAGTAAATTGGGAGCAAGGGGACCATAGGAGAGGGTTGAAGTGAAGGGAGAGGCAGAGAGGGGAGCAGAGAAAAATGTATAGCTCAAAGAAAATCAATAAAAAAGGAAAAGACAAGACTTCACAAACTAAGCCTAAGGTATGTATGTATATAAACATACATGCATATACATATGTATGTGTATACACATATATGCATATATATGCATATATTACACACATAGACAAACATATTTATATGTGTAATCTGTTTTTTAAGACATTATAATAGGACTGGCAGGACAAATCAGTGTGTAAATGCACTTGACACCATGTCTGATGACCTAAGTTCAACCAAGAGTCCACATTGTGGAAATAGAAAACAAATTCAATCAAGCTATCCTGACCTTGACCACAGACACCTATATACATAACCTTACATTTATTTGGTTCAAATAAATGAACCAAAGTGGCTGAAATAAAGAGGGCCCTTCTTGTGTAAAACAAGATTTAATCATAAGAAGCACCTGTAACAAAAAAAGGGTCATAGATAAAAGCTGTACTTCCTACACTTCTTAGGAGTGTCTCCTATGTAGATCAGTTCACCTATGCCTGAACCATGGATTGCTCTGATCCTGAAAAGCACTCAACTTTAGAAACCCTGTAGTAGACGAAATTCATTTTATGAAGGTATGTTTGGACGAGACCCTCTTCTGTAACTCTATAATAATTCAAATCTGAATAACCCTAATCTATTGGAATGAAAGCTGGCACACAGGTGCTATTTGCCATAATTATTATGGGCTAAATAAGGAAAGGAAGGAAGACTTATTTTTATCTGACATAATTTCTCAAGTTTTAAGTCAGAAATGTATTTAGCAGTAGGCTGTGTTTAATCACACATTCAAAGACTATAATTTCTAATTGCAAATGCATGAATAAAAATTTTGTGGTATTATTCTTACTTCCTCACACACATCTGACTGAAAAAATATTTGGAAAAATATATAATTCAATTTTTACAATCACTTTTACAAAATATTACTGAATTAATATTTCTCTTATAATTGATCTACATCATTATTATTGATGAATACATGGGACTCAAGGATAGTTTGACCTCCTTTCTAATTCTTTTGTGAGGATAACCAGTAAATCACAGTTAGCACGTATGGTCTAATATGTAATGATTTATAATACTGTCCATAATTCACTTTACTGAAGACAGACATTGTACATTTCAGGGGTAATAAACAGCTGACTGTGATCAACATTCGTCTTCAGAGTCACAGTCAATCGTAGAAAATAGGTGTTAAGGAAGTCAAGGAAAGGGCAGAGTCCTGGAGAAAAAGTTCTAGTGTCCTCCAGCATGTTCAAGGCAACCTGGTTCTAGGAGTAAGTCAGATAGAAATGGGAGAGAGATAAGGCCAAAGAATTTGGTTAAGTTTAAAAGGATAGATTTCACTCCAAAATGGACTTATAAAATCTTTAGTAGATCACTAGATTATTTCCCAAATAATTGTTTGCCTGATTTTCATGATCCCATGCTTGCTTTCAGTTAAAGAAATGTATGAGTGAGGTAATGGCATCTCCTTGAAGATGAACAATATTCTACACACTTCACGGCAATGAAACCAATCCAATCCAAATACCTGGCTGGGGAAAATGCTTTGGATAAGGAACAGGAATTGGATAGAAATGTTGAAGTCTCTTCTGGACATACCTTGATTTCCACAAGGGTCGTGTCACAGTGGTTAGCATGCCTGCTAATTCTTGATTGCAGAAATTAAAGGATGCCTTGGCAGTTTCAATATGTTAGCGCAGAGCCTGATGCGATTTAAAATTTGGTAGATTGTTAGAAAATGCCACATCACACTCGGATCATCATTAGGTGTGGAAGAAGAACCGCCATCTGTGGGAATGGTTTCAAGGATATAATGTGAGAGGCAATTGGTTCGAAATGTCCCCTTCTTCAGGATGAGGCCTGGGTCAGCATCTTCTGGTAGAGCAAACATCAACCAGAGATGCTCACAAAGTGACAACTACACGCACACAGCGAAGAGCAAAGCAGACAGAAAACAGTGTCCTTGGTTTTGTTTTACAGCCTGTGGCTGACAAGGTGACTTTTTGAGCCTCAAATTCTTTGTCAGGAAAATATGATACCATAAATGATAACACTGGGTTGTCTTCCAGAGTTGTTGTATGCCGCAATGTATCATAACTACAATGTGGTGGTATAAACTCTCTTCTAAAATTATATGATCGTTAATGTTAACATTGAGGTTTAAAATACAGAGTGTTTGTAGATGGCAAGTTCAAGCGCAAACTTTGTTTTAGGCAAACTCTGAGAAAGAGGATGATTTTTCCTGCAATGCTGCAGGAAAACATTCACTACCAGTGGCAAACTTGAGCTGGAGACGTCTACACAAACTATAACAAACACTGGGCTGTTAAGATGAGCATGAAAGCACACAGGAATTATGTTTAAGTGGCCTAGAATCCCAGGGATACATGTAGAACCAAGGTACTGGTAACTTCAAAGCTCTGAGCTGGTATAAATTTCTCCAATTCACTGTGAAGGCACCAGGAAAAGACTCAAAGGGTAACTGATTACGTGTTTACCAATTAAATATTTTCTGCCTATCAATGGTCACAGAAACTGTGTATTGGGTTTAATTAATGGGACCTAAGAAATCAGGGAAAGTGTGTTTGCAAATACACACACGCACGCGCACACACACCATTCCCCTTCAATCTGCTCTGCTCCAATTATCTGCTTATTTATTGGTTAGCAAAATCATCACTCTTCTAAGATGTCAAAGAATGTCAAGGCTGAAAGAAGACTCAAACCACATCTCAAAGGAAGACATTGGAGTCCAAGAAGGTTCCAATATCAGAACAGAGCAGAGCTTGAAGAAGAATCCCACACCACCCACCCACCCACACACACACACACACACACACACACACACCCAAGAGTGCAGGTGGAGGACTTGGCTGAGTAAGGCACGTGATCCATGAAATAAGGAAGGGGTATCCTGAGTGTTAGCTAAAAGATCCCTGCCCAACCTGAGCGCTCCATGTCTTCCTGGTATGTACAGTGGGATCAAACTCGGTGGCTGGCTGTTTCAGGAGTAAAAACAATGATAATGCAGTAATAGAATTATAAATTGTATAGATGTCATTTACAATAACATGGAGGGAAAAAAGAGCAGATACTGCAAAAAGGATTCAAAGCCAGGATTCTGGCCAGAATTAAATATTGCTTTTTGCGTTTCTCAGATAGGCTACATCTGATAAAAATAATTGTATTTACTAGGGAAATTTTCGCCCAAAAAGCAGATGTCTGATGAGTATCTATGCTTTTCTAAACACTTGTAGCTAATTAATAAGGCCAAGAATTCATTGACCGTCCTCACCGGGAAGTTGCACATTCTGTAATTGTTACAAGTCATGGGGCTTCTGGTGTCAAAGCGATGATATTTCTTCTCAAATTTCTTTCATTAGTCTTAAAGTATTCATTCTCTCCAAGTACACTCACCACAGAAGGAGTGAAGGGAGTTTGATGAAAATGTAGGCAACATTTCTCCTTAAATAGAATTTGCATTAAAACCTGTAAGAGTGCAAAATGTTCCTGTAACATTACATAGTATACAGCTGCCAACTCTTTGCTGTCACAAAGTTCAGGACATAAAATAACTCTTCTGACTGCCTTCCAATGAGTTCAAAACAAAAACTTTCAATAATTTAACGAATATTCAGGAGGGTGTCTATAATGGGTGAAATTAATATGTAAGAGATTAGTCAATAAGAAGCAAGAGCAAATGGGTTAAGCAGTGATTTAATTTCAAAAAAAGAAATTTATTTTCTTGGGCTGGCACTCAGAGGTGAAGGGTGTGTGCTACTTGCTGCAGAGGACCTGAGTTAGACTCCCAGCGTCCACACTGTAAATTCCCTGTAACCCACGCTCCAGAGAGGATCCAGCGCCCCCTTTTGGCCTCTGTGAGCACATGCTGCTCCCACCGCACAGCACGTAACTAAAAATAAACTTACATTCTTCCAAAAAAAAAAATAATTTAACGAATATATGTTTTCAAACCCACCCTCTCTTGCTCCCACCACACGCAAAATGCCAAGATTACCATCTCAATGTAACACTTTTATTTGTTTTAATAAACCCTATCTCTATGTCCTTTTTGCCCTTGGTGGAATCCGGTTTCACTTAAGAAGTAAATATGATACTGGAGGCATACTGCCATCACTTTCCTCAGTGGTTTCTCTTGTTATTAGATCCTCACTGGTGAGAGTACTGCTGTGCTTCGAGAGATGTGGAGATAAATCCGCAGTTGGCTGCAGACAGAGAAAAGCCACCGGGCTCTGGGGTTTTCCGGGGTGGTTGAACGAGGGCCTGTGATGGCATCATTGTGCTGTTGTTGTTTGTCTGTTTGTTTCCATATTCCAATTGACAGGAGCATGGACAGCAGACTCCTCATGCCTTCATAAAAGATGAGCTGTCATTTTGTTCGTCTTAAACTAGGTACGCCTGTTAATATTTTGCCCTTAAACCTGCTTGAGAATGCTACAGGGTAATTCGCTGAATTGTTCCACAGCGAGCACCTGACAGGTGTGTTTACTTGATTGCAGGGTTCCTTAAAGAAGAGCTCAGTAAAAGCACGAACCTTCCTCAAAAGCAAAATTAGAACTCAAGATCCCCCTTCTCCTTGAGACATGAGTGCCTGGAGAAAAGCAGCAAGGCCTGAAAGACCTCACTGAGCAAAGAGAAGAAACAAATAGAGCCGTGCTCCACTGGGAACAGACCAATAGCAAAGGTGGGTGCCAGAGAGGGCTAGCTGCTTATAAGTTATAGGACACATGGTCTCCCAAAAGAATACTAGCAATTTCCACTGTGCCAGATGCCCACCAGCACTAGAGGTAAGTCCTAATTGCCAAAGACATCCCATGCTCAGGTCACAGGATATGGAGACATCAAGCTGGACTCATCTGGAAGCTTCTTTTCTGCTAGCTGCTATTGTGGTGTCAGGAGGCTTCTTGTAGACTGCTGGGGAAGGACCATCATTAACAGTCATGTTTAGCTGTGGACCCAGCTACAACACTCCTGACTTGGCAGGCAAGATGCAGCTATTGATGCAATAGTGGTGCCTGAAATGGGGATAACCGACCACTTCCTGATTTTTGAAGATCCCTCCACTGGACAGAATTTATGTCTAATGCTGTAAACCTTATCAAAAGTCCATAACTGGGGAAGTCATATCCCTAGTGGGGAAGGCATTGCTATTGTTTTGCTACAATGGACATATATGTCTATCAAATTGCCCCCTTGACAATTACATTTATGCCCATAGATCAGTGCTGTTCTCAGCTTTGATCAGATAAACTCCTTGCTTCGGGTGATCATTAGAACCCATAGACACTCAATAAAGGTCAAATTGTTGAGAATAAGTGACTGTTAAATTCTCAGTTATAAACTGGATGTCCGTGACACTATCTAGCCCCCAGATTTATGAAGCAACAGTAGAACGAGAGTTAGAAGGTAAGAGCTGTGGGGTGGCATGAAGTGTCACAGAGTACATTCTTGAAGACAAGGGATCGTGGTGGTTGTAAGTACATGCTTAAGATCGGGGTCCATCAGCATCATGTTATGCACAGGGTGTATTGGGGAGAAGCTAATAAGTCACCATGCCTTCCTAAGGACCTTCTAATCACTGCTGGGACAGGGAGTTTCTTCGGTAGTGTAGTCACTAGCAAGGTTCTCATGCTTCTGCAAACAATCCTGAAAGCAATTCTAATGATATTCATTGGGTTTTCTGTCTCTGTCTGTCTGTCTGTCTGTCTGTCTGTCTGTCTGTCTCTGTCATTCTCTCTCTCTCTCTCTCTCTCTCTCTCTCTCTCTCTCTCTCACACACACACACACACACACACACACACATACACAAACACAGATGCGTGTACGTGTGCATGTAGAAATGGAACTAATGGGGAAGATGGGAAGAGATAGATCAGTAAAAGTTGGAGGGGGACATAAGAGGGTAATGAAGGTGATGAATATGATCAAAATATATTATGTACATGGAAAAAAGTCACAATAAATCCCATAATTCTGCATAATATATGCTAATTAAAACATTAAAAAGTAGACACAGATACTTTCCTTGGGGTTAGATACTTTCTAAGCAGTTGAACTAGAAAACCTAAGAATGCAATTGGATTACAAAATCCCTTGGTGCCTGTGGAAGCATTTACAACCAGAAACCTAGAGTGCCAGACACACCCACTCCCAAGTCGTAAAGCTTTCTACAGTGTCATTTATTGTTCCCCTCATAGTCCTGTCTAACTTTGAGAGCTTCCTTAAATAGCATTTCAAATGCATGCTTCTTCTCCCAGATAGTCTCAGCCCGTTGGTCACTTAAGCCAAATCTGATGCCCAGTTTGAAATGACGAACTTGACAAACACCTTCACTTGACTTATTGGCAATGTGTAGTTCGGTTCCTAAGTAAACTGTAGAATGTAAGAATCACTTTGCAGAATTCAGAACACTCTGAAAGCATGCTGTTCAGATCATTCTTAGAACTAGTACTGTATCCCCAGATGATTACCGATTTACACTTAGAAACCACTATCTTCAGAATAATAATACTGGGCCCAGCATAGATTCTGGAGCACTGATGATAGAACTGAGACTCTAACCTTTTAACCTTGAAACCCAATAGTTGCTCCCATTTATTTATATGTACAAACACCAGGATTTATTACTTTTCATGTGTGTACATCTATATGGATGTGTATGTATGGTATGTGCATATACATATGCATGCGTGGACATGTGTAGACATTCATGTAAAGGCCAGAGGCAACATGGGGTGTTTTTCTCAATTGCCTTCCAACTTAGTGGATGAAGCAGGATCTGTCACTGCTCCTGGTGCTCACTAATTCATCTAGAACAGGTGACCAGTAAGTCCCAGCGATCCTCCTGTCTCTGTTTTTCCATCTTTCTAAAGCCGGGATAACAGGCATGCTGCCACCACACCTGGCTTTTTAAGTAGGTGAAGAGAGCAAACTCCAGTCTTAATGCTTGTGCCACAGGTACGTCTTGACTGAGCCATTGCCCCAGGACCTTTTAGAGACAAGTTTTTCTGTGCAATATTTAAGCCATTAATTCAGCAGTTCATAACCCTTTGTAGAAATAAGGAAGCCGAGTATCCACAAGCCTAATGTTTTCTTAGGCTACACAACAAAGGGTGAGCTCAGTGTGTCTGCGAAGTCAGTCACAAAGGCTTGCTGGTGCACTCAGAAAGTTTTCCCAAACAGCAGTCACAACCAAAGTGCAACCCGTGAGAACACGACACTGGGGTGAGTTCTTTCTATCATGAGGCATTAGCTTGTAAACAAGGCAACACACTGCCTTTCATTACTTCAAAGGCAACTTAACACTGAATTCATTTTAAACATTATGAAACCATCTCATTGTAGCTATTTAAGAGTTCTAAATAAGCTATTTTGTTGTGGTGATAACATAGATGCTGAAGCTTTCAGAATTAAACATTCTTCAGTGACAATATTCTACTAATACAATATCTAAGAACGTAAGAACATAGGAGGAAAGTGCTTTCCAGAGGACCAAAAGAAATTACTGTGGTGAAGGATTTAACAAGTGACAAAATCCTTTAACCCTGGCAAAGGTTGCTTGGTACTAGCAGTGGCTCAGAGCTCTCCTGAGCCTCAAGGTTGGATAGCTACCCTCCAGCTGTCAGGATTATCTATGTCTTAAACTTAAGCCCAGACTTTCTGAACCATGCTGCTTTCCCCAGACAGTATCCTCTGTCAGGGTGAAGTGGCCAGTTTTCCATTGGGTCAGAAGAAAGCCCACAGGCGCTGGGCAGGGTACTGGACTGTGCAAGAGAGACAGGTGACATGGGTTCACATTGGACTGTCTTGGGAGGAAAGTTTGGGCCATCCCAAGGGAGAAGGCTCACAGGTTACTATTTCCTCATTTTCCTCTTGTGAATTTGGGAGAGCTAGTTTATGGAAAACACAAATAGAGAGATATTTGAACCTATAAACCCGAAGATCACTTAAGGTTCAAAAATGTTGCAATCTAATTCTACTTTGCCCATTGGTCAGTTTTATAAAAGACATGCAGCTTAGATATTCTTAGGCTGTTAGAGTAATTAATTGAAGACATATTGCATTTAGGTATATTTCACATGTCACTGAAAACAGTCTCACTGTCATGCACCAGTACTACGGTGTGGACACGTTTTCCATGCACATAATAAAAGTACCACACTCCTCCATTTGACCAAAAGATGGAATAAACATGCTACTTCAAATTCTCAAGTCAACATTTTATCTGGGAGGACTTTCATTTAAGAACTACAATTTGTTATGCAAGAATTCATCCAGCTATTTTCGGATGATGGACATCTAAGCCCGGTCGATTTTTTTTGTCATTGTTGCTACTATGGAGAAGGCTGAAAAGAATAAACACATAATACCATAAAATACATCACACTTTTAACTGTAAAATCTCATAATTTAAATGTTTGACTGGTATGGAAGAATTATCTCCTCTTACCTATCCTGATTTTTCCAGATATATAACAACAAAGTATAGCAATGTTTCCCCAGGAGTCTTAGTAAGACTTGAAACCACCAGCTGCATCTTTATAGATATACTGGCGGGGGGCAAAGATTAATATGCATGGTTTAGAGTAATTCAGAAATTTTTCTTACACCGATTTCTTAGGCTTATTCTTCATATGAAGACATACACACATTCATCATTTAGGCTGAGTCAGCTACTTAACCCTTGTTCATTCATTGTGTGATAAACTTTTACTTTTCCAGAATAAAGAGGTGGGCAAATCCATTGAAGAACCCCCATTGGCCTCCTGTTTCTATTATTTATGCCTAGTGTGAGTCTTGTCTTGCATCTAAGCATGCTGTGGGATAAGCTGTAACAAGAAAAATGATGAGTGCATGGTTGTTTTCACAGAATCGTGGAATCGCATACAAGGATGCATTATACAGTTTGCCCAGCCTTTCCGTTTCTATCGACCAACTCTAGTTCTACTCCCTTTCTCTCCCCTGCTGCTTCTTCTCCAGCCTTGTGTCTTATTGGAAAGCCCTACAGAACAAAGAACATTGAGTGGCCTCCAAGAACCGAGAGTGAACTCCGGCCAAAAGCCAGCCAAGAACTTCAGTCTTGCCACAGAAGGAACTGAACTGTGCCAACTCCCCATAGTGATCTTAAAAGCAAACTCATCCCTAGTTGTGCCTCAGATGACATGGAAGTCCACATCAGCCTTTGTTTGGACTTTGGTGAGGCACTATTCAGCAACCAAAGCTGTGTAGATATTATTTTCCACAGCAGAGACATGGAGAGATGTTTCTAGCTCTCGCTGGTATCTCAAAGCAACACTAGCTAAATAAATCCCACTGGGATGGAAAGTAACCCTGGTCTTCTGTACAAACCCCTATCCAATTGTTCCTCATAGCACCTGGTTTCATAAAAAAGAAAATAAACATGAAAACCAGGGAAGTGCTGAAGCTTTGTGCTTACTATAACTGCCTTTGGCTTCTGTCCCCCTCTCCCTTCTTATTTGTGAACAACAAAAGGGCATAGTTCTTAAAGCTGCATCATTAAGTGTCTCATTCTGTCTGCAGCGAGCATCCCAGAGTCTGAAACTAACATACATCTTTCTCTGCACATAGGTTCTGCTCTTAAAACAGCAAAGGTTACTAGAACCCACTTTACAGAAGAAATGGCAGCTGCTTCTTCTTGTTGCGTCATGTTTTATATATTATTTTATACTATATAGACCTTACACTATTCATCTCTATAAAAACTGGAAAAGATAAAACAATCATCAAAGTTCAAGTTCACTACTTTCCTTATAATTTAAAAGCAAAAGACCCCATTATCATTTCAATATACTAACAACACATTCCTCTTAATTCTCTTATTGCCACTAAAGATTTCCCAAAATGTAATACTGTAAATGTATTTGTCAAAGAAAGAGCATAATCCTCTTATGTAATTCTTTTAAATTAAAAGATTGAAAGATAAAATAGTTGTGAAGATCAAATGGCAACTGTAGATTGAAATATCTGCTGAACAGATTCTAATAGTAAATAAATTATTGTCACCAGAAAAGAAAAAAAATGCCAGCACTCCTGAACCCTTATAGATAGACAAAGAAATAGTCATTAGAAGATGCCCAATGAATCCAATAAACAAGAAGAAACAATAACTTGGATTAATGTTCTTACAGCTGGCTGTATGGACAAGCTCAGGTTTCATCGTGAGTGAGTAATGACTGAAGCAGAGACTGAAGGTACTTCTCATCATTTCTGTCCTTCGCTTTTCTACAGAACGTTAAAACACACTTTTCACTAAAAGCATGCACTGAAGGGGTTCTGCCCCATAAGTCTCTTCACCCAGGAAATCAGATACCTAGTATCCTCCAATGCTACAAGATCCAATGCAATAGGAAAGATGTAAAAAAGCAAAAACCAATAGCAAAGAAGGACATCTTCCCAAAGTGCCTACAGATGTCATTTCCTGCCCAATAACTAATGATTGCTAAGCATAACAATGGACAAAGGAAGTAGAAGGGAGTTTGGTGGTCTATTAATGAGAGATAACCATATGTAGAGTCTAGCTCAGGTAAGAAACAAAGACAGCAAAGAACACAAACAACCCAGCGTAACTCAAGGTAGGGTGCACGTGTTTTTGCGGAAGACCTCAGCAGATGGCATGAGAGAAAGACTTAGAAGGTCAACCTGAACCTAACTGTGGACTGTGGAGACCTAAAGAAGTCTGTATGTGGTAAGTTCACTGGGTCATCTAGAAGTTTATGTGGGACTCAAGAAGCCACAGAGTTCTTGACTTTTGACACATTATTCCCCACTTGTCTTACTAGCTAAAGGAATTACCAGTATCAAGTATCCCTCAAGAAATAAATGATATCCAAGTAAGTGTTTGACCAAGTAGAGGCCTGAGAAGAAGTAAGCCTCAAATATGTGCACGCTGTGTCTTGGGCAATGGTCCCACCATAGTCCTACTTTTCACCTTCTTCCCTGGTCTTTCTAACTTAAGAAGCCACATGTGAATTTCCATGGTGACAAATGGACATCAGTATTTATGGGTTCATGTGTAGACAGCACACTTCAACCAGACTTCTCTATGGTACCAGGCAAGGCTTACAACTGTATGGAACCTGCTCTTTGCAAGGCCCTCATTCTCCACTAACTGCCTGAAGTCGCTTCCCTTACCCAATAATTCCTTGAGTCCCCAACAACTTTCACCTGCTGGACACTCTCCCGTCTAATGTTGCCATGGCATCAAGGTCTCTGTTCCACAAACTCCTATTGGGATCAATGCAAATTATGTCAAGAGTCCATTTTCTGCTGCAGTGAGAAGGCTCCTGGAAGGCAAAAAACAACGTTTCTGAACTGTAGTCTAGGGGATGAAAGAGAGCTCCCATATCTGAGGTATTCCATCAGTATTTCTGCTTGGGGTATTCCGTCATTCTCTGCCTATACCAATGCCTTCTACAGTCCTTCTCAAGGACATGGCCAATCAACATGTGGGACTTTATACACAAGGTTCATCATTTAGGATCACAACAACCTGAAAACTGCATCTGGACAGTGATGGACATTGATGCAGTTCTAGATAGATCCCCAAGAATGCCATTCAGCTGAAGTGCTGCCCCACAAAAGCAACCCTAGCAACTTCTCCCACTTGAATTTCCCTGAATATTGCTTTTAATATTTTTAACTATTATGAATTTTGCTGTTGTTTTCTAAAGACATACTTTTCAACCACTAAATATATAGTCATATTCCATTACAATTAATCTTACTTTCCAAAAGATCAAAATAAAAATGAATAAAATCCATACTTTTCTATGATAACATATCATCACTTGTAGATGGATGCTATAAAGTAGTGCCACACAATCTTAGAATTGAGTATAATAATAAAGGGTTCTTAATCTAAGGGTAGACTCACAGATCACAGTCTTCTGCAAGAGCAGGGAACAGGAACCAAATCCAGCAGCCAAGAGAGACAGAGACGGAGCAAGCTTCATGTCAGTATTTATAGTACAAGAGACCATGCCCAAGTGGACTAATATCATAAAGGTTGTTGGCTGAAGAAGTTATCACAGCAATCACTTGAACAGATCACCCCATAAAACAAAAGAAAAGCCTTCTGACATGTTTCACTCGAAAATTTCCACAATAATTATATAAGAATGAGACTGAATGAGAAATATATAATTGATATGCAAAAATTTACATTTTGAGAAACTATATGATAAATTAAGATGATGCCTCATGTGGCCCCAGCTAAATCTCCTAGCAATAGTGGATACTTAGCCTGGACTGGCCATCTCCTGAGACCAATTTGGTGCCTAGCCCAACTGTCATCAGAGAGACTTTGGATGGAACAGATGCAGACCCACAGCCAAACATTAAGCAGAGCTCAGGGAATCCTGCAGAAGAAGGGGAGGAAGGATTGTAGGAGCCAGAGGGGTCAAGGGCACCACAAGAAAACACACAGAATCACCTAACTTTGGCTCATAGGGACTCACAGAAACTGAACTGACAACCAGAAAGCCCACATGTGACTGACCTAGTCCCTCTGCGTGTATGTTTACAGTTGTCCAAATTGGTCCTAACAGGAAATAGGCTGTCTCTAAATCTTTTGCTGGCTTTTGGGACCTTAATAATGAGTTGTTTTGCTCAGCATCAACACATGGGGAAGGTGCTTAATCTTGCTGAAACATGATACGCCATGTTTTATTGATACAGAAGATATGTTCTTTCCTAATCAGAAATGGAGGAGGAATGAACTGGGGGAAAGAGGTGGGTGAGGAGAGACTGGGAGGAAAAACTATGGACTGGATGTAAAATAAATAATAAATGGATGAATAAAAGTAAATTTATGAAAATGAAAGAATATAAGATGGAGGAATCTGTACACTGTTTTGCCCTGTCACACCTGCTATGCTAGATCATATACATATCTAATATTTGTGTTCAAATACACATTTAAATGTTATTCATTTAAATTAAAGTTTAAAAAAGGATAATTCTTCATATAAATGTGACCATTCCTTTGTAGTCATGTTCTCTCTTCCCCCATAGAAGTGCTAACCACACAGCCTCTAAGTGTTGGGGGCCCAGAACAGCACTGTACTTGTTCATATAGCAATTTCCTTACAGCTTAACAAAAAAAAAATGATTTGAACCATAGTAACAAACATTGCTGATAGCCTGAGAACAGGCTTGCATTGCTATTCTTTGAGAGAAAAGCATAAAGGTATCTTTCCTCCCAGGAGAACCCATCTTTACCTTAAGATAAGCATGGGGAGGAGAAAAGCACAGCAGCCAGAGGTTGGGTGTGGACACTGAGTTCACACCTCCAAATGGAGTGGAAATGCCCTCTGAGCGAGGAGGTCAGAGTAGAAAGAAAGAGCAACAACAAAAATGCCCTTAACTCAGATTGTGTGTACATAGGAGAGTAGGTGTATAGACTCCTCCCCATTCTGTCCACAAATATCAACCCCATGAAACAAATTCCCAACAAGAGACCAGAGAGGATGATTCCTGTTAAACACAGGAGAAACGTTTCTCGAAGGAAAGTCATAGGGATTCTCTAGGCATCAGGGAAACAAGTGCTTTGAATTCACAACTGATTTCAAAGGCTTGCAAATCATTATGGATAAGTCTTCAAATAATGCAAATCTTAATCTAACACTTAGCCCTTTCTTACATAACACCAATCACATCAGAGTATACTCAACAGTAATGGGAAAAGTATAGAATAATTCCCTGCAACGTTATTTTCACATGAAAGACTATAATTATTCCTTGAAGTCTGTTCACAATACAAACACTGTGGACAAGGAGCTCTGGCTGGGGCTTTGTTGTAAATTCATACTTTTAAAAGATTAAACGGCGCCGGGCAATGGATAGTGATAATGGAGGCATGGATGATGCATAGGGATCCTCTGAAATAACTGCACAGTTTCATGACACAGCAAATTCATGTAGAAATCTGTATGGGCTCATTAGCCTTTGAAGGATTAATCGACAGGTTATTAGATCGCCAAGCCTTTTATTGAAAGGGAAAAAGGGATGGGATACAAACAGATGCAATCTATATGCATTTAAGGTGGGGACTATCTTTTATCTACCATGTAATTAATCTACATCCTATTACTAAATAATGAAGGGGTATAAACTTTGAATTTATATAGATTAACCTGCAGCTGTACTTTCCTTGCTGCCTCATCCTCATTATAGGGTCTCTTAGTCTGAGATCAGTTGTGTTCTCTGTATCTGGATAGGTTGTGAATGGGGCTGCTGGCACACTCACGTGCCTTCGTGTCACGCACACTTCTGAAGACTCACTTGGAGATGAAGTGTAGGAATTGGAATCGAACAAAGACAGAGACAAGTGAAATAAATTTTGATGAGAGCAGCCATATCTCCCATGCTATGGGCATGGGGAAGGAGTAGAGCCATGCCCTAACGACATTTCTCAAAAGTTATCACAGCTCTGTTGGGTATAATAAGCCCTGCCTTATTATCCACACACAGTCTGGCTTTTATTCCTGAAGATCCCACATCCTCATAGTCTTGAATTTGTTACAATTGATATTCTCCAAAAGACCAACATGAAGAAATGTATGCCTTTAGCGCTTGACCAGTAGCCCACATCATTCAACCCCAATTGGAATCACATTCCCAAAGTCACTCATTAGCAAAAATAACCTGGAAGAAGCAGTGCCAACAATTTGGCTCCTGCCTGTTGTGTCCCTTGGTCTCTTGTCCACAGCAGTATCTAAAACATACAGTAAGCTGTCCCTGACTTACCCCACAACAAGCAATGGGATGAAATTAAACCAGTGCCAGTAACCATGAACTTCGAATACATTAAAAACAAAACAAAACAAAAAACAAAAACAAGCCCAGAGTTGCTTTAAGCAGGTGTGTTTGACTCTATGCAGTGTTTTGTTTTGTGTCATCCACCAGGAAATGTTCTAGACACAGCACTAGCGACATGGGTGGAAGTAACCTCATGTGTGACTCAAGCTACTGAGCTCCATAGGAATTGTAAAGGAGGACCAGGTAAGTTCTCTAAAGTGCAGGTGGCCTTTTCCTCCCTGGAAGACCCCTACCTGATGTATGTAACTTAAATACTTCAGCTGCATACCAAAAGGAGCTACTTTCTACTTAGACCTGGAGACACTGACCCACTGGAAGATAAACAGGGTTTGGATTATCTGCAGGGAGCTCCTGAACTGCTCCATTTTAACCCACTCATTGCTTTACGATCTCTCTTTTTATTCGAATAAAGGATATTTATTCTGCAATCAGTCTCCACACCAGGGACTAGAGGTGCCCTTAAATATAGTTATATTAATAATCAAAGGTCATTTAATGTCATACCGAAGTCACTGTGGAAAAGACCAGCTTATTGATAATTTATCTGTAATCACTTGAGGATGAGTATTTGAGTTGTATACTAATAGCTTGCTTTGGAGTAGATATATGGAGAGCTAAGGACCATGCCTATGCATCTGAAGGCAGCAACAGAGGCTTGAATCCTTTAGGACTAATAGATTTCTACAAAGCCAAAAGCATTTCTGTGCATTGGATTGTACATTAAGACCAGTCTCTTCATTCATAAAAAAAAAATCCAACACTGATACAATTCTTAGGGCGAAGACACAATCAAATTGTCCTGCTTCTTCTTCCACCACTCCTCATCCAGGAATTCAAGTCACTACTCTGGTGGTCTGAGGGTGATGAGGTCTTCAAAATGCTGCCAAGAGCAAAGGCGCCAATAGTGCGGATGTATTTCTAGTCTTACAGACATCTTCCTGTGAATTAGCAGTTACCTAGTAATATCAAAGTTAAAGGCATACCTGCCTCACATTTTAGGTGCATGTGATACCTAATTATCATGGAAGAAAATGAACTCAACAAGAAAAAAATAATAAAGGGCCAAAAGAGAACACATAGCTTGAGCGGCACACATGCAAGTTGTAACAGCTTACTTCACCATGAGCTCAGCAGAAAAGCTACCAGAGTCACATTTAGAATTCAGTAGAGCATGGAGTGTTTAATATGCCATTTGCATTTTGACAGCTTAGAATGTCTACAGTGGATTTGCTAGATCCCCAGCAATAAGCACTAAGTGGCCACCGAGCCTTTGTTGCGCTATTTCAGGGAGGAAGCAGGGCCATTTTCTAGACATCTTCCAAGTTGGTTTGGTTTTCAGACAATAAACTAGAGACAGACTGAGGCAGCTTTACCCTGGGGAAGGAGATATTTTGCCTGGAGGAACTTGGAAGCCAGAGGTGTGCTGCCTTCCAATTAAGCATGATTGGCCAGATGAAAACCAATATAAAAACAGCCCCTCCCTTTGGTATTCAGTAGCAAGGTGTTTGAGCCCTGGAATTGGGAGTGTTCTTGCGCTCCTGGACTACTGCCCTTACTCTTCTGAATGTGTACTATGAGACAGCATTGTTGTCATCTTCCAGTTTGCCAAACTTGTGACATCAGAAGATTCCCCCTTCTTATTTTTGTAGATAGATAGATATGTTTTATACATTTTTATGTGTAAGTGTATCCCATGTGTGATGATTACCCTTGGAAGACAGAATGAAGTATAGATACAGTGGTTAAGTTATCTGATGTGGGTGCTGGGAATCAAACTCCTGTCCTCTGGAAGAACAGCAGGTGCTCCTGGCTCTGAACCCGAGCCATCTCAAGCCATCTCTCTGGTGCCATGATTTGTTTGCTTTATTTGTTTATGGTCTTAAAAATCCAAACTTATAAATAGGTATTCTAGAAGCAGTAAGAAGCTTTTGGCTGAACAGATCTGAGTTTTAAAATAATAATAATAATAAAATAATAATGACAATGCAAAGATGTTGAAAGATTTGATAAGAACATCTCGAACACAAGGAGAGTAAACAAACTGACTCTGATGCAGCGTGGATTTGGAGTGGTTTGGAGGACTCTTATTTATAAGAAGTCCTGGCTTCAGCAGGAGCCAAATCAGAGTGGCCCTGCTCTAAAGAAATTATCACCTTGGTAATAGGAATTTTCAGAGGAATAACAGTTCAGGAGCATAAGCAGACATTACTCGTTGTTCCTTGAGTTCTCTGTATGACTTCTGTGTGAATTCAATGATGTGGACTTTAAAATCTCTTTGCTGAAGAGGTAGACAACCAAAGAAAAATCACCTGACAAAATCTTGCCTTGTGCTCCCAAGCTTCCTCAGGTGAGGCTCCTTCAAGCAAGCATTAGGTGAGATTGCTAGCAGCTTGCGTCCCTAGCAAAGTCTTAAAGGCCAACTTATTTTCACTGCCCATAACTAAGAACCCAAGACCCTGGTGAGCAGCAAACTTTGCTCAAAGAGCCTGTAGCAATAGCTCAAACCTGGATTGGAGGTGCAAATTTAAGGGATGAATTATTCCATCTTTTTACCAAATGTAAAAACATAGAGCCTTCTTCATGTTCCCGTGGTTCCTAGAAAATGGAGTGCTTTCAAAAAGAGAATCATACTTAGGATTCCACCCTCGTTATTTCACTAATAATCAGAAAAGAAAGAAATATCAACAGCAATGTCTGTTTTCCCCCCAGTGTTCCCAGTGTTTTCTGAACTGGTGCTTGGGCATTGAAGGGGGTTTCAACGACCTCTACTGCAGCGCCTCCAGCCTCCCAGACTCTGCAAACAGATCATGAAAGATGCCCCACGCATCAAAAGCTCTGAACCTGTTTCCCAGGACTCCTTTGCCACCTGGGCTCAAGTAGGAACGCTGAGGG
The DNA here is from genome assembly GCF_000317375.1 of Microtus ochrogaster. Lineage (NCBI taxonomy): Eukaryota > Metazoa > Chordata > Mammalia > Rodentia > Cricetidae > Microtus > Microtus ochrogaster. The sequence goes on along the minus strand of NW_004949105.1, from coordinate 1,363,043 downwards.
GCAGCAGTGGCCCATTGCCCTCCGCCGGTGCGCTCCCTCCTTGGAGGAGGACCCTAATCCGCGCAGGCGCCAGTGCGTCCTCGGACCCTGTGGCCAAGCCTTAGGGCCCAGAGGCGACACCCCCTGGCAGAAGCCCGACCTTGGCTCACAGGCTTTGGCTTGCCAAGGGGAAGTGCGACCCTGTCCCAGCTGCCGGCCAGCACCCTGTTGTCCACTCTTGTGCTGGCGTCACCAGCCTCCCGCCAGCCAACACAGCCACAGGGTTTGCTCTTGACCTCAGGGGTGCTAGGAGAGGCAGCTCTGGGCTTGAGGGGTTAATGAAGGAGCGCGTACCCACTGCCTCGTGGGCCAGACAATAGCGCTAGAGATCTTGGCGACCAGAGTCCCAGTCCCTTTGGGCGCTAGGACCGCGCGCGTGTGCGCGCGCGGAGGAGCGCGCTCTTGATCCCAGCACCAAAAACGCAGGGGCTGGCGGCACCTTGGGCTTCACTTTGGCTTTCATGGTCTCCACCGGGTTTCCTGGTGCTCAAGAGGCACTCTGTTCTCCAGCTGTCAGTCCAGGCCCGGGGCTCCGTGCTCCTACGCTGGAGCCCCTGAACCAAGCCAACGCAGCCTCTGCCCAAGACCTGTCCCTCCACACCCGGCTCCTCCTCCGCCTCCCCCAGAGCAGCAGCCCACCCTTGTGGGGGCTGAATCGGCCCGCACACGTGTGTGGATTATTAAGCAGCCGGGCGGGCGGCTGTGGGCTCCACGCAGTAACCTCTGTTAATTGCGGGGGAAGGGAGCTGGGGAGTGCACAGAACTCGGGGGAACAGGGAGTGCGCTCCAAGGGGGAGCTTCAGATTTAGGGAAGGGGGGAGCCTTGCCCTAGATCATCTCAGAGTGCAGGAAAGGGTAAGAAGTTTGGCATAGTTGCATGACAGGCGGATCATTTTCACCAAGGGTTTGTTTCGACAAAGCCTGGTTCTGTGTCCTGAATCTTTTCCGCTTCCAACGTGGACACACACCCGCAGAGGGCTTGGGGGGCACAACCCTCAATTTTTCATGCTTTGCCTCTCTTTCCTCAATGTGCCTAGCGTGACCTGAGCCCTCTGCCAGCCTAATCCTGCTCGGCCAGTGGAGCCCCCACAGCCAGCAGGTTGGTGGAGGCCCAGGCTAGACAGAGAGGGGTGTGTGGTCAGAGGGTAGGCATCTGCATCTGCCGGTAACTCCGGGAAATTAGGTGATCCTGTCTCTCCAGTTAACCAGGACGCACTTATCTCTCTGGGTGGGCTATTGGGGAGCACTGCACAGATACCCTTTGTGAAGAGGATGCTTGGCTGAGGGACCAGCCCCAGGAGGCCAAGTCTTCCCCCAACCCGAAAGCTCCTGCAATCCTCTGCTCTCTCCAGGCGGGTGTGGAGTTGGATGGAGATCACAGAGACCTCTGTTGCCTCTTAATCACCCTTGAATTTGAATCACTGGGGGAAAGGAAGATGGGATAGTCAAGAGAGAAAAGGGGAAATTCTTGTGAGGAAGGAGGGAACAAAGGAGTCGAAAAAATACGAAACTGAGTTCCATCCTTTAAAAAGAAAGAGAAAAAAATCTATGTATAAAGATACAGATATAGATTTGCCCAGGAGTGTGAGGGAGGGAGCTGACACTCAGGGAAACAGCACAGGAGAGCGAGAGTGAAGAAATGGGGGCAGGTACTTGCCAATGTGAAAATCAATCAATACTCTCCTCTCTCTCTCTCTCTCTCTCTCTCTCTCTCTCTCTCTCTCTCTCTCTCTTCTCCCCCTTTTCCTCTCTCCCTCCCCTCTCCCCCTCCTTCCCTTTTACCTCCCTTCCCTCTTTCTCTGCTTCCCATAGAATAGAGGAGCGCACAAGCTGTTGCCAGCCCGGAGGTTGGAGCCTGTAGAGACTGAGGCGAAAACATCCCCCAACTCATTTCAAGGAGCAAGCCAAGTTCACGGAGTAAAAAGCCCCAGGAACCACCAGAGAGACCCTTCCCTTCCGTTGAACAGACTTAAGACAGGGACTGCCCCAGCACCCAGAGAGAACTGATCTGATATGAAAGCCCTGCAGAACTCCATCCTGGCTTCATCCACCTCGCCAGATATTCCAACTTGCAAGAAGCAAAGTCCGGGGAAGGAAAGGGGGCGACCTCACGGAGGCAGCTAGTACCTTGGAGGGGAAGCAGAGGAATGAGGTGTGAGGAGGTGTAAGGCTGTGGAAATATCAGTCAGCTAGGAGCTTTCCCTGATGGCACCAGAGCCCAGAAAGCTTGAACTTTGCTAGGCTGAAGGTGCCCAGTTGGTTTCCCAGGTGCACCGGGGAGAAGTCGTGGGAACTACCCCAGCCTGCGACCCGCCAAGCCCACCAAGCGCCAGGAGCCAAGGCGCAGCTCTCTGCCCAACTCATGTCGGGCTCTCTTCTCCTTGACAACCCACAGCACACTGCACAGAGAGAAATGTCGTTTGAGCCCAAGTGAGGGGGAAGGAAGGGCGGGGGTGGGGCGGGGGCATATGAGGGGTGGGAAGAACGCGATGGAAGCTCGGCATCGGTTGCTGTGTTCCCCAGCTTTGCTGGTGGAAAGCCACCCGGCCCGTGCCTGCCGCTTGGTCCCCTATGATCCCCAATTCAGACACTTCGTTGGCAAACAGGGCCTCCGAGGGTTCGGCCGTCTCCCCGGTACCGAGCCAGCTGGTCTTACCCTTAGCTGCAGTGAGGAGCCCCGCGCACAGAACCACTAGCACCAGAGGCAGGAGCAGCGACTTGAATTTCCTCCACGCAGTCATGTCTGCAGATATTCCACACGCACACGACACGGATGGCTCCTCTCGGATGAGCCGGTCTCCTCCAAGGAACGACCGGGCTCTAAATACAGCCCGGTAATCACCAGAGGGCAAGGCAAGCTGGCGAGAGCTCCGGGTCCCCAGCCCGGCCGCGCATCCGACGCCTCCCGCAGCTCTGCGCGCCGGGCTCGCTCTGCTCCCGTAGCATCGGGTCCGAGCCACTGCGGGGCTGAAGATGCTCCGACCAAGCGCAGCCCCGGGGCTGCCGGGGCCGGGGACGAGCGCCGGCCGAGCCGGGCAGGAAGGCACCAAGGCGGCGAGGCTGCGGGAGGGGGCGAGGCGGGGAGAGGAGCGCGCGCAGCCCGGAGCAACCTGGAGCGGAGGCAGCTGGAGAGAGAGCCAGCGAGTGGGAGGTGCGGGAGGGGCGCACGGGGGGGGGGGAGGCCGGGCTGGAGCGGGAGGAAGGCGGGGAGCGAGCGCGGGAGAGAGGGTGCTAGCGGCGCAAGGAGCCGCTGCCGTGGCGGCTGGACTCAACCATCCTACCCACCGAGAGGGGAAGGAGGCTGGCACCGCGCAGTCCCGGGCTCTGTCCGGCCTAGGGCTCTGGGGCCCAGTGCATCGTGCTCCCGTTGCTCTGCGTTTGGCCTCAGTCGCGACTGCGCGCTGGCTGGAGCACGGAGACTTGTTGGGCTCTCAAGTGCGAGAAGCCCATGCCGAGCACCGGGGAGAAACCATACAATTGGCCACGCAAGTCATCCCGAAGGCTCTGTAGGGGCAGGCGGGGGGCCCGACCCCATCCTCTGGTCTGTCTTTCTCTGTTGACCAGAAGCAGCCCCTGCCTAAGTTAGGAAAGATATGCAGGTGGAGAAAGAATGGACCCAGCTGTGACTGGAACAGGCAGAGAAAAAGGTGCTTTTAACAAGAAATTGTAAATTACCTTTAACAAGGTGACTGTCTACAACTGTGATAAGCCACCGACAGTTCCCTCCTCAGCTCACTGAGTCCTGCTGGGGTTACCCACATACCAACCCCAGCTCTATGTGGAAGTCAAAATGAGGGTGAACAACTAGGCTGCTGCCCTGTTCTGGTTGTAAAAGCAAAATTGGTACACCTCTGGTGAACCCAAACATCTCCTCCAGAACTCAGGAAGTTCCCCGCCCTGCCTGGCCCCGCCCCGCCCCCCAGCCTTCAAGTGGCAACAAGAGGAGCCAGGAGCAGCTGCTAAGAAGCAGGTCTACTGCAGCTATTGGGCATGTACAGAAGAGACACGGTGTTAGGGAAAGGCTGGGGGTTAAGTGGAAAGGGGTTAAGTGGAAAGTCCAAACCACAGGTGAAGCCCAGTGTTCTCAGCGGCACCTTTAAAGGACGTGCCATTTTTAATCCGAAAGGAATAGGGAATTCTAGAGGATGGGAGAGAAAGGGACATGGACATCTCATGCATCCACGCTAGGGACATCCATCCCATGATGGCCCTGTATTGTCCACACCAAAGGATGAGCATGGTGTTTGGAGGCAGGCTGATGGCAACACCATTGCATCAGCATTGTCATTGTATCCACTGTCAAGGACTGAGTCAGGACAGTCCACACTCAATGTTAATGTTCTAGGGCCTCTTGTCCCTGTAGCCCATAGATCACATGATGACATGGTCATGAGTATAGAGATGTGGAATTACTGGCTGTCCCTTAGCCTTCCAAGAGCAACCAGAGTCCTTAAGCAAGCTGCGTTCCTTCTCCCGGAGATCTGAACTCCCTGGGAAAAATCATGGGGCTTTCTTGGAACTGCCTGGATTTGTTGTTGAGAATCTTCTCATTGCCCTTCCCTTATTCCCAGGGTGAAAATTCCAGAATAACTCTCTAATCTGGATGGCTCCCTGTGTTTCCTCAGCGTGTGACGTAGACAGGGAGTGGAAAGGGCCGCACCTCCTGTGTGAATTTTAAGTCACCTCCCAGGTATTATCTCTAAGAAGTGAACAAAATAATGCCTTTCAAGATCCATGAGAAGATCCACGCGTTCACCTCTGCTCCCCCTCAGCACACATTGATCTTCAGGAGCAGCAGAGCTGAAGTCCCCCCATGAGAAACGGTGTCCTGTCTTCCCACTGCCACTTCTCATGACTCATGTCACCAAGAAGGATTTCTGCCATTAAAAACCATTTCCAAATCTCACTACCTTGTGCAGGGACTCACAGCTGGCTTCAAGTTATTAGAGTCCCAGTCAGGAATGTTGAGTGCCACCTGAGAAATCAAGCACCTTTGCACAGAATCCTGAAATCTTGTCATCTCAAGATCGAATGGCCTCCTCATGGCAAAGTGCTTAACAGCCTTTTCTTTTCCAGACCAGTTGTGGTGCAGACCTATAATGGCAGGAGACGGAGACAGGAGCATCACTTCAAGTTCTAGGCTAGCTTGTTATAGAAAGAGGGCTGCCATCTAGCAAGAACTTCACAGGAAGACCTTATCTCAAAACAATAATCATTAAAAAAAAAACATGTCTGTCTTTGGTGCGAAGAATCTATTGGAGTAATATCATAGAGCAATGACAGTCCCAATAAATGCTTCAGATCAGAAAGGAAGAAAGATCCTGTACCTGGAAGTTACCTTGCCAAATTGCAACTTGATCCTAAGTCTGAGAATACAGCAGAAGGCTGTCCAGGAAGAAAGGCTGATTTGGGAATGTGGTTGTGTCTGTGTTAATATTGGGAATCTTCCCCCACCCAGGCTCTCAGGCACTAAGCTACCCAGAAGAAAATCATGAGGCTCTGCTGCCATCTAGTGCTCTGAGTTTCTTGCTAGAGTCGGCTTGGGAAAGCAAATGAAAATCTCTTTTTCATTTTCCTCTCTAGTCACCTACCTTCGAAGACCCCTGCAGGGTACACCTGCACTCTTCATAGTATCAGGCCATAGATGAAGACTGTTCTTCGCAGCCTAGATTGTCACCATCTCTGGTCTCTGAGTTGTTGTAAAGCCTTGATTTCCTTCAGATTTAAGCGGCTCGAACCTGGACAATGTTATGAAATGATCTCAGTGGGGGGACAGTGAGATTTCACCCCTGGAAGAAGAGCTGTGGGCTTCTCTGCAGTGCCTGGAAGGGAAGTCTGTGCCACTGCATGAGTGTGATGCGTTTCCCAGTCTCAGCCTAGCATGTTCCTTAGCCTCCAGAACCTGCTGGCATCGGGACTGGCACTGTGGAGTACAGCAAGAAATATTGAAGAGGCCTCTCCCATGCTGGAAGGATGGCGATGTTCCTGAGGTGGGGCATCATCCACATGAAGATATATTAGGTAGGGTGGCAACTTAAGCATTCAAGAGACAAAGAGTCCCCATGAGATGGAACCACCTAAGGAGAGGACAGAAACATGACGCTTGAGATAAATATAGATTGCTTTTTTACTATGTACAAATGAGAATACTGATTAGCGGAAGATCTGTGAGTGTATGAAAAGCTTAGAGAATACAGCATGTTGCTATGATGGCTAAATATGACTTTTTAAATACTGTATTTGGGAGATTTATGGCCATGAAAGAGCTGGAGGAGAGTTCTTTCTTTAAGAAACCTGGCAACTCGTAGGAAGCCACTTCTAAGGGCCCAAGGTGAACTGTACCTGGGTACAGTTCTCTCTCCATCCCCTCTGCTACCCCTCCCCCACAGCAGAGCCTATGTGTATGGGTGACAAGACCCTTCCCTGCCCTGGCTTCTGCTCATGCCACCATCCTAAGGCAAGAGCACAATGTCAGAGGGGTACGGTAATATCAGATCACACGTTCTTTGTAAATGCCCCCAGAGCAGTCTCCAGAATACATCATTCCCTAAGCCGCCTTTGAAAGAAGGTGGGAAGGAACATATGAGCAAGTGCAAGGACTTGTTGATGTTCCTGACTGCGTTCCATGGCTCCTTCATGCTAAGCCTTCTCCCCTGTCTTTCCAATAAAGCAATATTTGAAAGATTCAAAGTTTGTGTGCATGCCTTTAAGATGAGGGAAACTAAAGTAACACATAGAGTTCGGGGATACTCAATACCAATGATCCACTGGATAGAATAGTGAACTCTCCCCTCGCACCATAGGGTAGTGTGCCAAGGAAGG
>NW_004949105.1:1355280-1355708 GCF_000317375.1 Microtus ochrogaster | reverse complement strand
TAGGCAGTTGGCCCCAACCCCAACTGTATGTGTGATATGGCCTGAGATCTAACATTTCTAACAAGTCCGAAGTGACATGGGAACATCAGAGGTGATACTTTGAGAAACACTGGTGTCAGAGATTGATCTTGGAGTCCAAAGTAACTACTTTGAGTGGTACATCTGCCATCTTCTCATCAGGAAAGCATACAAGCAACTGTAATCTAAGCGTGTTTCCCTATCTGCCATGTATGCACTGAGATCTTCCCATGTGGTAGACACGTGGGGAAAGAAAAACAATGTTGAGACAATGCCAGACACGTAGCTAGCCTCACAGATAGCATCCCCCTTTCTTGTGTAGCCCACCTCTGAAAGGGAGGAAAGAGAAGTAGCCCAAAGGGGGAAGGCATCTCATCTGCTGCTCCAACTCATGTTTTGGGTTTCAAACG
>NW_004949105.1:1336234-1354640 GCF_000317375.1 Microtus ochrogaster | reverse complement strand
GATAGATAGATAGATAGATAGATAGATAGATAGATAGATAGATAGATAGATAGATGGATGGATGTCAGTTACTCTTTTCCAGGTTGTCAAAAGGTGACTCCAGCAGACACCCGGGTGGAGTTAAAGACTCCTTCACTCTGACTTTTAAGTTCAACTTGCGAGGAAACCTCATATTCAGCAGTTCCCTGAGGACCCAGCTTGAAAAGCTCCTCTGTAACTAGGTAGCAGGCCTGCATGTAGTAGTGCTTTCTTTTTTTAGTGCAATGAGAATGCCCAGCACAGAAGTAAGAATGTGAGCAAAGAGCTCAAGACCATAATGGGTTCACCCACTGAAACAGTCTACCTGAGCTAATGGGAGCTTACCAACTCCAGCCAGACAGGGAAGGAACAAGCATAGGACCAAACTAGTCCCTCTGAAAAGGTTGACAGTTGCATGGCTGGGGCAGACTAAGGGGCCACTGGCTGTGGCACCAGGATTTATCCCTACTGCTTGTACTGGCTTTTGGGAACCTATTTTCTTTATATGGATACCTTGTTCAGCCTATTTAGTAGGGAGGGCCTAGGACCTTCCCCAAAGCAATGTGCCTTACTCTCTCTGAGGAGTGGATGGGGGTGGGATGGGGGATAAGTGGAGAGAATAGGAGGAGGGGCCGGAGTGGGAACTTGGATTGGTACATACAATGAAAAAAAATTGGGTTTTTTTTTCTTTTTTAAAAAATAAAATAAATTAAATAAAAAGAATGCCAAGCACAGAGTCACCATGCACACTCACCAGTCCAGGCGGCTACTGCAGGGCAGAAGGACAGCAAAGGGAGTCCAGATGCCCTTGCAGAGCAAATACTGTCCGGAGAACACATACATGTTCTGGCTCAGCCTTAGGGCTCACAGATGAGTCGTGACTAGTAACTTACAGAGACTTCCACTGTCTACAATATTCCAACAGACTTGAATGTTGGAAGGGCTATGCCCAGGGAAATTCTCTAGATTTGAGAAAAGCCTCTCTCCCTTCTGTGACTCTTGTGTTGTCCTACATGTAACCATCACATAGGGTTTGGACTAATGAATAGTTAGGCTACTTCTCAAATTCTGATTCCCTTCACATCCCAGATTTCACATTTTTCTGATCCTCACCTGAAAAAAGCCATCTATTAGCAAACACCTATTGCAGAACATTGGTCAGTTCTCCATGGGAAGATCATTCATGATGAAAGTGTGAACAATTATTTCTACACACATATGTGCACACACATGTATGCATACACACACACACTTTTTTCATCATAGAAATAATATTGACTGCACCAGCCTATCAGTGAATTTGAATAAATTGTTCTGAGTTAGGAAGCAAAGGAATTACTTCACTAAAACAAAAAATCAGTGAGCTCTGTGAAGGTGACAAAATTGAGACCGACTATCCAGCCTTCCCATATCTTGAATTCAGCTAGTAGGAGGAGATGAAGACATTACTGATCATGTTATAGCAATTTCCCCTTCTGATATATGATTGTTCCTACTTAGTAGAGTTTCTTAATTTTTTTAGAAGGTGGTGGTGGCACACGTCTTTAATCCCAGCACTCGGGAGGCAGAGGCAGGCGGATCTCTGTGAGTTCGAGGCCAGCCTAGTCTACAAGAGCTAGTTCCAGGACAGGCACCAAAAACTACAGAGAAACCCTGTCTAGAAAAAATCCCCCCCCCCAAAAAAAAAAGAAAAGGAAAAAAAAAGAAAGAAAATGTCTAACTGAAGTGTTTGTTTTCAGTTTTAAAATGCACACCTCAAAGATGTGGTTCTGGTTCTGACAGCTTTTCACAGTGACGCTGAGGAGTCCGTGACACACCAGATATCCTCTGGGAATCACCACTCTTGATTCTACAGGAGCTCCTACAGAGAGGGCCCCCGGGTAAGTGTTAGCAGTGAGCAAAAATTCAGTGTGCTGAGTCTTCTCCTTTGACATCTCTTTCTCGAAGATATTGTGACTCAGTAGCTGCACTTCAGCAGAGTGAGCATGGGGAGTAGGGATGCGGGAGATGGGGCAAGCAAACAGAGGAGCAAAGAGAGGGTGCATTGAAAAGTGGTTCTGTTTTCACTCCCCACCACTGAGTTCTCTCTCATTCCCCATTCTCTCTTTTTTTAATTTAATTTATTCCTTGAAAATTTCACACATGTATGCCATGTATCTTAATCAGAACCCTGGACATCCCATCATATTTCATATATTCACAACTTCATGCTACACACACAAACACACACACACACACACACACACACATCCTATATATACTAATGGACTAATAATGCTCAGGCTATTTCTCAAATTCTGATTCCGTGTTTCTCACCTGACCCTGAAAAGCCATCTACTGATAGCTTGGCAGATCTCTATTGTGTTAACTTTATTGAATTTACATATATATACACACATATACATACACACACGCACACATATATGAACTCAAATAGTTTTATCCATATTTACAATAGGTATAGGCTCATCCACTGGAGAGCATGAGAAACCTACCAGTGGCTAAACTCTTAGAGAAATCATTTCTCTCATTAATCCATTCTTAAAGTTATGGAAATCAGGTGATGACTTGAGATAAACCTCTCTGATCATCAGCATACTGAAAATTCCTCATAGACATTTTACTGATCATGTCCCTGATGCATACATGGATTTGACTTGGGAAGGTCAGATCCTCAAGTCCACCTTGACATCTGACAAAGAAAACTCCATTATGATCATGGCACTGACTACAGTGTAGTGAGGCACTCATGCCCAAGGGGGCATTCAAAACCAGGGACCAGGGTCTTCCATGGTTGCACTGATATGAAACTACCTTTTCTACTTGTCCATACCCACCTGCTTATGTCAATATAATATACAGAGGGAAATTTCTTGTATAGATACATATGGGTCCTTGCCTATCTCAATTCATGTTCTCCTTTTCCCAACAGGTTAGTTTACATACTTCATGCAAATGTGAACTGTCTAGTCACTAAAAAGGGTACCTACTTTCTTAACTCATTTTATTATTGAGAGAACTAACTAAGATGATGCATGGGAAATGCTGAATTTGAATTGGAATACAAATACAAATAGAGACCTAGCATTTTTTTCTTCCATTTTCCCTGTGTCATCTCTGAATTTAAATGTATCTTGGTTTTGTCCCCTGAAGGATTGTCATTCTTTTCTTATTGATTGAAATAACAGGCTTTTAAGATGTTGCTGAAATTCTCTATGCAAAATCTTTCCTATCGGAAAAAAAATTCCTCTTTCAAAGGCAGGTTAGCATCTTTTGAAGCACTACAAAATTGTCAATTTTGGGAATATTGCTTTCACATGTGGAGCAGTGCTTTAGGCAGTGCTAGAATAGTAGGTGATTGCTGCCATCAGCAGCAGCATGAGCAACTGACGCTGCCTCCCTGAAGCCTGTGGGGTCCTGCAAGGAGCCTTGTGGGAGAAAGGCTCTTCCTTCAGAGAAGAAAGAAGGCCTTGAACCCACAGTACTAACATATATGTTACGGCCCCAGTCAGACATGAGCATGTGCAAAAACGGAGATTCTGAAAAGTCAGCTGGAAGGTTTTCGGTCTTGTCAATAATTACCCTAAGGAAGGGAGAAAGAGCATTCTAAGTTCAGGCCTTGTTCATCCCACCCCACTTCCTCCACGGGTTCTACAGAAGTGCCTTTGAAGTCTCAAGACTTTGAATGAGCCTCCAGGAAATATGAGTTCTAACATGAGTTTAAAACATGAAAAGGCATTCAAGGCAAAGACAGAAGTAAGCATGTTGACAGATTTGGAGGGAGAGCCGCCTGGAGAATTCTATCAGATAATAAATGTTTCCAGGCTAGAACACAGACTGGTAAACTCTGGCAGCAGGGAGATCCATTTGAGTTGCACTATTCAAGAAGTGATGGTGGGGCTAAGTTTAAATGTAGGATGTAATGAGTGATGATAAATATAAGAATTTCCATCTTTTGCACAATTCCAGCCTTCCCTCTCTATATGTCACCCACAGAAATTCATATTGCACCCAAACTTTTCACATTAACACTTATGAGTTGCTTTTCAATTGCACAAGGGTTAACCCTAGTGTCTTTTGCATGCAATACAAGTGTTCTACCCCCGAGTGAGAGCCTCTAACCCACCTCACTGGGGCCATGAGAGCTCTGTATCAGAATCATGGCTTGCAGTGACAGCCAGCAAGTGCATGGTGTGGGGGGGGGGAGTTCAGTATCAGAGAAAACCAGGGGAGAAATGCAGACTAAGCCCATAGTGAGGCATCAAACAAACTTCACTAAAATGATTCCTATCAGAGAACCCAGAAGAGGACCACTATGATGGTTGGGTGGATAAAGACACTTGATGCTAAGCCCAATGATGTGAATTTGATCCCAGAAACTCACAGGAAGGAAAGAAAGAACCGATTCCTCCAAATTGTTTTCTGAGTTCTTCTCATTTGCCATGGCTGGCAAGGCTACCCCATTCCTAAATAAATAAATAATAAACTAAAACTTACATAGAACAAAACATCTGGAAAGGAACTAATGCATCAAGGATGTAGAAATAGTGACTTCTTCACACCATTGCTGGACCGGGAGGGGGTGCTAAATAAACACAGTCGTTATGGAAAACACTATAGAGGGTCCTCAAAAGTTACAAGTAAACCTATCACATGACCCATCTGCCCCATGGGTAGATCTGAATATAGATTTAGAAGAAATGAGAAGAGTCTGTCAAAGAAATACGAGCCTGTGTTTATTGCTGGAACACTCACAAAAACACAAGTGAAAAATGAACCAATGTGTCCATTCTCAGAGGACTGAGCAAAGAAGACGTGGTGACTGAAATGCAAAATGGAATGATATCCAACCACCTTGCTGTGTATGGCCTCAGGATGGAAAAGTAAGGTTGAAAAAGCAAGGCCAAGGCACAAATGCCATCTATTTTCTCTCATCCGTGGGGCACTAAGCATATTGGTCATATGTAAGGCTAGAGTTTCTTAGAAAGCACCTGAGACAAGCCAGGGGCCTCAAGCTGCACCGTGCAGTCAGCAGATGAGATGATGCTAGATGATGCTAATGTTTACAGTGTAGCAAGTGACTATTGTCTATTATTAATCAGGCATTTCAAAACAACCACAGGAGCATTTGGAGCTTAGCAATACAGGTAATTAATAATATTTGAGGAGATGCAAATGATAGTTACCTTGATTTGATCATCACATACTGTGATTGTAATACTGCGCCCCAGAAATGAGTACAATTACGGTGTCAATTAATTGCTTTAAAAACAGAAAGGCAAAACCACACATGCCGTATGGAGCTGACAAACGCTCGCCCACTATATAGAACCACAGCAGTGATGGTCCTAGCACTTCTCTCCAATCCATTTTTCCTTTTTGTCTTGTGTTACCTGAAGTGCCTCTTACCGACTTTCAGAGATACTAGGGGAATGCACTTCTGAGCTTTTCGGATATTAAAGTGAGGAGGAGAAGATAGGTTAGCTTACAACTTCATAACTCACAGTATATCTTTCTGCAGGGCTCGTTCTAGAGACAGCGAATGCAGGAAGCACACTCACCTTGAAAGGAGTGTATTACATTTATTGTGAGTGCATCTGTGCCATGGTGTGCACGGACAGCTCCGAGAACATCTTTAAGGAGTCAGTTCGCCCCTTCCACCTTGCAGGCACCCAGTAGCTGAACTCAGATCCTCAAGCTCAGCACCTTTATGCTTGAGCCAGTCTGCTGGTTTATTGACTCATACTTCTTGGCTTCCACAGGCAGTTAGATAGTGGCCATGACAGGAAAAGTAGAGTGGAGGAGTGTGAAGTCTGAGTAACCAAGTCTGGAGCTAAGCTGCTGGAACCCAAGGTCAGTGTGTATTCCAGAATGCCACTTCATGTCACTCTATATTAATTTCCTTAACTTCTTCATAGTAGCCAATACTGCTAGCCCCACAGACCTGATGGCTTATAGAGAGTACAAGTAAGTACCATATGGGAAAAATATTTTAAAACGTTTTATTACATTTTTATTCTGTGAGAGTTGGAGAGAGGGCATGCCTATGTCACATTATCGGCATGGAGGTCAGAGGACAACTTACAGGAGTCATTTTTCTCCTTCTGTGATGAGGGTCCTGGGAAGCAAATTCTGATTCTCAAGCTTGATGGTCAGCATGTTTACCTGCTGAGCTAATTTCACCAGCCTAGAGGCGCTTGCTTCATTTCTGTCACTGTAGCAGCCTTGGGAGAGAAAAGGGTAATTTGGCTTACAATTTCAAGTCACAGCCTACCCTTGAGCTCAAAACAGGAACTCAAGGCAGGAACTTGGAGGCAGGCTTGCATGCTGTTCCACACTGCAAGATCACAGAACAAGGAACTTACTTCAGAGCCAACAAGTATGAAGAAGGGATTATGGAGGAGGCTGTCTGAAAGCGCATAGGCTGGTTTATGCTTAGCTAGGTTTTTGCACAGTTCAGGAGCACTTGTCTAGGGAATGGAACCACTCTCAATAGGCTAAGACCACCTATGTCAAACATCAGTCAAGGAAACTTCCACAGATATTCCCACAAGACAATCTGATCTGTACAATTTCCCAATTCATATTTCTCCCAGGTAAGTCTGTACTTTGTTAAGTAGGCATTTAAAGTCAACAGAGCACTAGGAGAAATGTTGATTTAAAGCCAAAATGTTTGCACCAATATTAGATATTATTATTTATATGGTCAATTTTCATTTAAAAAAATAGATTTTAGAGGTTATTGGCAGCATCCCTCATCATAGATATGGAGTTGTAGATCATAGTAAACAGGTGACCACACTGTAGCAGCTCACAGCATATCAGGCTGACAACCTTTACTGTTGGTATAATGCCATACACATTGTTAATATCTTACATGAGCAAAAATCCAGTGAGAAGAATCCAAAGACACTGGTGAACACAAACCGCTCACCTTCAAGGCAAGAAGAGAGAATCAAGGAATTGCCTAGATCAGAATAACCTGTGGGCATGCCTGTGGTAGATTGCCTTGACTTCTAATTAAGTGAAGTGTGCTCAGCCTACTGTGGGCAGTGCCACTCCCTGGGCAGGTGGTGCTGAACTATATAAGAAGGCTAGCTACATATAAAGCAGCCTCTGAGCTGCTAAATGCCATTTGTTTTGTGGTTCCTGCTGCATTTTTTGGACTGTGACATGAGTTCTTTAGTCTGAGGTAATGCTGTGTGAAATAGCTAGCAGGTTGGTCTTCCAATGCCTACCTTATTTATACGCCCATGTAAGTTCCTGTCACTTGGCTTGTGCTTCCCCCAGCATCCTTCTCTGTACCTAAATTATGCATATGGGCTTTTGACCTCGTCTGTTTCTCCAGGGAGCCTTGTGTTATGACTTTATGACTTGGATATGATTTGTTGTCTATCAAAAATTAATGCCCAGGCTTAATTTCTCAATGTCACAGTATAAGAGACCCTAATAAGATGATTACATATGGGGTACGGCCACTCTTATGAGCAGATTAATGTCTTCCTTGAGAGTATGAGCTAAACATCAATGTCCTGGACTAATTACCACAAGTGCAGCTTGTCATGAACTAGGTGATCCCTGTTTTCAGCTTTTTCTCCATGAGCCACTGGGCCATCTAACAAACAGAGCATTTGACAGATGCAGGTGTCATGGACACCTTCCCAGGTTCCATAACTGTCATCTAAAGAACCTTGTTTCTTTATAAATCAACTAAATTCTGGAGTTTAGTTGTAGAAACAGAAAATTTGACTAGCATACCAGAGTTATAGGACAACAACTAGCACGCCCATGAAATGAGGCTGGAAGTATAAATGTCCCGTTGAAGCCACACACTGTGGCAGTGTATAGGTTCTTCCTGTCGAAGGCTGCAGCCCTTACCTATGTAGGCCAATAAATTACTGCTTGTCAAAGGCATGCTTGAAATTAGCAGATTTCAAATAGTCATGATAGATTTGTTACAATGTCTTTTAAAAAAGTAAATGAAAACCCCTAGTAAACAGCATAATAAATCACATTCCTACAAGACTTTGAGAATCCTAACCATTCAACAAAACCTTCCAGACAAACAGAGTGCAACATTTAAATATCATAGGACAAGGAATTTTAATCTGTTTCAAGCAATTCCTGGTGATGGAGTGAGTGGTCAAATTGCAGACAGGTTTTATGTGTACCTGTGACTTTCTCTTCAAAGAGATAGTCCCCAGTCCCCAGAATGTTAAACCATCCTGACAGATGCTGCACTTGGAAAGAAAGGCATTAGCGATGTTTGTTTCACTGTCTTGGGAAATGCTTCATATGTTTAGAAAAAATGAAACACCAAGAAGTTGTGAATAGAGGCCAGCACTGTTTCAAAGGGAAGGGCCCTAGACAGCATCAAAGAGAATTACTGCTATTCACCTGAACTCATATAGCTTGTTGATTTGATCCCTTTTGCCTGCCAGGACAAGAATGTCCTTTATCACAATTCTGGAGCTGGGTGATGTCTAGCTCTCAATGTCAAAGTGACTGAACTTCCATCACTTTTACGAGGAAGTAATTCTCTATGTGGAATGTCCTGCTAGGGAAGTGCAATCCTTAGACTGTGGACTTGGTCATCCTTAGTTTTATCAAAGGCAGAAGAAATCCTGTGCTCACAGGACACAGGCCATTCTGTCCTCTGCTAACTGGTAGGTTTTCCAGGAAGGGTCATTCTTACTACTGACAGGTGTTTGTTTATATGTGGAGGGAGTCAGAAGACCACAGTCATTTCTAGGAAGCCATTTTTACTGTACACTACACTGGCCTGTGTTCTGAGTGTTCTGTTACTATAGGAATCCCTACTGTCAACAGCCTTTAAGTTACCTGCCCACTTGGGTGTGGCCTTTTATACTATATATGCTAACGTAAAGCGCACATCTGGCCTCTCTCTTCCAGTGGCAGCTCCATGGCTTCTCCCTGGCTCTGCCTCCTTTCTCCCATTATTCAGTTTGTTTTCCCCACCTAGCTCTATTTCCCTATAGCTCTACTATAGGCCCAAAGCAGTTCCTTTATTAACCAATGATATTCACAGCATACAGAGGGGAATCCCACATCTCCTCCCTCAAGGGATGGAGGAGGAGAGCAATGAAAGAGATATCTTGTTAGATGGAGCCATTATGGGGTTAGGGAGAAACCTGGTACTAGGGAAATTCCTAGTAATCCACAAGAATAACCCCAGCTAAGACGCCTAGTGTAGAGAATGCCTAAATTGGCCTGCCCCTATAATCAGATTGATGACGACCCCAATTGTCATCATAGAACCTTCATGCAGGAACTGATGGAAGCAGATGCAAAGACCCACAGCCAAGCACTGGGCTGAGCTCCTGGAGTTTTCATTTGAAGAGGGGAAGAAGGGAGTCAAGATCATAAAGGCGAAAACCACAGATACAGCTGACCCCAGCTAGTGGGAGCTCAAAGACTCTGGACTGAGAGCTAGGGAACCTGAATGGGACCAAACTAGGATCACTCTCTGAATATGGGGGACAGTTATGTGGCCTGACCTGCTACGGGAGGTGCTGGTAATGGGACCAGGATTTATCCCAGGCTCATAAACTGACTCTTTGGAGCCCATTCCCTATGGTGGGATACCTTGCTCAGTCTTGATACCGGGGTGGGTGGAGCGGCTTTGTCCTGCCAGACTTTTTTGACTGCCCAAGGGAGGCCTTACTCCCCCTGAGGAGTAGATGGGGGTGGTAGGATGTGGGGGGAGAAGAAACTCATGGTCATTAAAAGTATAAATACCATGCTGCCCATAATATTGCATTGCGAACTTCTCAGCCTAAGACTTTCTTTTAAATTGCCTTTTTAATGTGTATAATCCAGGATTGTGACTTTGGCCAACTATAAATCAGAGTGTGGAGCTATTTCCAGATGAAATGCTGCCATAGCAACCTGTGTGAGGTCACAGGGAGAGCCCCATTGCTATGCAATGTGCAGGGTGTTCACATTTCTTGTAGGATGGGCAGAAATGTCAAATCTTGAATGAAAGGGGGTAATGCTGGACATATAGACATAATGCAGGGATCAGCATTCATAACTCTATCATTTTTATTTACTGATTTCTGGCTTTTGGGAGAAAATATCTGGGCATATGGCTGCCGAACTAATGGCATTAAGAGGCTAATGTAATATTGATTGGTACAGGTTTCTCAGAGGTTAAGCAACCATTGGCTTGTGCATAAGTAGCATGGGGCAGGACAGAATGTGGAAAGGCACTTGATAAGATCTGTAAGCTCCAAATTCCTTACATCCGGAGGCATTGGAAGAAGCAAGTGTGAAGTCAGCTTTAGTTAGGGCAGAAATCTCTAAGATGAATGAAGTGAATGCAGAGCCTGCAGCTCCCAGCTCCCTCAAAACTCTCCCTGGACATGAGATCTCAATTTCTCAATCGTAAGCATTGCATATTGTTTCTCTCCCTTTTTCCCAATGAATTCAGACCTTTAATGTACTGTGTTGACATTTAGTCCACAAAGAGAAGGTTACAGAGCCCCCAGCCCTCTGACGTCATCACATCAGGAGAGATTTGAATGGGAAGGCTTCTTAGAAGGTTGCGCTAGCTGCTATCTTAATTACACTGAAGAATCCCCTTATAACTGGAAAGGGAGCATCCTAGCAGACCCAGGAGAGCCCTGCCTGGTGCAGGGAAGGAGTGAATCACCTCAAGAAGCCCCCTGACAGCCAGTGCAGCTGCTCCTGGGCTTTGAGCATGCGCCATTGACAGAAGGAGTTCGTTTCCTAACATCAGCATGAAGCTAGCTGAATGACACATTAAGCTCGCTGGCACCCATCAGCTCACCCAGGGTCCTTTTGGAATTTTGTGGGGTTTGAAAAACTGCATGTGCTTACACTTTCTGGTCACACTTTGGAAAGTGTCGCCTGGGGATAATTTAATTTTCTTAAGAAACAATCCTTTGCTTCTCTCTGTCTTTTACTTGGGATTGCAACTGACAGATTGAAGCCCCTATATCAGATTATTATGTCACAGCTCAGGTATTTGTCAAACTGTATTCTTTCCTACCCTTCATATTTCCTTTAAGTTGTGCTGTCTTGGGGTGCTGGCAAAACAAAACTCTGCTGATGAGAAAAGTTGCTGAGAGGAGTAGTAACATTCTCCAGGACAGAGATGTTCCTCCCTCGAACTACAAAAGACTTCACTAGATTATCAGCATGTTCATGTATGTGTGTAAAATGTGTGTGTTTGCACCCTCACTCATGAATATGTTGGTGCACATCCAATTTTAAAGAAGGTAGCTAACATAGAGAGAAAAGAGACAGGGAGAGCATGCCTCCCTTCTCTATGCTAAAATAAAGCAAGTAAAAATAAAAAGATAATGGAGGCGAGACACCCACTGAAAGGATCAGCAATGTTAGCTTTTTACTCATAAGCCCAGATACATTCTTATCACTAAGCATATGATAAATAATTGAATAATGTCAGAACTATTCCATTAAGTGTGAGGACACATGCTACTTAGGCATCATGCTTCAGGAGGAAGCATATCGCTGTGAAATCGTTGATTCTTACTCTGTCTAACTGGGCACATGTACAGCAGCATGCGCTTCCGTGTTTCAGCATAGACAGGATACGGGAAAGGAGATGGATGAGCATCAACACTGACCACGTGACTTGAGGATCCCTGTACATGGTAAGAATGCGATGCTCTTGCATTCCTTGTAAAGGCAGATTAAGACTTTCAAGGTAGCCGTGGGGCCTTTGCACACCAAGCCCTTCCAACATCAGGGGAAGCAGAAGGGGCTGTAGATCCTTGTAACCAGGAGATAGCCAGAAGGACAGTGATGTGAAGAACAGCCAGCAGCTCGGGGCACTCAGCTTTGTGAGCTGTCCTGGGGCAATTTTCATGATCTCCATACAAGGGATAGTGTTTGGAAAGCACCAACTTTTTATCCCTGTTCTAAATTCTTACACAAGACACAGTGTCTGTCTCTCCCAAGCACCACCCTGAGTTTCAGTGACTTTCCAACCCAAAGATAGCTGCCTCTTGCAAGCCCACAGTAGCTATGGGCACTCCAGATGGTATAGCCAAAGGAATTATGACTGGTTTAAAAATCATTTCACCTGCTATAGCATTGTCCAGTGTCTCATCAGATCTAAGAAGGCTCTGAGCTTAATCCGCTAGTTGGGAATCATGCCATTTTCATTTCCCATCTACATCTTGGCGTGTAAATAAGAGGCATTCGTGAAGGCTGCTTCTTACACAGCAGAGCTTGCGCATCTTTAAACGAACGTAATACTTTTCTATACTTCAGGAATGCTTTGGATGTTGAATAATTGCTTCCTGAGGAATTCATTTTCTGGGTGTTCTGGGAGGATGGCTTGATACATATACACATGAGGGGGAGAGAGAGAGATAGAGAGAGAGGGGAAGTATTAGATATTACATTCTGCATTATAACAGACCAGTTTTCAATGAGTTGACTCATAGGTAATTTGTAATCAGTAATGATTTTCTTAGTCACAAGTTCCATGTTTATATAATCTGTCTCCTGCAGAGCTGTAGACAGGGAATTAGAGTGACTAGAATGTTAGCCTGCTGGTCGGGCTGCTGTAATACACTGTTTTTGAAGGCAAACTTCTCTTAGAGCTGTGAGTTAGGGGACTGGGTTTTTTGAGGTGGGGAGTTGATTATAGTGGACACTTCCTCTGTCCATGACCTTGGGCTATCTCGCCTTATGGAGGCACAGCTTCTTATCTGTCAATAAGGAAGAGAGGGAAGGTTTCTCTCTCTGTCTCTCTCTGTCTCTCTCTGTCTCTCTGTCTCTGTCTCTGTGTCTCTCTCTCTGTCTCTCTCTGTCTCTCTCTGTCTCTCTGTCTCTGTCTCTGTGTCTCTCCTAGGGTGGTCGGAGATCGAACTGCTAGTTCTATTTACCCCAGGGAAGAATGATGACCATGACAACTATCTACCTTGTTGTGTCTCCGTGAGTGTATTCTAATAAATCCTAAATACCCCCTTAAACAAGCTCTTGTGGAATTAGTTACACTTGTTGCCCAATGTGGCATCTGCCTCTAGCCCTGGTGGCACTGAGCCCTAAATGTTCCCAGCACAGAGCCCCGAGATTCGTGGATTCAGCAACAGTGGACCCTGAAGGAAGGCCCCTCAGTCTTGGGTATCTCATGCCCCTATCGTCCATTCTTGGCAATGACTTTCTTCCGTGTGCACTATCGATATTTATTGAGAACAGGTGGGATGCTTAGCCTCCTTATCAGAGTTTCATTTTAATTCTCCTCTGTTCCCTTCCAGCTACCTTGCAAATGCAAGTGGGAAAAGAAAATACATCTCCAGATGCAGTGGTTTCTTTCAGTGTGTATATGAATCATCCAGGCTAAAACAATCATTGATTCTGTTTTGATAACCTCTAAAGAGACCATTAACAGGATGTGACTCTCACGTGCTCTACAGAGCATGTAAGTATGCTAGGCGTTTTCAGAGATCAGAGAATCAATAGCCCAGTCTAACTTTGTTAACATAGCACTTACCAAGTTCATTAACCAGAAATCCCCTGTCTGGTGGAGCCTTTGGGAATGTACTGTGAACTCTTATTGGGATGGATCAAGGCATGACTTCTGCCTTAACTACTGACAGGACTGAATAACAGGAGAGTGGCATTGACTATAAAGGGACAGATGATTAGCTTTGACAGAGCAAACCCTGGTGCATATCTTAGGGCAGTACACATAAGACAGAGGAAGCATTGGCATATAAATTGGGCATACTACTCTTTTGTAGGGCTTCTATGAGTGCTAAGACTTCTAGAAGCCCTCATCGGCACTCTGATTTATTTCCACAAATCGGAACTGGAGATAATATTGAAATACTAGTGGATACAACATGAAAAGGAAAACAAAAC
Organism: Microtus ochrogaster; assembly: GCF_000317375.1. Lineage (NCBI taxonomy): Eukaryota > Metazoa > Chordata > Mammalia > Rodentia > Cricetidae > Microtus > Microtus ochrogaster. The sequence goes on along the minus strand of NW_004949105.1, from coordinate 1,340,738 downwards.
TGACGTCAAGTTCCTGGCTCCGTTCACATGAATGTGCACCACTGAGCTACACAGTGATGCAGGCTGCATTTCAGCTGCCAGCTCACACTAGTCCTAATCTTCACCTCACCTGCAAACAGACTGCCCTCACTTGCCAACCAGACCTAGTTAACTCCAATTTATCTACCTTCTCAGACACTGGAGGAGAGTTAAAAGATAATGCATTCTCCCCAGCATCTGTCGTAACCCTCCCCAGCAAACTCTCTTTCCTTCCAGAGTTCCCCCATTAGATTTCAAGGAGTTGAATTATACCTTTGCATCCTAAATATCACCCACAAGGCATAGTGGCTACCGTTCATTCCTTGTGCTCAACTTGCTGCCCAAACATAGATTCATCTACTTCCTCTCTATTCCGCCAAGTTTTGTCCCCATAAGTCTTTTTATTATTGCTATTTTTTTTATTCCACTGTTTTGAGACAGTTCTCCTAGCATGGTGCAGACTGGCCTGGAATGCCTGGTAATCTTCCTGCCTCAGTGTCCTGGGCGCTAAGAGTCCAATCATAAGCCACCATGAGAGGCTTTATGCCACTTGTGACTGGCCAAGAACTATCCATGTTGCATTCTTCAAACAGCAATACAGACTGTTGGGTGTATAAATGGTGTTTTTTTTCTTCTTTACAAAAAAATCATACACCCAACTTTACCTTTGATATCAATAAAACCTTGTATTCTTTGTTCTGTTGTTCATTGTGTTGGGATAAATCTTAAACTCTAGATAATAACGTAATCTGCTCCCCCATAATCCATCACCCTTAATTGGTGATGTCATTGCTTACCACTCCAGCCTCCAACATTGGGGGCCTTTCAGATTGGTGGGTTGAGATTTAAAACACCACATGTTCACCCCCCTAACCAGAAACTAAAATAAGAAACATCAAGAAGGTGACGTTGTAAAGCGAGATTGCATGTTGTTTGTATTTCCACTGAAAAGCAGAAGCGCATCTCTGGGGATGGGCGTACACACATTCCGCAGCTTTTATAGGAACAGAAGGCTAAAGCTTGGTGAACCCTCACCACAGTCTCTGTGTGTTTCTAGAAGGTTTCAGAATGGGAGCTGTCATTCCCACTGAAGACTGAATTCCTCTGGGGAGATTTAAGCTATCCTGACACCTTGCGTTCAGTCCCCAGACACTCTGAATTAATTGTTGACTTGTTCAGGGAAGCATCTTAGAGGCAAGGGGATGTTTACTGCACTGAGATTAGAACTCTCAGACCTGGGCTTGTCCAGGCAATCTCACCCACGGTAGTAAAGATTCAGTGATCCATGACGCTATGGGATCATGGTATAAAAGATTAATTATGGGGGTGCTCTCTTCTCTGTGGTAGGACCTGAGGGGATACACCTTAAACTCCCATCATTCTGATTGTAACATCAGCAATCCCTTATACCATGAGCTTGTTTCCCACTGCTTCTTTATTATTATCTAAAACGTTTTGTGTTGTTTTTTGAAATAGGCAAGAACTACTTAACCTGAACTACTAGTCTTAAAGCTTCATATTCTGGATGCATCTCAGGCTAACCCTGAACTCAGGGCAACCCTATAGTCTCAGCCTCCTAGGGCCTGGAGATACAGGGGTATACCACCATGGCTTTTCACACACTTCATCAAAGTCCACAATGGTTTTGTTTGTTTGTTATTCTGGGGACTGAACACAGGGGCTTGTGCATTTCAGGCAAGTAGGGCACCATTAAGTTGTGTTGCCATCCCTCCACATTTATCTTCAACCTTTCCCTACCTTTCTAGTCTGGCAGCAGTTGGAATTAAATACCATTCAGATATCATCTCCAAAGTACCTTTCTGGGTTTCTAGCTTCTTATCTGAAATGTAAGTAGCTTGGAAACCTTTACTCATGCACTCCCACCCCACACACAGTGCACACAGTGCAGACAGATGCAAAACAGAATATAGTGAAAACCAACAAGTCTTCCTAGACCATCAAAGTGATGAGGTCAGAGGGCAATCCACCACTACAGAACTGTGGGCAGACACGTGGATGTGAGAACTATGGGTAAGCCAAGTGGGAAACACTAGGCAATAGGATGGGAACTAGGGTTACAGACAGGTGGAACCCAGCTGGAGCCCAGCAGCAACACTGAACACCGCTATGAGAGGTAGGGGCACAGACAGAGGTGGGCGCTGTCTGCACATGACCACCCTGTCTGCAGGGCTCTCTGGTAATCACAGAACATGACATATGTAGGGACTATCTAAGGAAGTCCAACGATGACAGGGATATCAATGGAAGGTGAGTGGCATAAAATCGAGCCCTTGGCAGCTATAGCCATAATAAACCTGAGTTCCCAAGTTGCCACCAACTCCCTCCAAATCAAGCCCCCATGGAGCCTTGAAATACTTCTTTCTTTTTACTCAACACATCAGGTTTCCTTCTCTTTTTCGTGAAAAAAAAAATTATTGAGCAGACTAAAAAGGGAAAATAAGTTTTAAAAGATATAGAAAGCATCAAAACCAGACTCAAATATCAGATACACTCCTGGAACAATCAAACTGGGAGTCAGAGGCTGAACTCATAAGAAGTGAGTCTCAACAAAAGGAACCACTGGAGAATGACTGTGAGAATCAGTCTTCCATCACTGGGGCTGCTCTAACACAGAGCCACATGCAGGCAACCTATAGACAGTAAGTCATACCCACTGATTGAGGAAGCTAGAAGTTCAGGTTCTAATAACATTGTTCTTTGAAGCCTTGATCCTCATTTAATCTTCACTGATCTTCCCTGCAATGAACCTGTGTTATAATCTCCTCTCCTGATGAGATCCAAACACTGTATTTAAATTAATTATGTCTTAAATACCCTACCTAATAACCCAATCACATTTTAAATATGGATTTCACAAGACAGAATTCAGCTATCAAATTTTTAGAATTATCAAGCCGAAAGAAAGGAAAACAAGAGAAAGCAAAGCAATACCCACCCAACAACTGGAAGTAAATGGCCAAATGGCCATGAAGGATGCCGTAGGGGAAGGAAGGAAAAGCTGGTTACAGTTGTCACCCATGAGATTAGGCAGCATTTTTGAAAGTATGACTTTAGGTTGGGGAGGTGATTAAGTGAGTGAGGTGCTTTCCACACAAGTCTGCGGACCCAAGTTCAGAACCCAAAGACTCCTATAAAAGTTGTATGGGCATGGTGGCTTAGATTTAATTCTAGAAGAGGCAGGGGATCCCTAGAGAAAGATAGCTATCCAGAGGAGCCAGACAGCACACTCCATGTTGAGGAAAAATCATTTCCTCAATGTATGAGGTTCAACTGACGAACACATCCAGTGTAAACTCTGTCCTCCATGATTACAAACATGTACCCACACACATGCCATCATATATACACAAAAACACACACTACAAGTAGGGCAGTGCTTATGAATGTATGCTACAAATTTCAAACAAAAGCTGCTATGGAGAAAATTTTATCACAGTACAATGATATAGTTATGTAGCTTTTGGTGAGGTATTGTCAGCTAGGAAATTGGAATATAGAGGGCATATGAAATATGTATAATATTTAAATTGAAAACAAACAAAAATTTATGAATCGCTAATATCAGCTGTGAAAGTGAGCAGTCCACATTGATGTCATTGGTATTAGAAAAGAGAAGGGAATTATGAATGTGGTCCTGTGCACAGATGTTGTGTCGTCAGCACAGAAGAGCAGCCCCTTGATGGACATAGTCCACCAGAGTTCACACAAGGAGGAGGACAAACTCAGTAGACATATTTGTATAATAAACAAAATGACGTAATCATAATACCTTCATATAGCAAACATCAGGGAGGCCCAGGCAGTTTTACTAGTAAATATCACCAAGCACTAAAAGGCTAATTGGTCCCTTCTCCCCAAGGCTCTCTCCTAGAAGAAGGGCAGGATCAGGTCTTCTGGACTCTGGAATGTGGATGTTACAGTAATTCCTAGACCAAAGGCAGCACTAGAGAAGAAGTGGGTAGCTCAAATCCCTCATGGCACAAAAGTACCCTTCAAAACTGTGATCTGGGCCATTCTCCAAGAATTCCCTGTGAAATGCCTAATTGTTACTGACAGGAGGGAAAAAATCCCCCTTAGGGTTTGGCACTCAAGAGACTGGTAAATTTTACTGCAAAATCCCCGGAGGGATTTTGGCCCAAACTTGGAAATGGTCCATGGGAGCATGTTTGTGCTGAGCCCAATTTCCCACAACAAGTGCTCCAAACAGAACTCCAGGGAGTCAGGACAAGCTGCTTGAACCACAAAAACCATTTTAAACCAAGTTTCTCTCATTTTATGGTTATGATACTTTTTTATTTCATTGCTTAACACATCAATTTTAACAGCTTTAATTTTTTTCTCATTTTTCTTTTAGGTAAGCAGTGTATTGAGAGGAGAGAGGCAGAGACTTGCTAGCCTCATCAGAAGAGCAGCAGGAAGAAAACTGGAATGGGTAGAGCTTCTCTCTCTCTCTCTCTCTCTCTCT
>NW_004949105.1:1324318-1336134 GCF_000317375.1 Microtus ochrogaster | reverse complement strand
TCTCTCTCATTTTAAGAATTTCCTGAAGTGTATTCGGATTATTTTCACATTTCCTCCAACCCGGAAAGTCCAGTTTGTGCTGCTTTTATGGCCCCAGTGTGTGGCTTTCCATTGGAGCCTAGTTTTCCTACCAGGGATTACATTCTTAAAGAAAACTGAGCCTCTCTCTCCAAGCAGAAATCATTTCCCAATAGCTCCTCGGACGGGGCAGATTTCATGTCCTTCTCTCTCCATGCAGGGATTTGGTCAGCTTAAGCTTGTGTGCACGCCATCACAATCGCTGAGAGTTCATATGTGTATCCACCCTGCTGTGTCTAAAAGATACCGTTTCCTTTCCCTGCTTGAAGCATCATCTACTGCAAGAGAGATGCATTAATCTGTGGATATAAGGATAAATCATTGGGTGTCAGTAATAATGTCAAGGAAATGTTTATTTCCTGAAAATTGAGAATGGAGGAACTGGATTTCAGCAGTTTTCTCTATTTGCATCTACCTTTCAGGGTGAACTGGCACCCTGTTGTTCAGATCTGAGGTTTATTCCACTACAATTATTTAACTAATTAATTTCGAGACAGGGTCTCATGCAACACAGACTGACTTTAAGTTTTCCATGTGGGTGAGGACAATCTTAAACTCTTTAGGATTGTGAAACTTAAACGAAATGATGCAAACAACAACAAAAATAATAATCTGATGCTATTTAAATATACTGCCTTCTCCTTGACATTTTTACTTTTTACCACATGAATTTCATCATAGCTGCAATAGATTCCTTCTGCTTACATCCTCTCTCCACTTGTAGGCCCCACAACGCCCACTCCAGTTTGCTCCTATCACTCCAGCACAGTCCAAAGGTAAGCAGGATCTCTTACTTGGTCCTCTAGTGCAATGATACTAAGAAGGAGCTAGAATAAAAGGAAAACCCACAAAGGTTTATAGAAGATCACAAAATAGAGACAGAGAAGAAAAAGCAAACAAACATATAAGAAACAGAAATGATGAAGACAATAAAGAAAATAATGAATCCCAAGAGCTCTGGTTTTAGAGAGGGATTTCAGATCTGTTTTGCAGCAAGCTCTCTGAACAGAACCTAATACACTGCAGAAGTAGGGAGCTCTTCTATGCAGAGGGATGACAAAATCAATGGGCCCAGGACAGGACAACCTGTATGTATTTGAGACACAATAAAGGAAGTGAATGATGTCACAAAGTCAGATGAGTCACCATAGATGGGAAGGAAACTTCAAGAGAAGATTGGAGAAGAGAGTCCAGGACGCAGTAACATAAGAGTTTGTATTCTTTCATTCACATACACCCAACAGACATGAGACTATAGATGCTAGCTTGAGCCAGGGTTAAGACCTACAGAGAGAAGCTACTTGCCTCTATCACTGTGTCCCCAGTGGCATATGGAAGTCTAGGAGTACCCTGGAGCCATACCCAGGAGGATTTGGGCAATAATGTAAAATAGTGAATGAGAGGGCACGTCCCATTGTCATCTCCAGGATAGTCACAATATGTCCTTGTAGCATTGGCCTTGCGATTCCAGAAGCTGCTGCAGCCATGGATGAAAAGAGCCAAGACATGCCAGTAGAATACACAGGATGCTTGTGCAAATGTGCATGCCTTCCAGAATGGTTGCCTTTGCGTTTCAAGCCTTCACGCTCAATTTCTAATCTTCTAAAAAATTGTTTTTGATGTGTAAGGGGACAGAGAAGAGGAGGGAAATGCAAAGAAAAATGGAACATAAGCAAGGCCAATCATCCTCACTTATGTGTGAGCTGAGGGAGAGCACTCTTCACGCTTAGCAGGAGATCATCCCTGCTCAAATGTGCAGAAACCCACTGAGCCAGGGCCAGGAAACCCCTCCTCGGGGACGGAAGTCAAGAAGGCAAAACTCACTCTAAGCCAGAACAGCCATAAACAAAATGTCTACAGTATTTGAGACTAAGTTTCCAAACACTCATTTTGGGGTACTTTCTTTAAAAATGTATTCTGGATTTATTTTATTATATTTTCTGCAAAGCTTGACTAAAGGGGAATTTAACACACAATATTTCATAGTATTTGCAAACAGAGAAAATCTGCCAGAAAGCCCCCAAACAAATATCTTTAAGGTTAGCATAAAAATAAAAATCACAATTTAGTCATGTAAGATTTATGCCAAGGGTGTCTCCTACTACCAAGAGCATCAGAGTCAGTAAGTTGTTGGGGCTGGTAGTGAAAATAAGAGTTACCAATATTCATCGGTGCAAACTTGTTGAATTGGGCATTTGTTGAGTATTCTATGTTATTTTTATATATACACACTGTATATATCAATGCAGTATACATGTATTTGTGTTTTCACATGTGTAGACTCACATGTACTTATGTGCAGGGTGTGTGCCAGGGGATGTCTCTTTTCATCGCCCTCCTCTTCATTCTCTGAACTGGGCTAGTCGAACTAGCCAGCTTGCCCATGGAATCCCCTGTATCTACCTGCCCAGTGCTCGAGTTACATACAGGCTGACATGTCCTCCTGTGATTTATATAGGTTTCGGGATCAATGCCTGGTCTCACTCTTGTGGCAAGAGCTTTGTCAATTGAACCACCTCCCAGGATCACTGAGTATTTACCATTTTACATGGTTAAAATTGGAAGCCCCATCGTGAGCTATCCCTTTATGTAGAAACTTTCTCATTCTATAGCCATCCTGTCTGGCATGGAACTCACGACATAGCCAAGGGTTACCCTGAACTTCCACAAGTCTCTTGCCTTCACTTTCCCACACACTGGAAATATATTTGTTAACCATCATACCCACCTCACCAATCTTTGTAAAAAAAATCCTCAATTTATAAGTATCCAGTGCTGTTAATAAAACTAACTTTATTCCTGTAAATGACACAGGCAGACTTGTCTCAAATTAAAGCTCCTTGTGTACTCTTGGGCTCTTTCCCTACTTATCCCTGACATAGTGTTAGCACAGAGCAGGTGCCGAACTCAGATTCTCTGGCTTCGGATATACCACCTTGACAGATCGCTCATGATGGATGAAATATTGAAATTCTGCAAAATAATAGGAATTATATATGGTTTGTTACAGCCTTGCCAGGTGTCGGGTGAATGCTCACTGAAGCTTCCCACAGCCAAGATGCCCATTAACCTGTCCTCGTGTGCATCACAGACACATGATACTTAGATGATCACAGCTTTATTGCAACTCACTGTAACGTAATTAGAGCCTGGTCAGTCAAGGGGGAAGACAGCACAGAAGAAATCAGGAGTGCCATTTGGGAGAAAACATTACAGCACTTTATCCGTGGGCCCAGTCAAGGGGTTGTCTCCACCGCTGGGCTGTAACCATTTCCAGACAGGATAATAAGGCCTGGCTTCCCTCCTTCTTGAAGCACTGCAGTGAATACCAAGCAGATGGTGGTGTTCAGGGGACTTGGTAAAGTGCACAGTGCTCCAAAGATATGGTTTCTTTCTTTTTTGTGTGTCATGATCCACTCTTCTTTGCAAAAGTTCTTAAACCCATAGAAGAGACTTACCCATGTAGAGAGTTCAAACCATATGCACATACATAACTATAATAGCTTCTTTTTAAAAACCAGGCACAAAATGAGACAAACAAGCATAAGTAATAATAATGTAACCATTAAAATATTACATTGAAGTACAAACCATATGAATATCCATCCTCCAATTGCCTCTTACTCAAGACACAAAATAAGCTGAGAATTGACACATTTGACACAAGCTTGTACCTGCAGCATGGGCAAGGTGGCAAAAGAGGAGATAGGAGTTCAAGGTCAATCTCAGATACATGGTGCTATCTGAGACTAACTAGAGCTGCATGAGACCCTATCACATATACAAACAGAGATCGCTTGTACTACTTATTACGATTACTTTTAGACTGTGGCATAGATTTGGGGTCATTGGAGCAACTGATGTGGGCACTGCTCTCTGCAAAGCTTTGTGCTTTGTCTGCAGAAGACCTCTGGCATTTGAGACAGAGATAGCTTATGGGCACTACGGTCTGTTTGGGGGTCATGACACAACCCTGTGCAGAGCCTCCATTCACAACAGGGTCTTTGTTGAGTCTATCATGTATGATTGAGTCCATGTCTTGAGTAGGGCATGGGTGTGAAATTAAGGACTGCCTTGAGTTCCTGTAGGATGAAGGCCTTTTTTCCCTAGGCATGGGGACCCTCAGTGAAGCAAGATTTCTCCAGAGAAGGTACCGGGGTAATGCCTGGGCTCATGTAGGGATGAAGTGGATCCCGTAAAGGAAACTGCTGTGACTGGAAAAGGAGTAATAATAACAATGATACTGATGCCACGGTAGCTTGTCTCTGCCTAAGCCTAATGGAAGGACCAGAGTGAGCTGGCCAACACAGCTAATAACACTTAAAGAATAAAATAGTTCTGATGATTATGGCTCAGGGAGATAGTTCAGTGACTAAAGTGTTTGCTTCACAAGTATTAGGGCCTGAGTTCAAGTCCCAGAACCCTTGTGAAAAAGCCAATTGTGGTCATGTGTGCCTGTAACTCCAGAACGAGAGAGGTAGAAGCAGGAGAACCCTGGGGCTTACCTGTCAGTCAGCATAACTATGTAAACAAACTCCAGGCTAGTGAGAAACCCTGTCTTTAAAAAAAATTAAAGTTATCTGGGTGGTAGTGGCACATGCCTTTAATCCCAGCACTTGGGAGTTAGAGGGAGTTGGTTATCTGTCAGTTCGAGGCCAGCCTGGTCTACAAGAGCTAGTTCTAGGACAGGCTCCAAAAGCTACAGAGAAACCCTGTCTCTTAAAACCAAAACAAACAAACAAAAAAATTAAAGTGGATGCAGACGTTGCCTGAGGGTAACAACTAACACCTAAACACACACACACACACACACACACTAAAACACACACACAGGCACAATTCTTAAAAATTTTAAAAAAACTAAATACAAAAAAATCACACTGTAGTCTTAACAAGGCAATCAGACATGGGATGCACAGGAGAGTGTTTCTCTATTCCTAGGTGTTTTAATGAACATTAAGAAATGGCTTCAGAGCATTTAAGTCATAGCAAATGTGCACATTTTCACGCATCATCGAAATAGGCAACAACATCTGAGTGGCCAGCCGCTGTTTGGTTCCCAAGTCTTGCTTCAATTTACTGCCATTTATTAACGGCTTTTAGGTCTGTCTTATTGATCTTCCAGCCCTGAAGCTGGGAAGTGAATGCACAAAGTGGTCTGAGTTAACATTTGAAGCTCCTATAGACATATGCCACGCACCTTTCGCTGTAACATGAGATGGCAAAGCCAGCTTGATGCTTCGTCAGTATGCTAGAATTTCTAAACTGGAAGTTTCTCTTCCTCCTCTGGTCTTCGGCACCTACCACTGCTGAACCCATAGTTTACATATGGTCATTCTAGCTCCAGGCAGAGCCCTGCTTGGAATCCTTTTCAGTCCTATCCTCGGGAGCTTCTAGAGAGCGGAAGCAAAGAGAAGCAAGCCTATGTGACCCTGAGCCACTTCCAAAATGGGCTTTTTAATTATGTATGTGTTTGAATGACGGAAGATTGCTCTGACACAAATTTGAAAGATAAGTTAGATAGGAGGAAATGTATGGATGAATGTGGAAAACATAATTAAATGCACTCACGGTGGGCAGGAAAACCCAGTGTCATCTGTCACTTTTGAAAGGTCACCAATTCCCTAAGAACTATTTTCCCCCATTTATTTGATTTTGCTATCTAGGTGGGGGCTGGGGAGGTGGCTCAGTTGGTAAGGTGACAAATAGAAAAGCATGTGGACCTAAGCTTAGGGCACAGGAGCGAACCTACAAATCTGGGCAGAGTGGTGCATGGCTTTAATCCCAGCACTGGCAAGGTGGAGAAAGGAGGGTCCCTGGAGCTTGCTGACCAGTGATGCTAGAGGAACCATTGAGCTCCGGGTTTTGTGAGAGACCTTCCTTGTCTCAAGAAACAAGGAGGCGACTGATTCAGGAGGTCTCTCTTAGAATTCACAACCTATCAATGGTGGGCTCCTATAAAAGCAGAAATAAGCTAAATACTCTTGTATTTCAAGGTGGAAAATTCAGGGTACAGCCACAATCTGAACAAAGTAAAACCAAGCTCCAACAGTATAAATAACACAATGCCCAATATCTGGAATTCACTCACGATCTTCTGAGCTCCTCTAAGGGGCTTGGGTCACTTCTCCGGCTCTGCCGTCTGCAGCACATGCAGCTTGTCTTCCAGGCTCCAGCTGGATCCACTCCACAGCTGATGCTGTTCTTGGGGGTCATCCCACGGTACTGGCATCTCCAAAATGCTAGGTCCTCTACAGCAACTTGGCTGGGCTGCACTTTCACCAATAGCCTGTCCTATGCTCTCTTCATGGTGCCAACCCTCAACTTTTTTCTATGACCCCTTCAATTTTGGGGCTTCTACAGCTATCGCAGCTGCACCTTTACCAGTGGCCTCTCCTGGCCTTGCGCACTGCCAAGCCTCAGCTGCTCTCCATAATCCATTTATGCCTTCAAAATCTGTACTACCCAGGACTCTCTTATACCTGACCAAGTTTGGCTGCCAGCATAAGGTACAACCTTTGCCATCTCTAAATACAGCTAGCCCGTGCTGACTCAAAAGAAGCACTTCCCAGAAGATTTCGCTTCAACAGTGCTGGTTCCCTCTTAATCACCACTAATTTCTCAACATCCATTCTCCCAGCAGAACAAAGGTTTTACCTTGGTGGTTCTGGCTTCTTATTACTCACAGCTGACTCCTCAGCTGAAGCTGACCAGACACCACAGAGTCTTCATACAAATGACCCAGTAGAGTCTTTTCTTCCCTTTGAAATGTCACAAGCCAGGCTTCCATAGTCTGAACTGCTCTCCACACATCTTCCAAGTCCCCACTGAACTGCTCACTGATCTCTCAATACTCAATGGTTAGCCCAAAGTTCCAAAGTACATCCACAGTCCTCCCCTAATCAATATGGTCAGGTCTGTTACAGCAATACCATTCTTACTATAATTTCTGTCTTAGACATAAAATGAGCCATCACAGTGAATCAAGTATTTTGTTCATTTTGGCTCTCTACCCAACTGTATTTTTCCGCTTTCTGATCCTATGACAAAATCTCCAATGATGATATTTTCTAAAGGAAAGAATTTTACATGATTTATAGTGCTGGAGGTTCAGGGGTTTGGTGCAGGCATTGGCTTGACTTTGATGAGGACTTCCTTGTAATTACATCAAGATGGATGGGACCGACTGTAACAGGTGTTTGGTGTAAGGCTGGGGGCCTGGATGAAATCAGGTCAGGCTTATAGTTGCATTTCACTTTCGTTTTAACAATTCGCTCATGCAAGCTTCAAAGGGCCTTCCAGGAAGACCTCATTCATGTCCCAGTGATGTTACCAAACTCTTCAAGGTTTTCTTGCCTCTCACATGATTTCACTGCTACCAGCATTCCATACGCAAGCAGTTAGGGACACATTGAAGCCATATCCAAGGCATTTGTCCTATTGATATTGGTTCAAACTGTCTTAGAAAGTCTATCTTTATTGTTTTTAATCTTTTTAGTTTATTTAAAATGGATTCTGCGCGCATACAACATATCTTGATTATCTTGATTACCCTCTCCCTTTTCTCAATTCCTCCCAGTCCCTCCCCACCTGTTCAGATCTCCTCCTTTTCTGTCTTTCATTACAAAAGAGAAGGTTTCTAGGAGAAAACAACCTGACATGACCAAATATAATAAGAAAAAAAAATGCTCACATCAAGGCTGGACAAGGCAAACCAACAGAAAGAAAACGTCACAAGAATCAGAAGCTCACTCGTTCATATAAACAGGAGTCCCGTAAAAACGCTAAGCTGAAAGCTCTAATATACCCTGAGGGCCTGGTGCAGACCCGCGTGGCCTCTGTTCTGGCTCTTTCAGTCTCTGCGAGTTTATATGAACCTAGTTCAGTTGATTCATGGGGTATTGTGTTCCTGGTGTACTCCAACCCCTCTAGCTGTTTTGCACTTCCTCTCCCATACAGTTCCCTGAGCTCTCACAGGAGGGTTGATGGAGGTATTCCATTTAGAGCTGTGTGTTCCAAAGTCTCTCTCTTTGCATAACGCCTGGCTGTGGATCTCTGTATCTTCTCCCATCTGCTTTAGGAGGAAGCCTCTCTAATGATGGCCGAATAAGCCACCAACCTATGAGTATAGCAGTATATCATTGGAGTCATTTTATTGTTAGTTTGTTGGAGGAGGCTGCTTGTTTATTAGAGCAGTTTATTAGACCAATAGTATTTGGTTTTACCCTAGATCTCTGGGCTATCTAGTCTCTGGTTCTTGGTCAGCCAGTGAGTGCTAGATATGGATTCTATCACAATCACATCGAGTCAAATCAGATATTGTTTGCCAGTCCCTCAAGTTTCGTGCCACTAATGCCCTAACAGATCTTGTAGCTGGGACATCCTGTAGGTCAAAGGTTTTGTGGCTGGGTTGGTGTCACATTTCTCTTTGGATAGCCTACAGAGTACCTCCCCCCACAAAGAAACTAGGACAAAGGGATGAAGGTTTCATATATGATCCAGTTCAACTTTCCCATGCTCACTGAATTGTGTGGGTGCTGACCTCTCAACAGACCACACTGTCAGTTGGCAGAGAGCAAATTTTTGTCTTAGCTGCAGCCAGGATTGCTTGAGGATTTCCACGGGAGCCCCTTGCTCAACAACTAAATGGAACGTAACCCAGCCTCAGTACTGTTAGACACGTTTGGTGACAAGAGATGACCAGCTGGGAATCCATATTCCCCATTATTAGGAGACATCATCATTAGGATTGTCTTTATGTATTGTGGAGGTTTCCACAACATGTCTCCAAAGCCCCTCAGTTCTAGCTATCTCTCCCCACATTCCTTCCTTAAACCCCATATTCTCTCCCTCACCCCCACCTAGTCCTCAGATTTGTGTCTCAAACTGCTCCCCAGTAAACCCATAGAGTTCATCCTAATCCCCTTCCCAGGGAGATCAATGTGTTCCCCCAATCCCTTCTTCTATACCTGTCCTCTCTGGACCTACATATCATAGGTTGTTTATCATTTATTTAATGACTAATATTCACATATAAGTGATTACATACCATATTTATCTTTCTGGATCTGAGTTACCTCATACAGGATGATTTTTTCTAATTCTGTCCATTTGCCTACAAATTTCATGATTTTTTTTAACAGCTGAGTAATACCCCATTGTATAAATGTACTTCTCCACCCATTCTTCTGTTGAAGGATATCTAGGTTGTTTCCAGTTTCTGGTTATTATGAATAAAGCTGCTTTGAACATAGTTGAGCAAGTGTCTCTGTAGAAGGATGGAGCATCCTTTCTTTGGGATATACCCAAAAGTGATACAAGTGGATCTTGAGGTAGATCAGTCCCCAACTTTCTGAGGCACCCCCACACTGATTTTCATAGTGGCTACACAAGTTCACACTCCCACTAGCAATGCATAAGTATTTTCCTTATTCCACATTCTTGCCAGCAAGAGCTGTCATTTGTGATATTGATCTTAGTCATTCTGACAGGTGTGAGACAGACTCTCAAAGTAATCTTAATTTGCATTTCCTTGATGAGTAAAAATGTTGAATATTTCCTTGTTTCTCAGCTGTTGAGTTCCTCTCTTTAGACTTCTCTATTTAGAGCTCTACCCCATTTTTAAAAATTAGATTATTTAGTCTTTGAAATCTAGTTTTTTGAATTCTTTATATATTCTTAGGTATTAGTTTTCTATTGGATATAAAGTTGATAAAAATATTTTCCCATTCTACAGGTTGCTGCTGTGCCCTTTGCTTTTTAGCTTCATGAGGTGCCACCACTCTGTATAGACAGGTCCACCGCATTGTTAACACTGGGTGGATTTGGAATTTGCTCCAGAAATAAATACTATATTCAAATGATTTTCCTAGACAGGCAGTACTTCAGAGTTCCTGAATACATGCTGTTCTAATTTCATGCTGTTGCTGTGGCAAACATCATGACCAAAGTTAATTTATAGGAAGAATATATTTACTTGACTTACACTTGAGGGTTGCAGCCCATTATTGAGGGACGTTAAGGCAAGAAATCAGCAGAAACTTCAAGCAGAAACCACGGAAGAATGCAGATTCACTGGCTTCATCATTGGTTCATGTTTATCTAGGTTTCTTATTGCGTCCAGGGCAACCTTCCCAGGGAACCATACACATCCATTAGTCAACACAACCCCTGTTGCGGGAGGTCCTTGGTATCTCAGCGGCTATAGGCTGGAGGAGCGGAAGGACCTCCCGCAACAAACCCCCATAGACAACTCTACAGCCAATCTGACGTTCAAAATCCCTCAGTTGAGACCCCTCTTCTCAGGTGACTCTGGGCTGTATGAAGATATCAGTTAAAGCTAATCAGAATGTATGTCCACAACAAACATTTCTTTGAATTTCTTTAAAAATGTAAAACGCTCTCAAAATTTGATGCTTTTCAAACTTTCAGCTTTTTGGTCACCTTTAGATATTTTCAGGTATTTTCAGGTTTAGCCTGAGGTTGATTAACTGCTTTCTTCATAATCTCATTCACAACGTTTATTCATGAAGTCCTCTCTGTGGCTTTACAGGGGACATTTAAGGTGTTGACCCCTTCCTTCTCCCTCTGTGTGCCCATTCTCAACTCAAACAATCTAGAAATCCTTTCCTGTGTCTGTGAAGTTTGAATTTAGCCATCTATAGGCCAGTGTGGTCAGGTGGGAGAAGGTGAGTGGTTTGGTCACTGTTCTATTGCTATGAAAAGACACCAGGACGAAGGCAACTCATAAAACAAAGCATTTAGTTGGGACCTTTTTTTTTCTTTTCCTTTTTTTTTTTTTTTAACAGTTTTAGAGGTTAGTCCATTATCATCATGGCAGGGGTCATGGTACTGGAGAAGAACCAAGAATTCTATATTTTGATATGTAGAGAGAGGGAAACTAAACCAGACAAAGGCTTTTGGAAATTCAAAGTCCAGCACCAGTGACACACTTCCTTCAACAAAGCCACATCCCCTAAGCCTTCTAATCCTTTCAAATGTACCACTCCCCGGTGACTAATCACTCAAATATATGAGTCTATGGGGTCATTCTTCTACACACCAGCATAGTGAGTTTCCTCAGTGGGCAACTCTGCAGCTCCTCCTCGGTTGCATTGCTGTGTTGCATTGCTCCCTTGCATTGCAGTGGGCAGCTTTGATTTATTCTGCAGCTCCTCCTCGGTTGCACTGTTCTTCTCCCTGCTCTCAGTTCATTATGCATATATTGGAATCTCCATGAATGCCCCTCTGTGCATTTGAGGAGGTAAGCCGGAAAGAGCAAAGTAGATTTCAGCTTAGTGTTTTGGAAGCACACCAAGCTGGGGAGGGCAGAGAAAAGACAAATATTCCATTACTACTGCATGGAGAGAGATATGGCTCATGCCCATCATTTTCCTAACACCCCAGTCCTGGCCATCTGTGCCCCATCTCCAAACATGTGCCAAGCTCATTTATGACAATAGAAAATTTTCTTAAGATTGCCTCTATCCTGACGAGACTCCCCTAGGCTCTCAGAAGGAAAACACAATGAAAAATTACACTGTAAATTCTAATAACTACAAAGAAAACTGTCTAAAGTGCTTAAAGCTTGGCTGAAATTGTGTATCAGTAGCAAGGAATAGCAGACAGAAGCTGGCAAAGGGACCTTAATATTCATTCCTAGTGTCCAGGAAAATTTCTTTCTTTGTTTCCTTGATGTTCAGCTAGTGATGATAGTTGGTACGTTGGGAGAAACTTGT
>NW_004949105.1:1316266-1323872 GCF_000317375.1 Microtus ochrogaster | reverse complement strand
ATCTATCTATCTATCTATCTATCTATCTATCTATCTATCTATCATTTATCTATCTACCATTATCTGTTCATCCTCTACCTACCTATCATCTACATTTGTCTTCCAATCTTCTATCTTATCTAACTCTATCTATAATCTATTTACCTATCTATAAACTTTCTATCTACCCACCATCTGCCGTTCATCAACTCTCTGTCATTCATAGGTCATAACAAGCTATACCAGCTGCATTAGTGTCGCAATCATTTCTACTATTTATTATCACTCATTTTATATGTGCAACATATGCATTAACAAAGTAAAGTTCATCACAGATTAAATATATATGGTCACCTGGTACTAAAAATTTTAGATCATATGTATATTGCATGAATTAATTTTCTGATAACTGTGGGCTATACACATACCTGTACCAGTTGCTGATTATGTTGGTTGGTTGTTTGGGTTATTTCCCATTTTGGACACTTTCTGCCTCCATCTCCACAAGTCTTTTCCCTTTCTGGAGAGATTCTATTTCATTCATTCTGGAGCACACTGGCTGTGGTTGTGACTTGTTTTCTCATACTCAGGGGCAGGTCAAGTCCTCAGTTTACTTGAACCAATGACAGTCATTCTGTGCCTCTGCCACAAGTGGGTGGAGACCCAAGAGTTTTCAACGCAGGCCAGTGTGGATAGGTAGTAAAGCTCAGAGGCAGGATCCTCTCCTTGCCTTGAGTCAAGCACTCAGCTATACAGCAAATGTCAGACTCACACGCTGTTACTGAAGATCAAAGCACACAGACAGTGACACTAGGAGATGCCCCTCTGGTACACTGGGCAGGACACTCTGCTGGTCCTACCCTTTCTTTTGCTTGTGTGATGTTATGCAGGGGTTTGGTCGCTTCAGCTCCAGGTTTATTCAATGCCATGTCCTTCTCCATTCAGTATAGTAGACCTGCCCCTGACCCCTTTCCTTTCATAGCAGAGTGTGCTCTTAAAATAAAACTTCTGTCTAATTTAGTGTCCTTTCCCACGTTTTCTTCAAAAATCCCATCAAGGATCGCTGACATTGACTGATCCCTGGATGGAAAGTATTGCCATTTTCCTTATACCTGTTATGTCCCGCCCAGAGCTTCAGGACATCCCTCAAGCTCACCTCCTCCATCTCCTCATCTGGAAAATCTGACCATCACATCCTCCATTCCTTCGTCTCACAGCAGGTTGCTCAGACCCATCTCCCCTCGCCCCTCTGACTTCACAGTTTACAAACCATTGAACATGCCGTTCCGAAAGGCACGTTCTTGTGCTCTACATTGTCCTGCATTACATTGAAATTATGCTTATTTATTCACATCATTTCCTAATTGTAAATTCCTGGTGAGTGAAAAAGACATATTTCTTCTTATCCTCAGGGTCTGGTGTAGAGACTATGGTCAATATTTTTCTTGAGCTGTATTGGGTGAAACTAGTTCCTGCACGTGTGTAATCAATGAAGATCATGTCTTTCCCTAAGGCTGCCGACCTTATCTAAAAGAATAATTCTAAGGAGTTGCAGGAATAAAACTTTAGAAAAACACTAAGTGAAAATAAAACCAAGGGTAGAGACTTCCAGCCTGACAGGGAAGGACAGTTACCTAGAGGCTTCAGGGGTTCCATGTGCAGCAAAGTAACCAGGGGTTCTTCTTGTCACTCTGTCAAAGTGGTAACCCATCAAATTATTCAAGACTTATACAGATTTTTGGAGAAATCAGATCCTATTTTGTCTTTCTTAAGAAGCAATCCCTCCCCGCCCCAGTGCCTTTCAATTCAAAGTAGAAAGACATTCACTCTACTCTGACAGTAGATGTCAAGAAAGGGAGCCAACGGTGGGATTACTGCTACCTAATGGGACACGGTCCATTTCTCCTTCCGTGCACCTCAGCTGGACTTTCTTCTTTTTTCTGATCCTGGAATTAGACACAGATACTTTTAAAGGGGCTTTATTGTCTAAACTCTCATTTTCAAAAGGAGGTAGGAAATCAGGAAGAATAGGGAATTATAATGTCAATCATCACTGCTCTGAAATTCCTCAGCACATTCTCCTGAGTATCATATTTCTAAAATCTAGCACTTTGGTAGGTGATGAAACTTCTCAATACTCCAAGCAGCTGGTTTCAGGTGGCCCTGTGAGGGGAACTGCCTGGCACCAGCACCCGAAGCTCTAGGCTTCTCCATAGACTTTTGCCTGTATTGTTCTCTAGATCTCCCTGGAATAAAGTAATGTTGCTACAGAACACAATGACCAACCTGTTGGTGGCTCTCAGAAAGCAGGTACTATCCAGCCCTGGAGCTGGGGAAAGTGAGGGTGTCTGGTTTGGGGTCCTTATGACAATGACCAGAAGTATGTGTCATTTATCAAAAACAAAAACAAAAAACAGCCAAAGGAACTATTCATAAGCTTCAATTTAGAAAGCGTCAACTCAGAGAGAGTGAATGTTGAATCAGTCAATGACCAGAGATATAATCCCTTCTGTGTGTGTGTGAGTGTGTGAATGCATGCACGCACACACACATACACACAATCTCTCCTTTGTGTATTAAACACACTGTGTGTATATAATCCCCACAGGGTGTGCAATCCATTCTGCATTTGCCTACATGTGTTTGTGTGTGTATAAGCTCCATAGGTTTGTGTGTTTGTGCATGTGTTTTTATGTGTGTGTGATGGTGTGTGTCAGTGTTTGTGCCGCTTCTCGCTGAACCCTTGCTACACGGATTCTGTTGTTACCTACCCAGACCTCAGGTAGAAAGAACAAAGTCACTTTTATTCTTAACCCTTACAGGCGAGGGCTGTTTAGTATGCAGGGTTCCGTAAAACACACATTGTGAGACTATGAATATATTTCCATTCTTCCAAGTTCACCATAGAAACAAATTCTATCTCCCAGCTGGAAGATGAGGAGGGAGGCACAGACCCCACAGGGGTCTAGATGGCTTGTGTGTGGGTGGGGTCCCTTCCCTCTCCTCTTGCCTCTTTCTTCCCCAGACTGTACCAAACCCCCTGGAGAGTAACATCCTCCACCAGAAGCCAGGTTCCTCTCCTCTGATCACAGATGTGAACCCAGGTGGAGAGACTGTAGTGCCCTGGCCCTTTAAATCGCTTGAATTATCTGAGTTCTCCAGAACCAGAGGCTGCATCCTGCTTTCTGCTGTCACCTTAGTGAGAACTGCATCACCTTCTCTAGTCCCAAGGACGCACAGGGATGCTTTTGCTGAAACTTTCTAATGACAGACCGGAACACGTAGTCCAAGCTTCATTTTGGGAAGAACGCCAGATATGCTCAGCAGCATAGAAGGAAAAGACTCATGTCTATTATTCTGACTCTTGACTAGAAAAATTAAGACTCAAAAATTTAATTTTAAATTGTATTAGGTACATTTGCTTCCCGTCTTTAATTTTCCCTTGTTTTTTGATAGGTTTTGAAGAAAGCACTAGACGCCACACCATGGCCCTCCTTACCACGTCTCTAAACACAGATAGATCGGGATCTTTCAGGCAGAATGTAATCGCTAATATAAACTGTCTTACCTATTCACATCTTTGAGACTTCTGATTTCATGATTTATTTTAACATTAAATTGATCCAATAACTATGAAAACCAATCACAATAGCGACCTGTTTATTAAAGAAACCACATCCTGACTGTGTAACAGAAATCTCTGGACTTACAAACAGGTTAGAACCTTCCCGAATCAGGAGTTCAGGCTGCAATGTGAAGCGCTGCCAGAAGGGGGCGCAGAGCACCGAAATGCTTCGGGCCTGGAGGACACTTTGGTGCAGGCAAACTTGGGAGGAGATAAAACACCTGCCCAGGTAAAGGCTGGAGGGCTGAGTTGACGTCGTTGGTTGCTGTTGGTTCAAACAATAGGACAAGCAAACGAGAATTTTTAGAAATATAAAAAGCCCATGCTTCGGTGTCCTGACTTTGCTGTGCCCTATGCAAAGGAGAAATTGAAGAGCTGTTTCCTCTCAGGTTACAGATCCTAACCTGCTGTGTTGGCAGACAGTGTGTTCTCAATTCACTGTGTCAGCCCTTATCTCAAGGCCCAGGCCGCACCCAGTACATTAGCAACTGTAAAGGCTGAGGTTAGGGTGGTGATGAAACTAGACTGGGTGACAGTTGTGGGAAACGTTGGAAATACGTGTTGTTTTGCTGCTACTGTTGTTTTGTTTTTAGCGAAGTTGCATTTTCTGTGTCAGGGATGCATAAGTTTAGAATAGACACACCCCTCTAAGAAGAGCTCAATGCAATTCGTAGCTCTAGCTCCAGTACAGATGCTTGACGCGATGGGAGGTGAGGTGGGGGTGGGAGGAAGCCCTGGTCCTCACCTCTAGAGCTGCAATGCTTACAAGCAATGACAACAGATGCAGCAAGACACCCTGAAAGAGACACTCACCAGTACAGCAGGGTGCACAGTGTAGGTCCCAGCCGGAGAATTTACCCAAATCAGCGCTCAGTTAGAAATTAGAATATTTATTCTTCAAACAGACCTAGTGATCAGATGCTTGTCACTGTCTGGTGCATTCTGGGAAGGAAAACTCTCACAAGGGTTATTCAAATTAGCAGTTAAAACTTTCTCAGTGATGGAAGCACATAAGGCAGTTTCTGGTATTTTCTTCATTCCGAAACAATGATTTTTTTCAAGTCTCCTTGACCAAATAATGAAAAATAATTCCATGTTTTCTGTATCATTTTCAGGAATAACCAATGATTTTGGAAGTTAACAGAGAAAACAATTTTAACAAAAATACAGTTTTTATTCTGAAGGGGCCATACTACTTTCTGTAATATCCTATAAGAATATATATATGTATATATATATGAATATAAGAATATGCACAAAGAATATATAAATATATAAAGACTATATGATGCTTTATCTATATAGATATGGATATAGATATATAGCATGTTTTCATGGAAATACAAATGGTTTCTAAGTCAGGTACATATTGAGTAGAAAAAGAACTGTTCTGTGAAGATATTTGTCTAACTGTCTGAGCTGTGTCAAAAGTTAGAATACCTTTTCCCTATTTTTTTTTAAACTCAAACAGTGAGATCCAGCATATTTCCCCAGTTGATTGACATTTGAAATCCTAAAACCTTTTGTGTGTTAACAGTACCTTTTGAGACTATGTAACAATGCAAGTTGCTTTGAAACAATCTTTCTGCAAGCAACTGTGACAGGAGTATTAAGTCAAGGCAGTCACAGTGATGACAAACAATTTAAGCCATCTGGGTAGAACATGGGTGTGGCTACTCTGGGCTTGATGAAAAGTCCTGAGCCTCTAGGACCCATTACCATCTGCTTTCCCAGGGTGAGAACCAGAAGGACTTCAATTCTTCCCTACTATATTGAATGACATGAGAGGTTTGCTAACTCCTCTGAACTTGCTATACCTTTGCGATTTAAAAGCCCCAAACCCTCTAGAATACTGCTTAGTACTAGGGAGATCATCTTGAATATGGGGCCCATGGGTGGCAGTCCTGGCCTGAATTAAAAGGCAAGAAAGAGTTGAGCCACAGCCTCCTTCCTTCTCTGCTCCCTCACTGTGGCAGTCAGCATTTCTCTCAAGTTTCTGCAGACTCCATCTACTCTTAGTGAAAGCCACAGGTATTTTCACACTACCCTGAAATTCAAATATTATTTCAGGCTATGAATTTACATGAAGGCTCAATGATTTCATGTTATCTGTCAACCTGATCTATTTCTGTTTGGGGAATTAAAGAACAAAAATGGCTAGCAGAGTTATATATTTTCTGCAGGCAGATCTTCTGGGCTGAAAGGTTAAACAGTTCTGTTCTTGGATCAAATGCCACTAATATGGCCAAGGCTTCTTGGATGCAAGAGTGACCAGTCCTCCACCACCAAGCATATTCAGGTCAACAGCCACTTCTCAGGTTTACACTGGGCTTTCAGGTAAAAATCTTGTCCTTCCAGGTGCTTGTCTCAGCTCAAAATTACACCCAGAGTGTTTGACTTGGTGCCAGAACTGAATTTTCAAAGTCAGCAGAGATGGGGAAACAGGGCGGACATTCTCTCTGTGTTGTACTTCAGCACACAGGGCAGTGCCCAAATCATACTGACATGCGATTTAAAATGTGCTCATTTATATCAGCTAAGTACAAGAATCAATCACTTTCTCTATCACCACTCCCCCAAAGAGAGTAATCCTCAGATGAACAGAAGACCAAAAACAACATTGTGGCTTCAAAACAGACCCTAGTATCCATGAAAATAATAGATGGACTAAACAAAGATGTACATACAAATGTAAGCACGTGCAGAGAGGGAGGAAGGGAGAGAGGGAGGGAAATAATAAATGTGTTTGGAGTGTAAGTACACCTTCTTACAATAAAGAAAATAATGAAGAAATTAGATCACCACAGGGTCAAACTATTCCCACCCACTTCTCATGTAAACCAACCCTGATTAACACCGAAGTCAGATGTTGTCACTAATTCTCCTGTACAGGAGAGACTCAGAATTTGCAGAGGTTTTGGTCTGAGGCCTTCATTCCTGGTTATGGAAATTTTTGAATATTTTTATTCTGTAATGAGCCCATTCTTTTTTTTTTAAGTCACATAACCAACCCCTTTTATTTTTTTTTGCTTTTTTTTAAATTTATTTATTTATTAAAGATTTCCGTCTCTTCCCTGCCACCACCCATTTCCCTCCCCCTCCCCCAATCAAGTCCCCCTCCCTCCTCAGCCCAAAGAGCAATCAGGGTTCCCTGCCCTGTGGGAAGTCCAAGGAACCCCCATCTCCATCCAGGTCTAGTAAGTTGAGCATCAAAACTGCCTAGGCTCTTACAAAGCCAATACGTGCAGTAGGATCGGAAACCCATTGCCATTGTTCTTGAGTTCTCAGTAGTCCTCATTGTCCGCTATGTTCAGAGAGTCGGGTTTTATCCCAGGCTGAAAGAGCATGAGCAAGGAACTCAGGAGCCCATTCTTTTTATAAATACACATCCTAACATTGACAGACGTGCCTACTGCCCCCATGAATGGTAATGTGCTTCAGTCTTTTAGAGCTGGGTCTCCACAGCTCCACAAGCATCTCAGTGATGATGGGTGTTTTTGAAATCTCAGCACTCCATCAACAGTTAGTGAAGGTAAACAAAGACCCAGACTTTCTTCTTTAAATCCTACATAACTGCACAAGGGGCCAAAAAATGCCCTTTGTGTTTAATCTGCTTGTCTTAAAATTTTGTTACCAGGTAAAGTGGTCCCTTGACACTCACATAGATGGTAAGGAGATGGAGGTTCAGTGACAGGTTACAAGGACACGGGTAATGACATACAAATCAAAGTTTTCCTGGGGAGGATGTGAACACACAGCTATATACTCCAGATAGGGTGCTCACAACGACTCAAAGAAACAATTCCAACAAATGCAATTAGTGTGATGATGATTTTATTGTAGCCACTTGCACTAGCCTGCATGTAAAGTTTCTTATTGGCACTTTGGTGTGTCTGTGGGGGGAGAGGTTACTCACAGGAACGTGGATGGCACAAAGACAGCCACACCCCTGGAAAGCCCATCGCATAATGTGTGATGGTGACTCATGAAGTCTGCCAATCT
>NW_004949105.1:1302172-1311786 GCF_000317375.1 Microtus ochrogaster | reverse complement strand
AATTATCTCAGGGCCTGTACCTCAAGGCCTGTAGGACAGAAAAAAGCCTGGCTTGAGTTCAGTTCCTAGACTTCGAGGCCTGTAGAACAGAGAAAAGCCTGGTTCAAGTTTGAGTGAGGATGAGACAGTAAAATCTAGGTAGAGGCCCCTCCAGCTGGGGGAAGGGTATGGAGCTTCTCATTGGCTGGAGGTACCCTTACATCACAGGATATCGCTTAACCTTTAGAAGGGGAAGCTCATAGTAATAAACTTAGTTCCTATTTTGACTCGACTCCCACGGTGTCTGATTATCCTGGGGCTGCAGATCTGATTGTCATTGTCATAGGTCTGTGGGAATGGGCACATAGTACACTCACCTTTCCCTGGGAAATAAGGAGGCTCAAGAAGCCTAGCAACCTGATAATCACATGAGTCAACTATGTTGTGTATGTCTTCCATGTCAAGGTTTATTTGTTTCCCTTTCTGATTGTCTAGATGTATAAGGTCCTCTGTGAGGTCTTTACAGGGTGAGAACTGAGAATATATTCCTGCCATTCAGTTATATCTATCCGCTATCTAATTACATATGTATATATAAAACATTTTATAGACATTATATTTTATACCTTATGTTTATAAGTTTTATATTTTATTATATATATGGTATATATGTTAGTTGCAAAGATAACTAAAGTTGAATAGCACCTGTATCTCTGCAACGGTTTAGTTTATGTCTTTCCTGATGTCTGGGTTTTTCTGGTGCTGAAATGGACTTTCTATCCCATTATTTATTGAGACTTTTCTATCTGTACATCCTGGAAGGGAAGAAAAACAATGACTTCTGGCCTAGACGAGTCCTAACAAAATCCCGGGAAGAATATTTTCTTGAAATCCACCAAGAATTACAAAATGTAAGAAGCCCCTTTTATTATTTTTTTTCTTAAATTTAAGAGGCACATCCTGAGAGCTTAATATCCAACCTTTCAGGTTTGCTTATAAAAAATCGCGAGAGACATCAAAGGAAATGCGAGCAACGCTGTGACTATCAGCAGGGAGATAAGACACTTGCACTGCTATGCACACATCAGAGAGGAATTCGCTCTCTGTTTTGCAATCTGTGTATTTGGAATTTAAAGTTTCCTAATTACATCAGCATCTGAAATGTTTTAAATTTTATATTGAGTGTTGGGGGGAGGTGGAAATACTTGTGTGTTTGTGTGAGAGTGTGTGCATGTGCAGGTTGTGCAGGTCCATATAGAAACCGGGGTCAGCCCCTACCCTCTTCCCTATTGCTTTCTATCTTATGTTGTGAATCAGGATCTCCTGGAATCTTCTTAATGAGAAGTGCTAATTTATAAATATTAATTACAAATATCTTTAATTGAATGTCAACTGTGTTTCTCAAGTGCTTTAAGAATCCCTCCTTGGTTCTTCATTTTTTTGTGTGTATGCAAAATTTATTTTCAACAAAAATATTCCACTATGATGTTCTTCACCAGCCTTCTCTCTGCTCCGGGTCCTGCATTCATTTTTTTTTTTTTTTTATGAGTAGTTAGTTAACCCCATGCTCTCAGCTTTTTAACTAATTGGCCCTGCTTATTTAGATTTCTCAAGTGTTCTATTTATAGTAACACTAATTATGTTAACGCCATTTTGAGTTTCACTTTGGGGCTGAAACATAGAATACTTGAAAGGATTCTTTTTTTTTAAATCTCAAGCACTGATTATTATAAGCAAGTAAATTATAGAATCATGACACTTCTTTCAATTGTTCACGATTAGACCATGCACAGGTCTGATGGATCTTGACTTTTAAGTAAATTTATAGTCAAGGAATAAGAACACACTATACACATATGAAATTGTCCGAAAGTAAATGCATTAATAAAACCATTAATTTTCAATAGTTTTAATAGAAGCAGCTTCATGTTATTGACAAGTGTAAAATGGGAATTGAACACTTTTTTTTTTTTAAGTTATTCTTCACATTGAATAGGTTTGCTGTAGATTTTCGGTTTCTCAGCTTTGATTCCTTCTGTTAGATCTCTGTACCTGGGTATAACCAGCCAGGACAGGAGTCAGGCTCTCTCTTCTGCTGGATCTTAGAACTGGGTGCCCAGCTGGAGAGCTGTCTCTCCCACCTCCCGTCCTCTCCTCCCCCTTCCCGGACTTGCTGATCCAACACTGAAAACCTAAGGAACGGGAGGAGAGGACACACTTCACTGCGGACTGGCTGTTGTGATACAGCTGCCCAGTTTTTAACATCCTACCATGTGTTTGCTGAGTTCTCACTAAGCCAGGAAGATGGCTCTAGAGGTGGGAAGGACAATT
This sequence comes from Microtus ochrogaster, assembly GCF_000317375.1. Classification (NCBI taxonomy): domain Eukaryota; kingdom Metazoa; phylum Chordata; class Mammalia; order Rodentia; family Cricetidae; genus Microtus; species Microtus ochrogaster. Next base: position 1,309,476 of record NW_004949105.1, on the reverse strand, counting down.
CTGTTGTCAATGAGATGAGACCTGCTAAACTGGTTACAAATCCTGAATTAGGTAATGTTTGGAAATTAGCAACCCGTGAGGGAAGTTACCTGTCCCCATTCTTGGCAACTTGAGTTTGAACCTCAGGAATCAGGTGTTGGAAGAAAAGAATTGACTCCCGCAAGCTGACCTCTGAGCTGTGGCATGCAGACATCTACACACACTCAAACACAGAGTGAAAATAAATAAACCTTTTATAAGCAAGTTACAAGGAGAGATCATTTTTGTAAACTTCCTTTGGAAACTCTAGATATTTATTTACTTATTTTTTTTTTTTTTTTACTGGTGATGAGGATTGAACTCAGGGTATTTTGCATGCTAGACAAACACTGTACTCCTAAGCTGTGCTCAACTTCTTTTGAACTCTTTCTTGCACTTACTTAATTTCGTTGTTTTTATTATTTTTAAATACGTGTATGTATGTGTGTCTATGCAGTGGTATGTGCATGTGGGTACAGGTGCCCGTGGGTGCTAGAAGAATATTTTAAACACCCTGGAACTGGAATGAGAAGAAGTTATGAGCTACTCAGGCAGGTGCCTAACTGACCTTGGGTCCTCTGCAAACTGCTGAGGCATCCATCCAACCTCCTATACTCTATTCTTACATAAATTAAATTCCAGAAGGGTATATGAAGGTCCTACAGGGCAGCTATGGGCCTTCCTTAAGAATGTCTGCTGTCTTTGAAACATGTGACAGATTGGCCTTTTCTGTGAGAATGAAAGAGAAAACCTAGAAAAAGTGTCAGAGATCAGCGAGGGAGTTTTGAGTACTGTCTGCATCCTGTGTGCCTCAACCCATCACAGTGGTGATGTGGGATTCCCCTTTGTATGCTGTGAATGCATTGGTTTATAAAGAAACTGTTTTGGCCTGTAATAGGGCAAAAGAATAGAGTTAAGCAGGGAAAACTAAACTGAGTTCTGGGAGAAGGAAGGCGGAGTAAGTTGAGAAGCCATGGAGCAGCCACCGGAGAGAGACACATTGGAACCTTGCTGGTAGGCCATGAGCCTCACGATAAAATTTAAAATAATGGAAGCTGGTTAAATTAAGATGTAAAAGCCAGCCAATTAGAAGTTAGAACTAATAGGCCAAGCAGTGATTTAATTAATACAGTTTCTGCATGGTTATTTCGGGAGTCTTGGTGGCTGGGAAATAAACAAGCAGCCTCCTACAACAACAGTGGTAACTCAACCCGTGGGTTTAGACTCCTTTGAAAGTCAAATGACCCTCTCACAGAGGTCAGATATCAGAGAGCCTCCAATTCAGATATTTGTGTTACAGTTCATAACCGTAGCAAAATTACAGTTAAAAAATAGCAAGGAAAATAATTTTATCGTTGGGGGTCACCAGGACATGAGGAACTGTATTGAAGGGTGGCAGCTTTAAGAAGGTGGAGAGCCACCCTCCTAGCAGAACACTCTAGTCATTGCTCTGTGGTGTCAGGCTCTCGGTCTTCACCTGCTCCAGGGCATACGTTGAGATAATTGGAGGCATGGAGAAGAGATCAGAGGAGCCCATGTTCCATGGTCCAACCACGACTTCCACTAAGTCTGAAAAACAGAAAAACACTTGTTGAAATAGGAGCGGCAGGGCTGAGTCCCCAGCACCCCGGTCACACCCCGGCCGCCTCTGGCTAGCTTTACCGGAAATAATTACACAGACACTGTATTCATTTAATCACTGCTTGGCCATTTCTATCTAGCCTCTTCTAGGCTAACTCTCGCACCTGGACTAGCCCATCTCTAATAATCTGCTGTAGCCCACAAGGTGGCTTACCAGGGAGATTCTAGCCTACGTCCATCCTGGGTCGGAGCTTCATCGTGTGTGCCTCAGAGAGCAGAGCTCTCGCCTCTGCCCGCAAGAGTGGAGCATCGTGTCTCTCTGAGGCGTCTGCCCCCGAGAGGAGAGCTGTCTGACCTCTGAGCTCACTTCCTCTTCCTCCCAGAGTTCTGTTCCGTTCACTCCTCCCACCTACGTTCTAACCTATCAGGGCAAGCAGCTTCTTTATTTAATCAACCAATGACCTTCCTCCATCAAACACTGAGCCTGGGAATGAGTCTATTTCTTCAACTTTAAAAAGAAGATAAAAATAGCAGAGTTGTCTTGAGCCTTGCTCCAGAGGTGAACTGAGTTTGCACATGTGATTCCTTGGGGAGGGACCCGGTGTGTGACCCTCCTCGCATCTATGCTTGTTATAGTTGCAATTTTATTTTGTCTTCTCTGCAAAGAATCAGTTTATTACACCTACAAAATGAAAGGAAATAAGCCAGCAACTCTTAATGCAGGCAAATAACTCTGTGATCATTTTAGATGTATTCTCATTCATTGGCTTGGGGTGGGGGAGTTACTTGGCAGGCACTGTCCTTAAGATCCACTGGGGTGCACAGCTCGTCTGTTTCTATGTTTACAACACTTGCATGTTAGGATAGAGACAAAGAATCAGGGCTTCATTCTTATTTCATGAGAACCTTCTATAACCATCTCTTAAGCTACCACCTTGTGACACACATTCACGTATCCCAAAGGATGGTATAAGCAGAGTTTAATAGGCCAATTGGTGGGAACAAAAATGCAGGAAGTAACAAGTGTGCCCATGGATTTGTAGAGAGTAACAAAGAACTCTATCAGAATCAGGGGAAGTCAGATTGAATAAGAAATGCCCTCCAAAGGCTCATGAACTTTACCTCTTGATTTTCACTTGGTGGTGTTTTTTGGGGAAAGGCTATGGAACCTTTAGGATGCGGAATATGTTGTGAGAAGTTGGTCACTGTGGGTGGGCTTTGAAATTTGATAGCCTAGTTCCAGTTTCTGGTCTCTCTCTAATTCCACTGTGCTCTGTGAGCAGCCAGCTTTTCCACACTGCAACCAGGCCTGGTCTGTATGACCTCTGGGATGGTAGAGGCGCATACCCTGTTTGTTTTTTTGTTTTGGTGGCACCTTGTCTCATTTATATGCAGCCCTTAACTGGTCTGATCAAGGATCTTGAATGTGAAATTTTCAGTGGTATCTTTCTATTTCTTCAGTCTACATATCCCTGTTAATGGAGATTTCTGTCTCACCACTGTTTAATTCCCCCTCAAAAAGAATACATTAGAGACCTACATTAATTATAAATTGACTGACCTAATAGCTCAGGCATTTTTTTTAAATTAATTCTTACATCTTAACCAATAATTTTTGTCTGTGTTAGCCATGTGGATTTACCAACTCTTAAAGCCCACTTTTATCAGTGAGGCTTTCTCATCTTGCTTCATCTGTGTCTGGGTGATGATTACACACCGAGTCTTTTTTTCTTTCCAGAATTCTCATATTTGGTTGCCTCACTTATATTTCCTGCCTGGCTACTGACCAATTAGCATTTTATTTAACCAACATAAACGACAAGTCTTTACAGGGTACAAGATCATTGCCCCGTAGCACATCCCTGATCATCTCCAGGGGCAAACATCCTACAGGCCTATTCTACATTTCCATGGGAACACCAAGTATCACCTCAATTTAGTTTGCCTTGCAAAGCATTACTTTTATCCACCTCTTAGTCTGTTACTCCAGCAGCCTTCCCAGTCTCAGCTGACAATCTCTCTGCCCTTTAGGGTTACAGCCAGAATGCTGAGCCATTTCCAGTTCTTCCCTCCTGAGAGAGCATCCCATCTGCTAGGCAAACCTTGTTTTCTCAAGCTGGATGCTATTAAGACAAGTATAACAGGTATTAGCAATCATTTAGACTCTAAGGATTATGTATGCATGGTATATATATTTGAAATGGGATTCTGACAAGTTTTAGATTGCATAGCTGAATTCCCTGAAGCTATTTGATGCAGATAAAATTAAAAGGACTGTTCTGTTATTGGTTAGTCAGTAAGTCAGATGTTATTTTTAACATTTAAAATAGTCCAAATGTTGAAGCTATATTAAATCAGATTTTTAAAAATAATCCCAACAAAAATGAGTAGCCGAGACAACGACGTTCTTACTCTATTGCCTGCTCTTGCACAAGCTTGAGGACCTGACTTTGATACCCCACACCCAGTGAAAACAACAGGCATAGTAGCTTAGACCCGCCATGCCAACTGTGAGGCAGAGAAAGCAGAAAGACACGTGGGGCCTGTTGGCGAGCCAACCTTGCCAAATCAGTGAGCTTCCGGTTCAGTGAGAGAGAATGTCATGGAAAATAAGTGGGTGGGTCGGGGGGTGATTGAGGAAGACACAGACATTGACCCCTGACTTCCACACATGTAGACACTTGTGAGTGCAAACCTCAGTATACACACCAATGAATGGTGTGCTTTATAGCTTTAAATATTTTAACAACAAAGAAAAGCTACAGTAACACGATCTTGCACAAGATGTGTAGATATTACCTTTACCCTATAGATGAAGTCACACAGGCTGCATGCTTTCAGAAGGCAGCCAGGAAACAAACAAGCAGCTCTCCTCCAACAGACCTGCAAAACAGCACCGCGAATCGGAGTCAAAGTATTGAAACACATGAGACTACAGAGAACCTTCAACTTTCAGTCGCCAGCGCTTGGCTTACCTTAAGATTTAGCTTACAGAAAAGGGCTTTTTTATGGAACCTTTTAAGACATGGAAGAAATGGCATATACCTTCCTGGCAAATCTTACAGGATTCAAAGGCTTGCAATCAGGCAAACCCAACTCAAGCAGAAGACAGCTCTGGGATGTCCTCGTGTTGAGCATGTTTCACCAGCCTGATTCCTCCTTTGCAGAGCTTAACTAATACCTTTGCTTCTCTGTCCATTAGATGCAATTTCTCTTCTGCTCTCTCATTCATATGCAAGATGCATGCATACAAATTGTAAAAACATTGCATCATAAAGCCTTACTCCAGCAGTCAATTTTAAATATGAATAACCATTTATCTTTCAAGATTATTTCAACTACTATATGCTCCTTTGCAAAACTCTGATTTATAACTTCGTAGATACACATGTTTGTACTGATATTTATTTATTTTTACTATGTGGTAAAGAGTGGATCTCTTGAACTTTGGCCATACATCTTACTGAAGTTTCTACTCTTTGTCCAGTAAATCCTTTCTGCCACCCAACTCCCAAGTCCAAGCATTAGGTAGTATTTTTACATGTTTAAACTTTTTACATCCAAAATAAAATGTTTTATTCTATTTGCATTTCTGAACCTGGATTTTTTAATTTAAATCCTCCATGTTCATCAATGTTGCTGAAATGACAGGATTTTTTTTTTAAAGATGAGTAGTGCTCCATTATCTAGATATACCATGATTTCCTTAGTAGTTCACCTGCTAGTGAACACTTAAGTGGACACTTTGTCTAGGCTTTCATGAATACCCTTGCAGTAAACATGGGATGGCAGATGGCCTCCAGTATATCAATGTGGATAGGTAGACAATAGGGAGACTCTGGGAATGTAGGAGTTCTACTTTTAGCCTTTTGAGGAAGTTGAAGCGTGCTTTCCATGATTAATACAACTCATCAAATTCCCACCAACACCACAAGGATGTCCCTTTGTTCTGTTTCTTCATCAGCACCTATTATCTGTCATCCTTTTAAAGTAGCTGCTCTAATAGGTATGTGATGGCATCATCTTGTGTTTTAATTTACACTTCTCTGGAAGATAATGATATTGAAGTTTTTCTCATTTGCATACCTTCTTTTGAGGACTACCCATCTTGATCTTTGTTTGTGTCTTAATTGAATTATTTTCCTTATTATTGAGTTGTCTGTGTTCCTTTTATGTTTTGTATATGATCTTCTTGTCAGGTGTACGGTCTGTAAATATTGTCTGTCTTTCTGTGGTCTATTTGCCTACTTTCTTATTGTTTCCTGAGCTAGTCAGGGGCTTCTGGGTTTTTATACAATCCACTTGGCTAACTTTATTTTTCTGTGAAGAACTCACAGCAAAGCTTATATACCCAGGGACTGAGCATGCACCCACGGTAAAGACAGAAACACCAGCCCAATAGACTTAGGATGTGCATTAAACTGGATGAAAATTTTGCGGTTGCTTTCATTTCCCCCTTTCCTGCTACAGTACTGTTAGATTCCTGAACCATGTAGCTGAGACGTTTTGTGCATATGTGTTCATGTATATGTAGCACATACCATACAGTTTTCTGTTGCAAGCATCCAATTAGCATGCTATGTGATAGAGGCAGAAAAGGCACTGTGAACTAATAAAACACTTTCCAAAATTCAATGAGAATTGCTGGATACTAAATTCCCCTGTAGAGAAATGCAGTCTCTTATATTTCTTAATTAGAGCACAGGTTATATGACTAATTGAACCTGTAGGTTCTACTGGACCCCTCTTTAAGGCTAGCCAAGTGAAAGGAAAAGTCATTTCAGAAATTTAACCAGTTCTTTTCAGAATGAAATAGTAAGCCCTGATGCGAGACCTCAGCGACTGATCTTGATTCAGTTGCTCTATGAGTGTTGTTCCCTGTGAACCTTGGTAGGTTCTCCTCCACTGACTGCATCTGAAGCTCCAAGACTTTGTTTAGTAATTCCTTTCTGTTGAATTTACTAAAATGTACACAGGAACACACTACAAAAAAAAATTCATCACATTCATCCAGAAAATAAGCTGTCTTCAGAATACTTCTGGAAGTGGTTTGCCACCCTTTCAGGCAAGAACATCCACCCCCAGAATTTGGGAACAACATTTTCCTCATTTATGTCTTTCTTCTTAAGCTTGTCTAGTCTTCTGGAAACTATGCTAGGAGGGTCTTGTTTCTCTTTCCAAAGGAAGCAAAGATCTAGGTCTAAACAATAGGTTTCCATAAGCCTCCAAATTTGGCTTTTCTCATCCAGTCTCACACTCTTAAGAGCAACTGTCGAAGCTGTTGAGAGAGCTCAGTAGGGAAAGGCAACTGGGGCCTCTGCTGATAATCTGGGTTTGGGTTCGATCTCAGGAACTCACATGGTAGAAGAAGAAAACAGATTCTTACATGTTCTTCTCTGACCTCTCCACCAGTGCGGTGACATGCATGCTGATAACACACACACACACACACACACACACACACACACTGGGGGAAAAAGGATTTAATAATCACCTTATCTCTTGCCTCAAATGTTTTACAGTATATTTTTTTTTTGAAAATAACATATGATCCGGGTGATGGTGGCACACGCCTTTAATCCCAGCACTCGGGAGGCAGAGGCAGGTGGATCTCTGTGAGTTCGAGACCAACCTGGTCTACAGAGCTAGTTCCAGGACAGGCTCCAAAGCCACAGAGAAACCCTGTCTCAAAAAAAACCAAAAAA
>NW_004949105.1:1279121-1302072 GCF_000317375.1 Microtus ochrogaster | reverse complement strand
CCAAAAAAAAAAAAAGAAAAAGAAAATAACATATGAAATTCAATATGTGTATGAACCTTTTTCCATGTAAGAAAAATACATCCTTGATAAAGAACCATTTAGCGAGCTCAAAGTCAACGCAACTAAGTTTTCTCTTCTGTTCAAACTGCCACAGTCCTGCGGTCATAGACAGCATCCTGGCAACTACTTGGGTACCAAAACTCTTTCTTTAAAAACACCATAAGGGGATAGTGTTATGGTAAAAATAAAATGCTGCAGATCCCCAAGTGGCTGCAATGGGCAGCGGTCCTGAGACTATGGTGGGCCAAAAAGGCAGCCAGTCCCAGGCAGGGAGCCCCCAAGTGGCCAGTGGCAAGCGGGTTCTAGGTAGGGAGTCACATGGTGGGTGAGAGACCATGAAAGATAGGCATGGCATATAGAGTGAGGTTGAGTATTTATTTAGTGGGTTATGGAAATAAAGGGGAAAGGGGAGAAGGGAGAAGAGAGTGAGGGAGAGAGAGAGAGAGAGAGAGAGAGAGAGAGAGAGAGAGAGAGAGAGAACCAAAGAGGAGGTAGGGAAGGGGAGAAGTGGAGAGAAGGGAGAAAGGCAGAAGGTGCCTCTTCTTGAGAGAGACAGAAAATAACTCAAACTGGAAGCAGAAGGAATATCTATCTGCCTGGTGGAAGGGTGAGGGTGTAGGTGGGACTTGTCTCTTTAAGGGACAGGACAGACCATTACAGATGGAGATTTAGCTTTCAGTCACTTCACCTTTCTAACCAGCTTCTCTATGACAAGCATGTTTAACATGTGAAAGATACACAGTACCTCCATGGGTAGCCCATGATTTCTCATTTACTGAGCTACTAGATGATCAATTTAGATTCTTATGCATATTCTCTTTCCATGGCTCTGCTTATAGTGCTTTTTAAAAAGTGAGTTTTAGAGAAATTTCATAACGGTTTTGTCGGTGTGTATTCAGTGTGGAGAGTGTTGGGTTTTCACCGAGGCTGTGCCTCTGAAGAACGTCACATGCTTTGTCAGGATTCACTCTTCTCCTTCTCTCCCATTAGTGCTCTTTCCTGCAGTGCTGTTTTCTGATTTCTCTGTTACTTGAGAACTCTGTGGGAGAGAAAGAGCTTTGTGAAGGGGTTTCTCTTGCTCCCTGGTACAGGATCAGTTGTTTACTTGATCTGCATGAAGTGCTCCCAAGACCAGCACTGAGGGCATCCTGCCGCTAAGACTTGCATCGCCCTCTTACTGGTTTCCTGAGTGCCTTAAGTGAGTTCTGGAAAATGACAGTTCATCATGATCCCTCAACTCCCAATTTTGACATTGAGCTCTAGTCGTTTCTGACCTAATGGAAAACTAATATAGCCTTGGAATGTTGTATAGCTTTGGTAGAATATTCTACGTCTCTCATAAGAGGAGAAGGAGAAAGCAGACTGACTGTTGCGTGTGTTTGTGCAGTCCTCAGTCTCTCTTCATTCTAGTAGTAATCTCCAAACACAGACCTAAATGGGTCAGCCGGGACATGAAATAAGCTTCTATGGAGATCAGTTATGTGATTCACACAGAGCCCAATCATTCCTTCTAATACTCATTTTATGCCCACTAAATCATTACCTTCATTAACAGTGATTAAAACAGCCAGGAAGCTGGCAGAGCCGGGCACATTCTCACATCTTTCTAATGACCTGAGTCTACAGCACACTTCTGGGAAAATGAACTCTCTTCAAAGCTCCCAGACACAAAGGACACAGAAGACTCACTGTACACGCAGATGTGAGACAAAGGCTGCACACAGAATGGGGTTTTCCAAATTCAGTTAAATCAAACCTGTTCCTGGCATAAATTTATTTATAGGGTCTAATTATGTGCATAAAATAATCAGGGGAAAAAGAGGTTCACCAGAAAACACTATACAGTCATGTCAGTCATAATCCCTCCTTTGGTCCAAGAGCTCACTGGCCATGCCGAATGCACTGCAGGAAGTCAATCTGCGATGTTTCGACACATTATGAGGAATTTGCCAACTGTCCCTGTCACATGACTCACGAGATTTGTAAAATGTGGTGACATACCTGTACTTGCCCAAGAGTGATGCTCCAGGGAGGCTCCAGTCCCACATCTGACTAAGGACCACAGAGATGATTTCTGAATGAATGCACCCACAAACTGACTCTTCACATTTTAGATGTTTGCATGGTTTGCAAATGCAGGATGGAAGAATTCGCTTCCCTATCAGCAATCCTTTACAGTCTTGAGGCCCCCCATTATCCTTTTTACTTTGGGGCAGTTGGTTTGATGTGATGGTCATTCCGTTGTAGTGCTGCTAATTGGAGAAGAGAGTTATCTTAAAAAACAAACTCATCAAAGAAAAAGAAGATGATCACCTCAAAAAAAAAACAAGAATAAAACAACTAAAGGAGAGTTTAGAAAATTACTCTAAATGAGCTGTTTTATCTTTAAATTCTTATTTCAGTGACAGCAGAGGATTGGAATAAGAGCTATTGTAAATGTAATTATTGTGCTATTTAAAAATAATTCCTTTTTATCTTCATTTATTCTCTCTTCCCACTACAAGCTCCATTTCAAAGTCCTGTGTCTTTCGGTGAGCAGCAGCTTCCTTAAGCTATTATCATGTGATAGCCCCTCTGAACAGTCCCAGGGGCTGAGCTATCAGGCTGGGAAACAGATGTGAAAAGAAAGTCTAGCATGTGTTTTCTCTTTTAAATGAAATGCTAATTTGGCAATGATGCTGCCTGACCCAATTGATGCCATAGCTGTGGGGACTGAGCAGAAGTTTGTCAAGGGATATGGAATTTACTGCTAAATCTGCTCACTTAACAATTCCATTGTACTAATTTAAAGAAATGGAGAAATCTGTGTCATCTTGGGATTTCAGTTCAAACAAATCGCGAATATAACAGCTTCCTGCATTCGACCTCATTTAAACGTTCATTTGCTTTTTGAAACTGTCAGCATGCCACCAAAGAACGTAATGTGTTACTCTGTGAAGAATGTTGCATCTTTAGAGTGGCGAGATCTCTCAGCCCCTGAGCTCCAAGGATGGGCCAAAGGGTTGAATGGTAGACAGAGCATTTTAAGAAGAGGGCCCATTGAGAGGCAGCAGGAAGGGTAAGCAGCTTCAGGACCAATGCAAATATTAAGATCTAAATAGGAAGATGAACTTTTCTTGTGTTGAGACTGAAAGGCAGAATGTGGGTTATGAGGACCCACAGAATGGAAAACATCTTGGAAGGATTTGAATATGTGAATTTTAATCTTTGCTACTCTAGGCTTGATGGCACAAAAAGTTTTGAAGTCTATGATAGGGAACATGTTGAAAAGAGGCAGGGGAAGACATAGAATCCAATAGTGAGGAAGAAATACAACACAGTAGTAAGAGAATGAGGAACACAGATGATTAACTTTCAAGTTTGATGGAGCTGGAGAAAGAAAGATGCTTTGGACAAAGCATGGCAAGGCACAGACAGAGCTATGGATGCCAAAGAGGGGAGAGAAACCCGAGAAGTGATCCTGGAACCATTTCAGGGCCAATGGCCAATGAAGCTGCAAATCAAGAACTCTAGAGGGAATTAAATGAGGACACACTGGGTGCCACTCAGTAGGGACATAGTAGGAGCTAAAGAAAACACAGCAATGAGGAAGTACTCAGATGAAGAAAGGAGGGTGAGAGCTGCAGAAAGAGAGGCTTGGAAAAGGAACCAAGGAATAATAAAGAAATGGCAGAGATGTTAGGATAAAATTCAAAAGAATATATCCCATGCTAGACAGTGGGATATTGACCTTAGGCATGAGTAGACACTTTGAAGCCTTGTTCTTTGAATACAGAATATACATATGAATATAGACTATCTATGCATTAGAATTAGTGTAAGGGAGGTACACTAATTAATATACTACTAATAATTAGTGTATGGTCTGTACACAGCCTGAAAAAACAGCAAACCTGACTGAGGACCAGCAGGCCACCCTGTGAGATTCCATAGGTGGTACGTGCCTACCAGGAAAGAGCCTGCACCATGTGTAGTGTCACATGGGCAGAGAATGAGAGACAGAATAAGTGACTGAGAATCTGTGGGCTATCGGCAGTCACTGTGAAACCTGGGAAAGTGTTCTGTCCCATACAATTGAAAGAGCAGTGGGTTTTCAAGCAGAAAATTTAGGGTGTAACTCTGAACAACCACATGCTGGCATCATGAAGTTGAACAAGGGCTGCCTTGTTGCTGGTCGTGTGAAAACGTTTTTGGAGAGGGCATTCCCGAGAGAGCTAGCATGGCTCATTTTCTGAGCATTGCTGTAACCTCACGCAATGTGCCAGCAGCTACCTCTGTGCTGGGGATACAGCAGGAATAGCCTGGAATCTGCAGCTCTGGAGCTAACACTTTAAGACGAACCAACTGACTAGAGAGGCTATCCAGATAGTGGTGAGTATACCTAAGAAATCTGAGATCAAATGAGAAGAGAAGAAGTCTGATGTTTCAGGCAGTGCTTTGAAGGAGTTGGGGAGTCTGGAAGGATCTGTGTGTCTCAGAGGGAAGTGTGTGAATCCTTTGAATGAAGTAGCACCTTTACCAGACAGACCAAGAAAATGGCAGCCAGAACTTTAAGTTTTAAGACAAATGGGGATAATACAACTTTGGGAGAAGCAGCGTATTATGTGTAAATTGAGATTATTACATTAAATTAGGCAAGACTCATGTTGAGCTAAATATTATGACATGCAGGTAGGGCCATGCTATAGTAGCTATATGAAAGGAAAATAAATCCTCAGAGCTGTGCGCTGTTGGGTACAAATGGAAGAGAGGCTTCTGCTGCTCCAGTGGCTCTGGACAGTCTGTAGTGGGAAGCTGGGTAGGCTTTGTCTAGGTAAGAGTGTACACAACACTGTTGCCATCCTGGGGTACCATTGAGAGTCAACAAAATGGTGTGTGCATGTCTCACATTTTGAGTCCAGGCTTCTGAGTTAGACCTGAGTTTGATGATGATTACATCTTTAGAGATACTAGGATGTTAGTGGCCATCTCTAAGACTTTGGGTAAAAGGAGCAATAAACTCAAATCTGGACTACTCAATCCAAAATTGTATAACAGTGTTGGGGACACAGTTGACTTTCATCGTCACATTTTCACATTCTTCTCCATGGAAAGGTAGAGTGAATAGAAAGGACAGTACTCATGCCAGTCAGTCGTGTTTCTTATTACGCAAATGGGATGCAAACAATTGATCAGCATTGAATCACATCTTATTGAGTTTGGAGTAGATGTGGGTGGGGGGAGAACTTGGGAAGCAATAATACATTCCAAAGAGATAGAAGAGAATGTACAGAGGAAGATATATTACTTTATATATTTACATATATTATTCAAAGAAGGCTTAAATCATACAGTGGAATTGAACTGATAAGAAGATTTAAAATATTTTTAGAAGATGCAGTAAGTTACTTGGATAAAGTAAACATTACAATGTTTATACAAATTGGTATTCAAAGACAGTTCAGAATTCCAGGGGAAAAGCATCTCTATACAAAACACAAAAGAGGCTAAACTACAGCCCACTTGCACACGGTTAGCGAGATGAGTTGAAGAGAAAATGAGCAATGGTTCAGAAGAGAAAGGACCATGTAATTATAAAAAGTGTCTTTACCATGATTTAGTAGATACCCGAGGTTCCAGACGAGCCTTCTGATCAGCTTGTGTAACGAGAAATGTGTCCACAGGGTCATTTTACAAGGTTTGAATCTAGCTGAGAGCTGTGCGTGTAAGACAACTAATTATACATGAAAAACCTTGCCCGGGATGACTATAATGTTCATGTAGAGAGCTGGACCTCGATCAGACACTTTGGATGAGAAGTCTGAACATAGGCAGCTGTAATCAGTGACTCTGGTACCTGGCACCTCCTGGAGAAATCTAAACAGGACTTAAGGCTTTAGGAGAATTTTCAAATAGCTTAAAAAGAGTTCAACGCAGACAAAGAATTTGAAAATTAGGAGAAACCTGTACTAAGAACAATAGACAGACTGAAAATGAATGCGTGAATAAGTAGTTTTGAAAATACTCGATAATAGGTGTTTAGCGGGCAATGTCCCTGCCCTCCACGTAGCCACCGATTAGGGATTTCTACCAAACAATGGCATTCTCCCCCTCGTGTTGCATGGAGAGAGCTTGTGGGTTCCTGGCTGCTTAGCCCAGAAATAATCACACATAAATTTATTAGTTAAATCACTGCTTGGCCCATTAGCTTTAGTTTGTTATTGGCTGACTCTTACATACTAATTTAACCCATTTCTATTAATCTGTGTATCGTCACGTGGCAGTGGCTTACCGGCAGAGTTCTGGCATCTGTCTCCAGCTGGGCTACATGGCGTCTCTCCTCCATCACCCTGTACTGCTCTGCTCATCTCTCCACTCTTAGGACAAGGTTGTCTGAGGAGATGGGAGGATTCTGCAGACTCATGTGAGGCCACCACATGGAATTTCAGATCCATCTTGTTCTTCTGAGACTGTGTTCTAGCAATGTTCTTAAGTTGTGCATCCCAGGGAAAGAGTAGAACTTCCTGGTCTCCTGCCAATCATGAGTTAAAGTCATTTACTACAGATGACTAGAGTTTGACTAATAGCGTTAATTATTTCTCAGTGTTTGTGCGTGTGCTTGCACATGGCAAGTACATGTGGAGAACAGGAACAGTTGATTTGGAAGTCTTCCTCTATTGTTCTCCAGAGTTTTTGTTTGTTTGTTTGTTTGTTTTGATAGTTTCTTACTGCCTCTTGAGCAGCAGGCACTGTGCCTTTTTTTTTTTTAACCTGAGTTCTGAGAATCCAAACTTAGGTCTCCATGCCTTTGCAACAAGCTCTTTGTCTACTGAGATGCTCTCACAGTTCCAAACTTTATCTGTACATAGCTTCAAGGCTTTATTACCTCATATGAAATAACCAAACATGTAGACAAATTAAATGTCTATTTTCAGAACACTATTCCTCAGGAAGTGAAGGACTTCAACAAGTATTAAGTATCTTGGCTCACAGCTCTGTCTTCGTGCTCACAGCATGGGGTTGCAACATCTGGGTTCTTCATGCAGAATCCATGGGTTGAAGCATCCAATACCTTCAGGGATCTCAGAACAGGCTTGACCTCTGAATTATGGGGAAAACTTGACTATATTAACATACTTGATTCAAGCAGGTTCATGCTTCACCTTCCATGTGTTGCCTACCTACTTTAGAATGTGATTTTCATTTGTCACGAGTGTTTTTCTTTTTGTCAGAACTTACACAAACTCTACAAATAAATGGTATCATATCTATCTAGGAAATGGTGATGACAAGACAAATATTCATATTCATTTACAGCCTAGAAGATAGTCAGTTCTGAGTTCTGATCAGGTTCTGAGATGATGCTTTTATCACCGAATCATATCTGTCCTTGCATGTCCATTTTTTGTTGTTGTTTTTGGATGTTATTTCTTCATATATAACACAAGGTTACAGTAAGTACTTTATACTTAATACTCAGTACAGTACTAAGGATAAAAATAATTGTGATCTTATGTAAATGACTCCATATTACACTCACCGTAAATATCGTAAACTCAAAAGGTGAATCAGCCAGAACCTGGATTCACAGTGAACTGTAGACTGCACTGATGGCTGGGTCCTTGATGTGTTGAAGCCTGCACACAGGACTCTGAGCAGCATCAATGTGGCACAGCCTCCTGCTGGTTCTACTAGGCCTCTAAGCTTACAGCTCCTCTCTAATAGTCACAATTTCCTTTCTTCTGCTGAATTGGTGTTCAGTTGTTTCTATGAAATGAAATTAGTACTTTATTTAATAGAGCATGTGTACAAAGAGGTCTCCCAGCACTACTTTTCCGTGACCCACAACTTTTTGCACATTATTTTTACATTCTCTTTTTGTTTAAGTAGTTTCTAATTTCCCTTGTGATTTTCATAATTAGGATATGGTTAACGTTAACGTGTTGTTGCATTTCCACACATTTGACTCTTCCAGCAGCTCTGTTGCTTTATACTCTCATTTCTACTCTGTTGTGATTAGAAGAACACAGTCTGTGTAATTCCTGTTATCTAAAATTTATTGACTTTTTTGTGACCTAACTTACCGAAACGTTTGCAAGTCCAGGGGAGAATGTGCACTCTGCTGTCATTGGTCTTTGGTATGGCTGGAGTCCTTTGCCTCCTGACAGATTGTCCCTGTATTGTTCTGCCCATTTCTAAAAATCAGCATTGAAGTACTAAACCATTAATGCACAAATGTTCGTGTCAACATTGGCTTCGCAAATTTGGAGGATATGAAGATTATTTTCTTGTTATAGTGTTATTGACGTCTTCTTTTATCACTAAACATTGTTCCTTATCTTCTGGCATAGCTGTTGACTTAAAGTATGATTTTCATGGCGGTGTACTGGTCAATTGTGTGTGTCAACCCGACATCAACTAAAGTCATCAGAGAGGAAGAAGCCTTAGTTGAGGAATGCCTCCATGAGGTCTAACTGAAAGGCATTATCTTAATTAGAGCTCAGTGCGGGAGGGCACAGCCTACTGTGGGTAGTGCCATCCCTGGCCTGGTAATCCTTGATTCCATAAGAAAGCAGGCTGAGTCAGCCATGTGAAGCAAGCCAGTAATGCGTCCCTCCATGGCTTCTGCATCAGCTCCTGTTTCCAGGATGCTGTCTGGTTTGAGTTCTTGTTCTGACTTCATTCAATAATGAACAGTCATATAGAAATATAAGCCAAATGAATCCTTTTCTCCCCAGCTTACTTTTTCATGATGGTGCTTCACTGCATCAATAGAAACGCTAAGACTGGTGGTCATAGCGGACCTCTTTGAAACCATGCGTCTTTGACTTTAACAGGTTCAGGCCTTTGGTTTACACTGAGCCTCAGGTAGACAGTGATGGAGACATTATGTATTAAGGCTATTTTGTTGATCAATGATTTAATTTTCTCCAAGGTAATTAAAATAAAGGAAACTTCAGGTTGTTTTGTTCTCATTTTTTTTCTGTCACAGATCTTTATGGCCCTCATTTTCTTACTTTGCTTCTTTGGTTTTAGCTGATTTTTATAGGCCATAGTTTGCTTAATTCTCATCTTTGCCTTTTTCCATATTATGCTTATATCATGATCATGGTTTTTTAATTAGTTAAAAGTATCTTAAAATAATTCACTCGAATTAATAGCAGCTTGATTTCAGTCACAGGCCACTGTGAGTTTATCGCAGTGTCCTTTCAATCCTGCCCTAATGGCCCCTTCATTTCTTTTGTAGGCCAGCCATAGCTACTCAACTACCCAGAGTTCATCTTTCTTGGAAAGTCTTATTTTTTTCCTAACCTTCAGGGATGGACACTATATTTTATCTGATATAGAGGTGTAGAGTTAGCAATTGACAGTTTCTTTTTCTTTCTGTACTTTAGCTGTAAGGTTTCACTGTGTTCTTGCCACTTCCTTTAACGAATCACCTGATGGTCACAAAGAGAGGTTCCCCTGTATGTGATAAGTTGCTTTTCTTTAGCTGCTTCTTCTGCTCTGTGAGTAACACTTTACTCTGCAACCTTATTACTCCTCTCTCAATTCCCACTCAAGTTGATGTTTTTCAGCTTATTCAAATTTGGGCATTGTGTGGTTCCGAGCGTTGACTTCTATGTCCCTTAGACCCTGACAGGTTGTGTAGAAGACCCAAAGATCTGTGCTATAAATATTGAAATGCTGTCATGGCAGTCTGTATCAGAGGACTTTCTGGAAGGAACCTAAAGAGAAGCCAAGGTGTGACACAGTTTAAATCCTTACATTTTACTCCCTCATAGTTCTGTACTTCCCTGGCTAGTGGATTTTTTGGTGAATATGCACATTAGTCAGCAGCCAAACATAAGCTATTTCCCTTGTTAATTGATGCAGTTTTTACAGAAGCTACATTAAGCTCCTTAAAAAATGGAATTCAGATACCAAATTTAGGTTTCCAAACCTAGAACTAAGTAAAATGCCACCAAATCACTGAATTAGGATCAGCTAATTTTGCCGTCAGTGTGACTGCCACATCTATTTATTGATATAAAAGAGTTCGGCTGTTATAAACACCCTTGAAGGAAGGAGTTTCATAAATTCATGTCCTAGTTTGTGTGCTGTAGTTTTATTTTACTCATTCTTTCTCTTCCAATGCATTTCATGCATTGCCTCCAGTTCCAAAATTCTTTATCAATATAAACAATTATTGGTAGAGGATATGTTTCAGATGAGATATCAAAATATATTTCAGGGAAAGATCAATACAACATTTGAAAAACTATGATTACAATTTAAAATTTATATGTATATTTATGTGTGTGTGTGTGACAGCATGTCCCTAAAAGTTAAAGTGCATCTGATAAAATTGAACATGTGATCAAATTCTTCTAAAGAAGTGTTTGCATGATGTTGTAACTTGGCACTGAACATACACGTTCCACTCCAAAGTTGATATGCTTCTTAAAAGTCACAAGAGGTCTATCAAGAACCAGCAGAGAACACCCTTGCTCTCACTGCTTAGTTTGCAGTCAGAGAGTGCCTTGTACCCTTTCGCACTAACACGACAGATGAGAGCGATGGCTCAGGGTTGAGAACATGTACTGCAAGTGTGATTTCAATCACTTACACTGGGCAGCTCACAACCACTCTGTAACTCCAGTGCCAGGGGACCCAACACTCTTTTCTGTCCTCCTCTGAGATTGCACCTCATCTCCATCACCACCCCCACACACACTAAAAAATATATTTAAAAAAGAGTAAAACGCTTGAAAGCTGGGGCTTGGCAAAGGTGTGAAGAAGCAAATGTCTCACCATTAACTCTTTCAATTGCTCAATTCCATACTTAAGAAAGCAAAGCCCACTCCCCATCAAGAATCGTGAAACAGTCATCACTGTGAATGCTGCCTAAAACTATATACTTCTTGGAGGTTCGGCTTCATTTTTAAATCTGCATCACAAAAAGATGCTAGACTAATATGCTAGAATAAGATGAAATTAGCTGGAATTCTAATTTCTACATAAATACATTATACACATTTTTAGGTTGGTTGTGTGAAAGAATTTTCCTGGTAACATGTAACAGAGAGAGGGAGACAGACAGATACACAGAGAGACACAGGGAGAGACAGAGCAGAGACGGAGAAAAAGAGAGACAAAGACACAGAGAAAGAGAAACACAGAGAGGCAGAGAGAGACAGAGATACACACAGATACACAGAGACACAGAGACAGAGTTACAGAGGGACAGAGACACACAGAGAGATAGAGAGAGACAAAGACAGAAACATAGAGAAAGAGAGACAAAGATACACACAGGAAAACAGAGACACGTGCAAGAGAGAAAGAAACAGAGAGCCCCCTAGACTGAACAAAGTAAAGATTGCATCTAAGCCCAACTTGGTAAACAATGAGTTTGTTTGAGGGTTGCTGACAGGAATATGGGTCAGGGCTTACCTACAGGAACAAGGAAGACACAAGAGCAGTTGCATCTCTCAAAATCACACCCCATGCTAGGGGAAAACTCCTGAAAGCTGCAGCCAATGAGCTATTTAATCACCTTGCTTGCAGCTCTACAGGTAAAGAATCTCACTCTGGGTAGATGGGCTGGTCAGTCTCCTTGCAAGATTGTCCAAGGCTCCTCCCCCAGCAAATGGTTACTGCTACTATTATTGAGCTAGGGAGGAGCCTTGGACAATCTTGCAAGCTTCTGCTTTGTCAAACATAAGAGGGAATATTTCAGTTTCCAGGAGACTATTACATAGTAAGTCTGGGTAAGAAATGAACGCATAGTGGAGGACAAACTGTATTAATTAGACAGAAGCAAACTATTTTACATACATATATATATTTTTTAATTTGAGCACTGGTCTTGATTTTCTGTCTATCTATACCCACAGAACAAAACTCTTATTTGCATAATCTTAATCATCCCCATATCTGTTATAAAGCCACAGACACTGCTCGGTTTTTTTCAACTTAAATTCCCTCCTCCCTGACCTGGCAACATTATGCTCCTTCAGGGAAAACCATCTCATATGGTTTGGGGCCAACCATCCAACAGACTGTAACTTATGCATACTGTGGGATTGCCCAAATGCTGCAAAGCTCATATGAGAACAAACTTAAATTATTTATCGCCCGTAAGTGCGTACAACTCCCTCCCCTGCAGCAGGTTTCACACATATGTTACATATAAAATATGAAACTCTGTGGGGTTTGTTAAGAAGTGATGACAGCTGAGCTTGATCTCACAGATGATGTCTAAGAAGGAAAAACAACACCTTTAGAAGATGAATGTTCCAGGGCTGAAGACGTCACTTGCGGGACTTTATAACAAGCATGTTCTCTACAACTCTATAATTTTAGAAACTCACATTTGGTGAGTCAATAAAATTTACACTTTCTGGAAAAACCCCACCTCCAAAATTAACCACCAGAAAATGTAACTATTTTGAAAATATAAGATAATCTTGAAATTATAAAATCAAAGTAAAAAATGTTTAGGTAGATTTTACTGTTCTGGGTCAGGGACAACTGTGTTACCCATTTGCCTCTTTTGCTACCAACATCTCTGTCCTTGAGGGTCGGTGAAGCGCTGCCAGTCAGAGTAAATATGGTGGTTAGCGCTAATTGACAAGTTGAGGGTCCCTGGGAGCAGGAGCTCATTGAGAAATTGCTAGATGCTTTTGGACTGTGGGAATGCCCATGAGGGATCTTCTTGATTGGGTTAATTGAGGTGGGAAGGCTCACCCTGATATGGGTGATACCATTTCATGGTTGGGTCCTAGAGGGTGTGCAGTGTAGTGTGGGTACTGGGAGCGAGCATGCGTGCCTTTACTCCCGCTCTCTGTTCATGACTGTGGATTCAAAGTGATTTCAGGCATGTGTACTATGACTGGCTGGCTATGAAAGACTATACCTCAGGATTACAAGCTAAAATAAACTCTTTCTCCTGAAGCCGATTTTGTCGGGGTGTCTTATCACAGCAACATAAATAAGCAAGGTCAGCGAGGGGCCAAGTTGAAAAAGCGAAGGGAGGGGTTGCCAGAGATGTGTGAAAGCCAGATAGAATGCAAAGGGGTCCGATTCCTTATCCTTCAATGAACTAAGAAAACTCTCTTGGTCTCTGGGATTCTGTTTTCACATCCTATAGTGTACCATAGATACCTTATGCCTTGACCACCTTTTCCCAAATCACCCTCAACATCTGGGGAACCCAAAAGTTCCCCAGAACCTGTCTGACAGAATTTCCTCTTTCATTACCTGCTTCAGGGTCTGCCTTTTCTCTCCTATTTAGAGGATGTCTGTAAAATCTCCCCAGTAACTGGGGGTCCATATTGTTGGCTTCTTTTGCCAACTCTACCCTCCTTCCTGAGCATCACATCATCCATTCTCTTCATTGTCTAAATTCCAGAACTGGGCAGGTAATCACACTGACCTTTACATCTTCACACTGAGGGGAGGAGGGCATCCTCAAACCTGCTCTTCATCTGGTGAGTATGCATAGCAATCCTGCTCTTCATCTGGTGGATATGCATAGTATGAACACAAACGAGTGTCCCCGCACGGTATCTCAGTAGATCCCCGGCAGGCGTCATGGGCTCAGTTGAAGACTAGGGTAGGGCATGTTATACAGAATCCCTGCAGACATCTTCACTGCGATTCATCCCTTCTCCTAAGACAATGAGGAGGCAATTGGATTCCATCTACTTCTCTATGGGACTTCTCATCCTGTCTAAAGGGTTGTGACTGTGGCTGGCTTGTGGCCTGGCTCGTCAGTTTCTTCTCTGGCTCACACCTGGGCCTTGCAGACAGCAGCCTCCAGATAAACTATCTGTAACCTGAAAGACTAAGGCAGAGACACGCATCAGAAGAAGAAACATGTGGCCAGTTCCTAGAAGAGTCCCAGGTTCAATCGCCACAGAACTGAAAGCTGGTCTGGTCTAGAAGTATTTTGGTAGATGCGTATTTTCATGAGCCTTCTTGTTATAGTTTGATAATGTTCTCCATCTGAGATTTTATTTCTATGTGTGATACTTTATTTCAAATTTATTTAGGATTTTAAAAATGTTTCTTGAATAATGTGGGTCACATCGCACATGACAGAGTTTGGAAATGGAAAAAAAGATGACTTAAATTAAGTTCCCTGGTGATGGGTCCCAGTGCTAAAATTGCCATGGCTGTGTGAAAGCATGATTAGAATGAATCATCTGAGCTGAAGCTGCAGACATCAAGACCTTCTAGAAGTTTCCTAACTGAGCTTGGTACCATTCACAGCAGGGACACTGGAGAAAGAGGTCCTTAACATAAGGCAGAAAGAACCCAAGGTTCTTCTGTGTGTCCCTATCAGCCTCAGCCTCTAGAAAAGACACTGGATATAGTTTCTACTATTCAACGTTAAAATTGCCTGCTCCCTTCATGAACATGATGGAGACTGGGTATGTTTTTAGTCTCCACCCACACAGCCCTCTTTGTTATAAAACTCGTCTCTCTTCCCTAAAGACTAGCTGCCACTACCCCAAGCCAAGAAGAGAACCTCTCTCTTTCTCATTCTCAGTCTTTAATGAGTTCTGGATTTCTCTGCCAACTTTGCATATCTGTAGTAAAATATGTGTGGTAATCAACTTCTAGGAATAGAGGTTGATTTGGGCAGTTTCAGACCATGGCTGACTGAGTGCGTTGTGTTGGGGGCTGTGCTTAGGCAGCAAATCCTGGTGGGCACACTGAATTCAAAGCTGCTCACCTCTTGGTGTCCAGGAAGCAGTTAAGGTGGAAGAAAAAAAGGATAAGAGGGAAACTCATCACCTTGTTTGAAAGCATGCCCCAATAAAATCGACTCCCATCTAAGCCTATCTCTGAAAGGTGATACCAACTCTCAGTAGTGCAGAGTTGAGGGCCAACCGTTTGAGAAACATTCTGGTTCCGAACTCTTTTGGAAGTAGGCTGAAAAGTAAGAGAATAGAATAATGCATCTGGGTGGCTCGCCAGGCAGCTCCAGGAAGGTTTGACTCATGAGTGACATTACAGTTAGTCATGAAAGCGTGATGGGCAGGGGTGGCACAGGGGAGTGGTGAAAATGAGATCCCAAAGCTGTTGCCCTTGACAAGAACTTGTGCGTCTAACAGAGAAGTTGTCATGAAGCTAGGGCCACCCTGCCTCATGGCAGAACCCCAGAGTCACGGCTTGGGTGTTGACATGCATCATTTGTATCTAGATATAAAGACAGGTAAACATAGTTGTAGACACAGGTGGAGGGACAGGAAGATGTATAAGTAAAAGCTATAATGTGTAGAAATATATAAAACATATATTCTAAAATTTGTAATTATATACAATTGTATAAAATCCATATTTAAATATACCTACACCATGACGTATACTTAATGTATTTTGCTTCTGGTTCTTTTAACTATTCTAAATTTGGTTAGTATTTCTCTAGTCTTTATGAGATAATAGTTGAATTTAAACATTCATATTTGTGTTATTTTATAATAAACTACATTTTAACTGCTAAATGAAATAATAAAATATATCCACTATTGTAAAATCATAGCAATTCGGGGCAGAAGGCCATGCAAATGGTGATTCAGGTTAGAGTTAGAGTTAGATAGACCCTTCTCTTTGCTGGTCAATGCTATTTTCTAAGCCCTGCTAGGTGCCAGGGGTACATACAGACCAGCTATGAGGAAGAGAAACAGGGCTGAGTTGTACAATGAGGTTTCATGGTTGCCCATGGTCTACACTGACTAGCACTGAGTGAAGGAATCCCATATGCAATTTCTCTGACTCCTTTGGCCTCCATGGCTAACTTCCTCAGAGTTGCTTGTCTGTCTATAAAAACCCCAAATTAACTCTTGTTCAGTTTTTGTTTAGCATTGCTGTCTATTCTTAGCTTAAAAGTTTCATCAGGAACAGATTTCATCTTCTGCAGCCCTGTGCTCGTTTACACCTCATAGTGCGCGTGGAGGGGAGGTGCTTAGTGTTCACTGGTGTTAGGAGCCCACTGTGGGTGGAGGCAGATGCAGGAAACACAAACAGAAAGCTCAAAATGGGATTGAGTCCTGTGAACAAGTAAGTGGTAAGAGGCCCCAGAGGGAGGGTTTTGTGTGCCAGCTCAGTAGTGAGGAAGGGTGTGGGAGAAGCATGAGCAAGAATTCACACACCCCAGGAACCAGGTAAAATCACCATCAAGAGAAGCTCTCCAGCTCCAGGCTCAGCTTTGGGTACAAAACAAGCCCCTCTAAGACCTCCTTGGAAAACACAATGAAGAAAAAGCTGTTTTATGCAAAAGCACAGACTTGGGCCTCATGGACAGAAGTAAGGGTAAATACATGTGATATCAGAGACTCCAGAAACACAATGATACATGTAGAAATGAAGACAAATGCAAATCAGGGATTTTGGAGGATGTCACAATTTTCAAGAAGGGCCCATTGTCTTCTAATTAACAGGACTTTGGAGCAGGTTGTGTAGTGTTGACTGCAAATTTAAAGACCAATGGCACCTGTGCTTTTGGTATGTTGTCATAACCCCAACATTAATGCCCCCAAACTACAGACAAGATAGAACCTTAGGCGTTTCAGTATTCTTCCATCATATACATACTTAGGATTATTAATAGACTTGGCACCTAAGAAATGAACATCCATCAGAAATAATGAAGTAGAATAATAATAACAAGATACTGTATTAGTGTTATGGAATAAGGCTTTGTTCTTGAAAAAAGCAATGAAAAATTAATATTTTAAGACCAATGTTAACAGTGAGTAACCTAGAACACAGAAAGTATAACCAAGGGGATCAGGGAGCACTCTAATCTCAAGGTGCACACCCTACATCCTACACTCTGTTCCATCACTGGTCCAGTGGGTGTAAGCAGCTGGTCTTCCCTACCTAGGCTCATATTTTCTTTGCAAAAAAAAAAAAAAACCCAAAAAACAAACAAACAAAAAAACAGAGGATAACTCTAGATGACATTTCTCTAGTGGAAATACTAATATTTTCCACATCATAGGTATCACTTTGACCTCCATAATAACAATTGTAGTCATCTGGGTTCGTGGGGGAGAAGGTCAGAAAAGGCTGCTGAAAAGAAACACAAGTTCCCCGTGATTCCAACTATGAGTGTCTTGAGATGGTGATCAATTTTTATCCACTAGCTGACTTAGTGTAGAGCATGAAACTTGATACCACTTCTTCAAAGGTTACTAAGATGAATGGTTTTTCTAATGTGACTTAAGTTACGCTATTAAGCCAAAAAATAAATAAATAAAAAGATTTTTTCTAGTGGTTGCTTCCTTAGATTGTAACCTGTAGAATGAAGGACCTCACGCTTTTCAGTGAGTGAAAAGGACAAAATAGCAAAATGTTGAGGGGAAACACCATAACATCTCACTCAGCCACCAATCCCCATATTTCTAGATAATAGATCGTCTTCATTTGCTAATGAGTTTGCATCCTACAGGATAGCCTCTGTAACAGGGCCTTCCAACAATGTGGGAAAGACTCTAGTGGGTGTTCATCTGTGTGTATGTATATGTGCATGTATGTACCTCTGTGTGTCTGTATGTCTTTGTGTATCTCTGTGTGTGCATTGGTATATATGCATATGTACACATATGTGTCTCTTCTATATGTCTGTGCACAAATGTGTATCTCTCTGTATGCATGGGTATGTATTTTCATGCATACACATGTGTCTCTGTGTATATGAGTATAATGGATAAGTGTAATGGTATTCACCATTCATAGGACATCACTGTGAGGTGAACAACATATAATAGCCAGTCTCTGTCTTACACACACGCACACACACACACACACACACACAAACACATACCCATACACACACAGTTACTTTACCCATAGAATATTCAGAGAGAAAAAAAGAGAAAGGAAAGAAGGGTGGTAGGTAAGGAAGGCAAGAGAGGAAGAGAATTATGACAGTAACACCTGTCTCTAATTCCAGTTTCCTTTCACCTTCGCATCTCATCACCCCTCAGAGATATCTTGGTGATCATCTGTAGCTTGTCTTTTGTGAACAAACGTGGGTATCAGGAATTAGTCATATAACCTATGTCAAACCGCTTCTTTACACATCCATCAAGTGCAGGAAAGTGGGAATTTAAATAAAGCTCTAAGCAATAGTCAGCCTATACATTGAAATCCAGAAAGTGGAAAGCGACTCTTTCAAGAACTGGAGAGAGAGAGACAGAGACAGAGACAGAGACAGAGAGACACAAGAGAGAGGAGATAAAGAGAAAGAAGCACAGAAACACAGAGACAGACAAAGGGAGACAGAGAGAGAAACAAAGAGGAGGAGAAGAAGGCCAAGGAGGAGGAGGGGCAGAAGAAGGGCACTGAGCTAAGAATTAAGCATCTTGTATTTGATACCATCATTACTATCTTCACCAAGACCAAAGGCCTGGACCTCTCATGGCCAGCTGTCTTTATTACCAGCTCCATTGGTATCCTGTGGCTGGGTCCTACAGAGAGCCTTAATAAATAGAACACTGCAAAGCTCACTGTGTTCCTTACAAGGATGCTCCTGCTCCTGAGACAACCATTCACGACATCACACGTAGCTTATTTTCCAAGGCCCAGGGAGTTTGCTTTTTTCTTATAAGTATGAAATAACAGTTGTGTTTGTTTTGATCCTATTTTCACATGGACAAAGCCATTGATTCTATTGTCACCATTTCTTTGGCTGTACAAAGTTTCTTTGTAACTGATATTTTGGAAAAAAAAAAAACTTTAGGACTTCAAAACGTAATGATCTCAAGTTACGTTTTAGTATTGGGTTCCAGAATCACCCAATTAACTTTCAAGCCAACTTAAGCTGAATAAAATCTATGACAGGAGGTAGATTGCCTTAAGGGAGCTAAGGGCAGAAGCATTTGTAGCACTGAAAATCCACTGGCCCAATTTTCCTCTTTCCTTTGGGACCAAATTCTCAGTCACTTCCTATGGTCTCCATGCTTACATACCCTGTCTCCATTTGTCTGACTGTGTCTGGGACCATGCACTAAACCTGGCCCAGGTTAGTTTTGTTATCTGCTTGGCACAAAATAGGACCCAGCTGGTCATGTTTTCAAGTTATTGCCTCAGCTCATTTGATTTGATTGATGATGAATGTGGGCCATTCCAATCCAAGGTGAGGGGCACTGTCCTTAGGCAGCTGAACCTAGGCTGGGAAAAGAGGGCAAGCTGAGCAAGCTTAGGGAGAAAACCAGTAAATAGCATTTCCCTGTTCCTTTGTGGTTTCTGCTTCACTCCCATTTGAGTGCCTGCCCTGCGACATAGAAGCATGAGTTGCAGCAAGCCCTCTCCTTCCCTTGGTTGCTAATGCTCAGTGTTTTACCATTACAACAGAAATGCAAAGTAGTTCAGAACACACTAGGCATCCACAAAAGCCCAATCCTGAAGGCTCTGGCTTGCTGACAGACACCTGACCATCGCAATTGAAGACATTCTGTTTCCTAGAAGAAAAACAGAGGCAGATGCCTAGCAGCGTGATGACTGACAGCTCACGGCAGGTCCTCTGCAGTTCCCTGGAGCCCTGTTTAGCAAAGTCCTTTTTAAACCCGCAAGCAAATCCCATTATCCGCAACCCACCATTAGGACCCTCCTGTTGGCCATGGCTCTATGACCTTATCTGTCACCTTTGCTCTGGTCCTGGGACTCTCCTTCTGTTAATATTAATAATAAAATTATTTCTCACTCACGTGTTATCTTCATATTTCCCTCATAAAATTTTTGAGACAAGAACCCTAGTGTTGGCCTCTGCTATTGGGAGCCCTGAGGACGCCATGAAAGATTCACCTGAGTCTATTGACCAGATTTTATGGCACGCAAGAAGAACACTGTGATGTCATTGACATTTAAAGGTAAGATAAGATTTAACAAATCAAAAATATGATTTTAG
Source organism: Microtus ochrogaster (assembly GCF_000317375.1). Lineage (NCBI taxonomy): Eukaryota > Metazoa > Chordata > Mammalia > Rodentia > Cricetidae > Microtus > Microtus ochrogaster. The sequence goes on along the minus strand of NW_004949105.1, from coordinate 1,282,127 downwards.
GTGTATCGTCTTTAACTTCCTCTTATACTAAGTAGTAGTGTTTGGGGAAGTTTAAAAACAATGACTACACATCTCCTGGATGTGTAGTAATTTCCTCTAATTAAAATGCCCTGGATGATGGCAGGAAGCCTGAGGTTCTTTAAAATATAAAAGTGCCAGGGGACAGGGACTCTCTAGTAAAGCTAGTGGACAGGGACTCTCTAGTAAGGCTAGTGGCAAGCTGAACATGCAAGGAGTTTTGATGGGTCACCACTCATACTAAGTTTGACTTTCAATAATGCAACTGCCCAAGAGTCACTAATTCAAGATTTTGTGAGTAAGCTATTACCAATGTTTCTGGGAGTAACCTCAATAAACTCAGTGATTCACCAAAATAGACTGGTTCTCATCTTCTTCCATGTTTCATAATTAATAAAATAAAATACATATTCCAACAACCCATGGAGAAATCCTAAGAAGTTACAGAGCCTAAGTTCTCAGTTTTGATTCCTTGAATCTTCTATGAATAGACATTAATTACTGCAATTTCTAGAGCTTGAGAGATAACAGCCTCCATCAGAGGACCAGGGAACTCTTATTGGTAATGATTGTTGGAGACGTCTTATGTAACTGGGAAAATTGTGATCCTAGCTCTGAAATGTATCTAGTGGTTAGACGCCTAGGTGGTCATTTGTGGGAAGTCTTGTGTCTCAGATAGTGTTTTATTGCTGTGAAGAGACACCATTGGTCTTCACAGAAAAAAATTAATTGAGGCTGGCTTATGGACCTATGGAAGACATTTTTATTTAAACTACCGCATTCCATTCCCTGACCCCTACAGGCTTGTAGTCATATCATAATGCAAAGTGCGTTTAGTCAAACTTCAAAAGTCCCCATAGTCTATCACAGTATCAGCTCAGTTTAAAAATCCAAAGTTCAAAGTCTCTTTTGAGGCTCATGTACTCTCTTAACTGTAATGCCGTGTAAAATCCAAATCAAAAAGCAGATCACATCCTTCCAACATATAATGGCACAGGACATAAATTACCATCCCAAAAGAGAGCACCGTGTGGAAAATATGGGGACAAAGTAAGATTGAAAACCAGCTGGGCACACTCCAAGGTCTGATTTCAAAGGGCTCTTCAGATCTCCAGCTCCTTTCAGCTTTGTTGATTGTCACACTGCCTTGGTGAGGGTTTCTGTTGCTGTGAAGAGACACCATGACCACGGCAACTCATAAATGAAAACATTTAATTGGGGTGGCAGCTTACAGTTTCAGAGCTTTGGTCCATTATCATCCGTTGCAGATTATTTGTTTACACTCTGTGAAGATGTGTCACTTTGATTGGTTTAATAAAGAACTGGATGACCAATAGCTAGTCAGGTGAAAATAGGTGGGATTTTCAGGTAGATAGAGCCAGGCAAGAGATACCAGGGAGACGCTAAAAAGGATGGACAAGGTACAGAGTAGAGGTAGCTGAGCCATGTGACAGAATGTAGATTGATGGAAGCATGTTAATTTAAGTTATAAAGGCTAGAGGGACAAGCCTAAGTTAATGGCCAACCTTTCATAATTAATAATAAGTTTCCATATTGTTATTTGTGAGCTGACAGTCCCAACAAGAAAGTATAAATGCAATCCTCATGATGGGGAGCATGGAGGTACAAAGGCAGATATGGGACTGTTACATGTTGATATTGCAGGCAACAGGAAGTGTCTGTGACACTTGGAGTAGCTTGAGCATAGCAGAACTCATAACCCCACAGTGACACATTCCCTTCAGACCACTCCTACTCCAGCAAGGCCATGTTTACCCCTAGTGCCACTCCCTTTGGGAGGCATTGTCTTTCAAACCACTGCAAGCACACTTCTTTCTCTTGGGTTGATTCCACTCTCTGTTATCAGTTTTCCTTAGAAGGGATCACGTGGTATGGCATCTCCAAAATTTTGAGGTCTACAAGGAAATCAAGGCTTTATCTTCTCATCATCACACAAGGGCTTCTCTAGGCCTACATGAAGGGATACTCCTGACACATATCTGGCCTCAGAAGCTTTCTGTAGCCATCAAAGGAATATTTCCTTTCTTCTATCCTTGACTCTAAAGCCAGAATCACATGGCTGAAACTTTCAAGTCCTCTCACTTTATGGAACAGGAACATGGTACCTCATTCTATTAAATATTCACCAGATTTCTGTTTTCAATGGTTTCCTTTACTGCCTAAACTTGGCGATCCTGGAACCTGCTCTGTAAACCAGACTGGCCTCAAATTTAGAGATCTGCCTGCCTCTTCTTTTAATACGCTTATAGTTAGACTAATCTAAAGACTAATGTTCTTTAGATACACAGAGATTCTATTCCACATAGATAGGTAATCTTCAACCACTTCAAAAAATATGTAAAACATGACATTCAAATAACTTTGGGTTCTGTTGACATGAGATACGATTGCTCCTGACAGCACCAATTTATTCCTGAGAAAATTTTGATCACTGAAAACACTCCACTTGGAACCTGCTTTATTCTTGGCAAAACTGGCCTTTTAGTAAGGTACTGCCCATACCTCAACCACTGACAAAATACATGGTGTCTGGTCTAGACAAGCAAAATACAAGAAAAAAGGCTGCCTAACCTTGCCAAGACAGGGTAAGACAGTTTTTAAAAATTTCCTGCCTTAAAAATGGTTTGTTAGTTACTCTAGGCCTTAGTCAAAGTTGATTGCCCCAATGTTGCCATTGAGACTTTTGGTGATTGCCCAGGTAGTCAGTTGTCTCTGTCATTTATTGCACATTTTAGAAGCTGCTTTATTGTACCTCCTACTTACTGAAGTAATATTATCTCCCTCCTCAAGTCTTTGATAGGGATTAAAGACTACCTAGCTGTAGTTACTTTCCTCTCATGACTTAGCCAAGCCATTTTTAATACAAGACTTAGACTCCTTAGAATAAAATAATTATTAAAGTATTTAACATATATTTCTTGCTTAATATTGTTTATACTGGTTGTAATTCTAATTTATTTATTTATT
>NW_004949105.1:1252561-1278171 GCF_000317375.1 Microtus ochrogaster | reverse complement strand
TCTTTCTCTCTCTCCTCTCTTGCCTGTATACTGGATTTGGTTTCTGCTGTTCGTTCATTCAGAGGCCTGCGATCTGAGTCCTTCCTAAATAACCTTTATTATACTCAATTCTGAACAATCTCCTACACTTATCAATGACTCAGTTCTCATGATACAATTACCTGTCAGTGAATCCGTCAGCTGGGAATCAAACCTTAAATCATGGACCTTCTGAGGGGACTTATCCTAGCAAGTGAGTTTTCTAACTACTATCAGCTACTGCCTAATTAAATACGCTAGTGATCTGGAGAATCAAAGTATGTAGTATGAATACAAAGTATTTTGTTTTATTTTACAAAGTGATTTATGATGGAAAAAATAAAATAAAAACTATATCTGACAAGTTCAATAAAACTTATACCCAGTTATAATAATGTATGTGATGTAGAGCCCAACAAACATTTCAAAGGCATTTGATTCTTCTACAATGCTAGAATAAATCACTTATAAGAGAATTCTAATAAAATTAAAAACACATAAATATCTTCTTATTTCATAAACATGCTGTAGATTTGAGTAAGTGGTGAGGAGAGATAAGAAACTTACTCTGAATGCTGAATAAATATTGTATGGCATCCTATGACGTTCTAAATTTATCGTATTTTATGCTGTGAGTACTTATCCAATTAAGCGGCATATGTGTGACTGCTAAATGTTTCAAATGGGCGCTTTACACACACCGTGCTAATGTCAACCAAGGTTTTATGTAATAGAAATACAGCGCTGAAGAGTGAACCCTGGAGTGAAGCCTGAAGGAGTGTTCTCAAGGCAGAGGTGTCCTTGCTTGTGTAGAACTTTCTCCAGGTAGCCACTTTGGTTCCTTCAGGAGGTGAGAACTAACTGATCAAGAACCGAGGAGTCGGATGCAAATGACATCCACCCTTGTCTTTTCTCGAGGACTAATTGTTCATGAGACTTTCTCCAAGTCTTCATCTTGCATAGATTTGGTGCCTTCTGTTGGTTCTGATATTGTTTTGCTCGAAAGGCTTTGAGCCAGGCCCTCCCTTTGTTTGGGAGAATATTGTTTGGAAAATCGGTCTCACGTCCTCTTTGCTGGCTGCAGGATAATTCTCTACTCTTTCCTTTCTTGTTGGTGATTGTTTATCTTTGAACTCACCGGTTGTGTTTGTTTACACATCTATTAGAGAACCTGGAGTAGATAACACTGTAAAATTCATTGTGGCCTTTCAACAAAGACCCAGCTACGGAGCCCCATCCTCCTCCGTTCTTGACACTTTCTGTTGGAACTCTTCACAGCCCTCGAGCCTCGCCCATGAGCAGGAGAGGGCTTCTATGAGCCTCCTCATAAGCACGAAAAGGCTCTTAATTTTCTCCTATTTCCCAACTTACTAATGCTCAGAGTAAAAATATTATGATCAGTTCACCAAATTCCTCTCTTCATATTAAAATCGGAGCAGAGAGAGTTCTTTTCTGTCAAGTTTTATACAAGAGGAACGAGCACCTCTTCAGAGCTTTTTAAAGTACTTTAGGCTGAGCATGGAACAGTGGTGCACAAGTGCAATCCCAGCCACTCAGGAGACTGAATCGGGAAGATCACTTGAGCCCTTGAGTCCAGGACCAGCTGAATAATACAGCAAATCACCCACCTGTATCTCAAGAGAATATAAAATAAATTGAAATCAACATGTAAGGTCTTTCTTCTTTGCAACCCTAGCACAGCAACGGATTTACTCATATATTAATAGTTTAAGTCTTTGTTAATAAACTCTGATTTTCTTCTTTCATTAGCAACATTTATTAAATAACAACTAATTACCAACCACCTATTTTATATCAGGTACTTCTAAACACTGGGCTATGATAGAGGGAAAAAAGTCACAAAATATATAATACCAAAAGAATGAATCAAGTAATAAAAACAAAAATCAAAGGAAGCCAAAGATTCCAAACAGGCAGGACTTTGTAAAGCATTAAGGGAAGTCCTGCTTGTGTTGTGATCATCAGAAAGAGGACCTCTTAGCTCTCTTGTTCATGAGCCTAATGATGCAGTAGCTACTATCAAAAGAGACCTGCTTCCCCAAAGTATGCTTTTTCCTAGTGACAAGGCTCCGGAAAGAAGAGAATCGGAGTGTCAGTCTCTTTCTTCAAGAGGAGCATGGTTAATGTGGATCTGCAGACAATTCAATTTTGATTGCTCTCTTTCTCAAATGACTAAGGAAGAATCATGTGTCTTATGTTGGTTCACTGAGTGATGTCACAAGTCTGTTACTGCAAATTGTTGTTTCTTAACATGTCAGAGCTCTCCTTTCACTATGATTACTATTTCTCTCTGTGTGTGCATGTGTGTGTGTGTGTGTGTGTGTGTGTGTGTGTGTGTGTTTGTGTGCACATGCCCCAGAGTACGAATGTGAAGGTCTGAGGGTGGCCTTGAGTATCTGTCCTCATATTCTGCTTTGAGGCAGGACCACCTGTTTGCTGTTCTATATGCCTGCTTATTTGACCTGTAAACACTGAAAATTCTCCTATCTTCATCTCCCATCCTTCCAGACAAGGGTGCTGCTTCTGGCTTTGTGTGTATATTGGGATTTGCACTCAGATCTTCATATTGCATCTTAAATACTCTACCTACTAAGTTGCTTCTCCAGCCTCAGCTGGCTCGTCTATTCTCAAGTATATACTATATTTAAAAAGTACACAACAGTAAAACATAGAACAAAATTAAATGTAGTTTTAGATACAATATGCCAGTGCAAGTGTTTTTCTGGCATTTCTGGATGCTATAGCTTATTCACAGTGACAAAAATTGGGGGTGGGGGAATGACACATAGATCCAGTTAAAAACACAAGAGGTAGTTTTTCTATTTTAAAGCATCTCAGAGTAAGAAGCAAGAGCTAAGCAGGTTTTATTCGCTCTTGATTGATACCTATCATTATATATCTGTTCAACCACCCATGCAAGCCAGAGACCTTCACAGAACCTCAGTTCTAGAACATGGTTATTATTTCTGCATATGCTGTAGACTCACAGAGACAGGTGTCCCGCGTCCAAACAATTCCTGTAGCATCTGTTAGCTGGCTGGGGCCTTCTGTTTGTGAGTAAATGGAATTTGTTTCATAAAACCCAGTAATTACCCTGTGCATTTTGTTAACCACAGAAGGTGGAAGGCAGGCAGTGACTCTGGGAAGGGAGAGTTCACAACAGGAACACTAATCCTAAGAAGTGGGCATCCTCAGGTTTTTTTTTCTTGCAGGAATTTTCAATGATTCTGTTTTATTGTATGAAGTTCCTGCTGACCATAGGTCTCAGCTGCCCCAGGAGAGAACAATGGCCTCATTGCTTAACCCATCACTGAGGCAGGTGAACTCTGGCAGGGACTGTTGAACAGGAAGCGCTGCTGTGAACTGCACCCAAAAGGAGGGCAGGGCCACAGCTCGCATCCAAGGGCAGACTTGGGTCTCTCCTTTATGGATACCATCTCCAGGTGCGCCCATCTCAGATCTGCATGATGTCAGGCACACCACCCTTTGAGGTAGGTGTTTCATGATTCAAGGCCGCTAGTTTAGTCAGGATGCCTTTTCTCAACCTTGGCTCTAGAAATGGTGCCACTGACACAAGCCCTCAAAATAACAGGCAGTAATGTGTTGTCAAAAGTCACCTTGTTGCTCTGGCTTTGACAGACTGGAAAGTGTATTTGTATCACCTCTGTGATCTAACAGACTGTTTTTCTCAGGTATGAGGGATGCCTGTTCCTTTAGAGTATGACACTGGAGACACAGACGATCCCTGAGTAGAAGGACGGTGAATGTTTCTGTTCGTGCTATAGCAGATACTTCCTGCCGGTGATATCAGAGGCTGCAGTTTTATTGTTCATGTGTGTAGCTGAAACTGAATGAAATCCAATCATCACAAGCAAAGGGTGTTTCAATTTTGAATGTCCAAGAACTCTTTTAAATTTGGAGTGGCGCCTATTCCTCTCCAGCTAAGGCGTTGTCCAAATCGATCTTGTTGGTGTGTTCGCAGAGAGCCCTGTTTCCATGAATCCAAAGCCATAAGCTTGCCCATCTGAGCACTTAGGATGGGGGGAGGGATTAAAGTTGGATTTCTGCTTGCATCCTGCCGAATCCTTTCTCCTCCCTTGTGTGTGTTTTCCTGTGGGATTCGGGGATGAGGTGAGGAAACATCACCTGTTGCCATAGAGAACAGCATCCCAGGCTTTCTTTTGCTCACTTGACATTTAAGAACATATGTTGCAGAAGAAAAGTAAGTAGGTGCAATTTAGCAGGATTTCTCAGATATTTCTCTCTTGAGTGGACACTTACAGCTTTGAGAAGTGGTTCATAGGGCTGGTTATCTGAATCTGTGACGATGATTCGGCCTTCGCATTGACCTTCCTGCTGGCAGTCATCTGTGTGTAATTTATTCCATGAATTATACAGTGATAACAGCCCGTGAAGGGGAAGGCTTGGGTACACTCTCCAGCGTTACTGTTCAACACTTGTGAATCTGTTAAGTCTCTGCAAAATCCACTCAGCTAAGTCTTCAAATAAAAGTAAGTTGTCTTTTGTTTTTTCTTATTGTTTTTTTTCTAAACATGTTTAATTTATCACAGCATTGAGGAAAATGACCTAAAGTAGTCCAGGAAACCAAAGACCACCAGCTTTGCCAAGTGATTATCACTTCTGAATTGATTTTTAAAAACATTTCCTTGTGGAGTGGTGTCGTGTCTGGAATCTACCGCACTTTTTTAGAAACCATTTTTGTAGTGTTGAAGAAAAAGATTAACCAATTCATATTTATGTAGAGTCTGTGCCACAACTTCCATGGGGAAATAAGTTCCTTCAACAAAGGTTTTATTGTGCATTAGAGTAGCAAATGAGCCAGCAGGACACCATTGAGTCTCCATGTCTGCCTCACTGTCTTTGTTTCTTTTGTTTATTTATGTTCACTTGTGTAGGCAACTCAGAAATTCAGCAAAATCAGTGGAAATAAACTCAAAGTACTTTAAAATGTTTTCTAGGATATTTAAATACGTAAAAATATTCTATTAAGGATGTAACATTCTTTTCCAATAACTGAGAAGATATAATCAGTTATCCAAGGCATATTGGTGCTTGATTCTGGTAGGGACCATGGGTACAAAAATAAACACATGAACCCTGTCTGCTGAAGACATCGTGTTGATCTCAATTTCAACAGAGGAGGAGATGATAAGTAAGAAAAGACTTGCTGCATTTAGCACAATAGCTAGGATGTTAAAATGCTACACAGATTATGCACAGGTAGTTAGAAATGTTTTAACCGTATTCCCTTGTTAGGGTCCTTCACATTGTACACTGAATAAGGAGGGAGATCATTCATGTGTGGAGACAGTACTATCCAGTCACCAGGGATCTGTAAGGTCTATGGTTCTATCTTTAAGGAGGAAGTGCAGTCATTTAAATCTGATAATAACATAGACACACAGTAAGAGAATATCTCCTAGTGGTGACTTAGAGAGTGGATAGCGGGAGGGTGTGAAGTTCCGCTTTGAGTTGAACCAGACAAAGGGGAGGAGGCTTGGCTTCCGCACAGAGCCTGAAACAAAAGACCAGGGAGGCAACAACAACTGTGTCTAGACTACGATTCTGTGCGGTCTTTGCTTTAGTCAAGTATGGTATGTTCCCTGAAGGGGTTCAAAACTAGGGAATGGGGCGTGGCAATGATAGTTCTCTGAGGGCTCCTACCATATAGCTCAGCCAAGGGAGCTGACCAAAAATCAGAGTTGTAACTTTGATGAGTGATCCTCCAATCAATTACTTCGCAGGTGTCTGTGTTGGAGGGGTTGGGGTGTAAAACTGCATAGAGTTTAGAGGTGTTTCCCTAAAACTCGAGATGTACAAGACATCTCAGAAGCCCAGGACTTGAGACAGAGAGAAACAGTAATCTGCCTCACACTGGGCATTTCCCTTACCATGAGGTGGTGCGTTCTGTATCCTGCGGTCCACCATGACACACCGTACCCAGCATTCTGGCCTGTCACTTCCTTACAAAGCTTCCTGTCCCCGCTCGATCTGGCAGCATTTCCCAGGCCATCTGTCAGTTCTCTGAATCACAGCTATGGCTTCTTCAAAGAATCTCTGGAGAAACATATTTCCCTCTTTTGTGGGATGCCCCTTCTTCACCCTCCGGAGTGACTACGGTGCATGTGGAAGGTGCTCTTGATCTGTAGGAACTTTACACTTTTATATTCAAGCCGTCCTTGGAAAGAATCAAACACATTGGTCTCATCATTCAGAGAAACTGACACCGTGAGTTTGAATTAGCTGAATCAATTGCATTTGCATGATTCACTGACTTGATACTGTCTAGCCAGACAGATATCTTACAGAGGCATCTGTTTGGTCTGTTTAACTACATGTTGAATTGTGTCCAGGGATCGAGAAAGGAAAAGACTCTATGGCGGCTTTCTCCCTCTCTCTCTCTCTCTCTCTCTCTCTCTCTCTCTCTCTCTCTGTCTTTCTATATTTTTCCTTTTCCTTACATATAAAAAGTGACCTGATAGCTCTATGGGCTGACAAGGGAGGGGAACATGATTGGGGGAGGGGGAGGGAAATGGGAGGAGGTGGTGGGGAAGAGACAGAAATCTTTAATAAATAAATAAACGGAAAAAATAAAGTGACTTTTAAAGTTGAAACTCAGCAAGGATCAAAATTAGAACACCACATCGAGAAAAAGCTGACAGGAAAATAAAAAGGTGGCAATGTGATAACTGATTTGCGAGGTCTTAGAATGCAGGACCTAAGATGAGCTGGGGACAACTGTAACCACCTGGCTCCTTAGACGAAACTCCAAGTTCTCTGGGAGTTTACAAAGGAGACAGGGCTGTAAACAGACATTGACTAGACTTCTAAGCGTCAACCCTTCCTCTGTCCCCTGGCACACCATGCCAGTTTTTGCAGTGTCACTCAGCGTGTGAACTATACTCACTTTCCAGGCAAGCAGAGTTTAAGGGTCCCTGGAATATAAGATGTTCAGACCTCATTGTTGGCTAGTGATTTTTATCTTTAAAATGGGGGATGAGTCAGAGTTTCAAACACCAAGCATCATTCCATCCAAACCCCCCTTCTAAAAGAAGAGGATCCTTAATTGCTGTTGGCTAAAATCCTGTTGTGTGTAGGTACCATATTTTAATTATTCAGTCTTTACCCATTAACACAGTGAGGCACATCCAAAAATGAGGCATGGTTGTAGGAAGGGGAAAATCCATTATAAAATGAATCAATCTGTCAAGCAACAGAAAGGATTGGGGATCCTAAAATTTGAAACTCACGTTTTAAAACTGTTAGTATAGAATAACTGGCTTTAAATCAGTGAGTATGAAAAGATTGAGAAGAGATTGACAACAAAACACTCTTCTCATCCTTTACAATCTTCAATCAGATTCAGGATATACACTGCCCTTTATGTGGTCAGACTCAGCATCTCATGATTGATTCACAAGTGAAGTCACTTTTTGTCTCCTTTGAGATTGGATACTGCTTCCAAAGATCACTACTGTGAATTCAGTTCTTGTGGGTAACTCACTGGGAAGAATTAGTGGGTCTTGAGCAGAGTTTTTCCAGCCCTAAGATGGCCCTAAGATGGCCCCACAATGATACTGAATGTGTACACTTCATGGAAAGGCAGTTGGACAGTTCCTGCTTCTCCTTGATACAAGGAATGTCGTAATGATCTCTGTTCTCATAGAACTGAATGTCCACCAGAAGCTATGCAGGTGACATTGTACATCATTTTTCTTCTTAGCCAAAACAAGTTTTATACTTGAGAAGCAAAACTTCAGAATGAATAAAGCTTTTGGTGTTCACCAGCTGCGGCATCCTGCTCTTCCAGGTGGATGTCCTCCCGGAGGGCTTGCTCAAAGCCAGCAGCACTTCTCTGTGTCAGTCAGTCTAGGTTGTCCCAGATTTGTACCATAACTGTTTTCAGAAAAATTGCCATAAGACAAATAGTAGCAAAGCATGCCCAGCATGAACTAGCATCTCCATGGAAACGGTAGGGAAACTGAGTCTTCATCCGTGATTGTAAGCTGGAATCTCCACTTCAAATCTATCCTTTTTTTTTATTTTATTTTTTTACAAATGTCTTTGCTAATATCATGTTTACACTTCAAATCTATCCTTTTTTTATTTTATTTTTTTACAAATGTCTTTGCTAATATCATGTTTACTGAAAACAGCACAATTATGTTATTATGGACTACAAGGAAATGTTTCGTTGCATTTTTGTAATGGAGAAAGATGAAACAAGGCAGTTCTCTACCCATCCCAGCACTCATGTTTGTATAAGGTGTCCTGTGAAGATTTGTTCTCATGATCTTGAAATGTGCAGAATCTTAGTAGGGAATCCAAGCACCCACCCACTGTTGATCTCAGAACTCACTCTCTGAGTGCAGGAGAGATGGGCTAGTCTTGGACAATAGATTCTGTCACTTCCTGCTCCACCCCGTCTCTGGCTGCAATAGATCTCTCTATTGCTGTGAGCTCTTTCCACAAGTGATGTCAGAAGACACTATTTGTTTTTTTCTGCCAGATTTATTTAACTTAATATCCTCTGAGCTTGCCGCCTATGATGTTACAAAAGAAAGAATTTCATTCTTTTGCAGTGTTTGCGAGTATACGACTGTGTTCACATTCCAACTACACTTCCTCCACTCATCTGTGGGTGAAACCAAGATGGTTCTGTATTTAAACCGCTGTGAACAACGTGTATTAAACATAGGAGTTTAGTGTACATATTCCTTCAACCTCTTTATTTCAGCCTCTTTGGATATTTTCCCAGAAGGAGAATTGCTCCATCACAGGGTCATTCAAATTTCAGCTTTCTGAGGAACTGCGCAGATACTTGCTATGATGGCTGTACTAAATTATATTCATATCAATCGTCATCAATGGTTCCCTGTTTTCTGCATCCCTGCCAGTTCTTGAAACCTTTTAGCATTTTATAAATGAGCTCTGAGGTGATTTCTAACTAAGGGTCTCATGGGCATTTCCCAGGGTGGGTGAGATTGAGCATCTTTCTCTGGAATTGGGGACCATTTCCACATCCTCCTTGGCAGGGGCTGTTTCATCTTCAAGTGTCAACACCTTTTTAGACATATGGGTTACAAATCTTCTTTTAACCCTGTAGACATCTATGCATCCCATCTGTAAACAGAGACTGCTCTTTTGTTTCCTCGATGCACAGACCTGAATAATCACACAGATACTATATTAATTACATCACTGCTAGGCTCAGGATTCTTACTAACTAACTCTTACGTCTTAAACTAACCCATTTCTATTAATCTGTGTAGTACCACAAGGCTGTGGCCTACCGGTATGGTTTCAGCGTCTGTCTCTCTTCTTCTGCAGATATATGGAATCTCTTTGATTCTGCTTATGCTCTCTTTGTATATCTTTCAGCCTTGCTATATTCTGTCCTGCCATAGGCCAAAGCAGCTCCTTTATTAACTAATGGTAATAAAATATATTCACAGCATACAGAGGGGAATCCCACATCAGTGATCTCCATAATTTATATTGTTGTTCAGAAATTTAATCTAATTGCTCAGTTTATCCTTCTTGACCTGAATTTTAGAGGCATAGCTAAATAACTTTTTTTTAATCCAAGGAATATTTTAGGCTATATTTTCTATGTTTTCTTCTAGTAGTTTCAGTTTTTACAATTTAAGTGTTTTAACTTATTTTGAGATGACTTTTGTGTATTCTGTAAGATCAGGACAACTTTTTTCATGTGTATGCTAATTTTTAAGCTCCATTTTTCCTTGAGTATTCCTGACATTGTGTCAAGCGACAATTGGCTGTGACCACTTGGCCTTCTTTCAGGTCTTTCTATCCTCTGCTCATTGTTTCCATTCTAAATCAGTGCCCTGATACTTTGATCACTATGGGTTTGTCACGTATTTGGAAATCAGACAGTGTGAAATGAAAGATACTAACTTCTTTTTGTCTGGAATTGTTTTGACATATTGATTTTGTGGTCCAATGCAAATTTATGTATCTCTCATGCTTTTTCTGTAAAACCATGGCATAGAATCCTTGATCGATTTCACTGAATCTGCCTATAACTTCAGATAGGAGTGATATTTAAACAAACTTAATACCCCAAGCTACAAATATCTTTCTATTAATTTATATCTTCCTCCACTCTTTCATAAAGATTGTATATGTTTTGGTTTACAAGCCTTTTGCTTTCTAAATTAAGTTTAAAGTTATGTATTTCTGTGGTAGTTGTTTCTATTGCGAATATATAATCTGAAGTTTATTTGGGGGGGTACGTACCCATCAATGTGTAGAAACAGTACTGCTGTTGCATATTGGCTTCAAGTTCTGAAAATTTACTAATATCCTCCACCCCAAATAAAAGAAAAAGAAAAAGAAGTACCCACAATCTCGTTACATGAAGCCAGTATTACTCTAATATTCCAAACCAGGTAAAGTCATAACCAAAAAACAAAATTACCTATATTTCTGGTGCACATAGATGCAGAAATCCTAAATAAAATGCTAACAAACTAAATACAGGACATATAGGAAAATCATCCAACATGAACAAGTTGGCTTTATTCATGAAAGGCAGGGTTGGTTTGACATATGTAAGTCAGTAGATAATATACCATACAAAAACACTTAAAGACAAAAATCGCACGATCATCTCAATATATAAATTAAAAAGCCTTTGAAAAATCCAACATAATTTCTTGATAAATGTCCTAGAGAGAGTAGAACAGGAAAGACCAGATAGATATCAACATAATAAAGAGTATATATGACAAACTCATATCCAACATTATCCTAAATGGAAACAAACTCAAGACAACCCATTAATAATACTGGGACTAAGACAGGACTTTCCAATATCCTCTCTTCTTTTCAACATGGTATTCAAAGCACTAGCCACAGCAATAAGGCAAGAGAAGAAGATTAAGGGGCTAAAATGAGAAAAGAAGTCAAATTATCCCTATTTGCAGAAGATATAATACTATACACAAAACATCCAAAATATTTCATAAGAAAACTTCTAGAAACAATCGACAGCTTCAGCAAAGTGGTAGGGTACAAAATCAGCTTACACAATTCAGTAGCCTTTTTTATATACTTTTTTTTTTTACAACAAAAAACACACAGAGAAAGAGATCATGGAAACTCCCATTTGCAATAGCATCAAAGACAAGAAAATATCTTGAGATAAGCATATCCAAGGAGGTGCAAGACCTCTACAGTGACAATAACAATTCTCTGTATAAAGGAAACTTATAAAGAAAGACACTAAAAATGGAAAGACATCTGTGCTAATGGATTAGTAACATTAGTATTGAATGTCAACTCTAACAGATTTTTTATGATATATTAAGATATTCTCTCCATAAGATTTTTTTCTATTAGGATACAACTCTAAAGTTTTCTCTGTCTAGAGTCTCTGAAATAGGGAAATGTGTCTGTCTTGCTTATAAGGAAATTTTCTCTGTGTCTGTGACTCTGGACACCATGCAAACTCCCTTTCATATGTAACTTTATCTGTGCTGAAATAAATTGGCTTGATTCCTAGTGAGAGACTGGTCATCAACAGGCACTAGATTTAGCCACATGTTTTCCCACTTTCTAGTTCTATCAGAGTTAAATGACCTCAGCTTCTAGATTTTGATGGAAGAAACTGAGTAAATATGGAGCAATAACAATTAACTTAATATCTAAAGTCAAGACAAAAACACTTTCGCAGAATACCCAGGTTGTGTGTGTCCATGTGTATGTGTGAGTCATAAGTGTTTATTTTGTTAATTAGCTACAATACACTCCATCTGTCTACTTCTAACTAGCCCTGTAACAGATTATAGATTCTAAAGACAGCTACAGAAACCCCTATTCCACATGCTGTTGCAATATGGTATTGAAATTTGGCCTTTTGAATATGAGCAGATTCTGAAATCAACAGAATATGGTGGAAATGGCACTGTCCAAATTCAGCAAGGGCCATAGATAGAACTGGAGCTTTCTGAACATTCCCATATCTCACGTGTTCTTCTTTCTTAAACTCAGCAAGAGAGTGATCAGGGCCTCAAGGGAAGACATGTATTATCCCTTGAACAGAAAGTCACAGATGATTCTTACAAGAAAAAGAGCTTCCATTTGTGTCAGTGAGAGCAGCAGTTCAGATATCCAACCTGGCCAAGACTTCAGAGCATGCCTCTATGACCATGTCTAACACCATGACTGAGAGACCCAAAGGAAGACAGGTCGAGCACATTCTTGCTTTTCACAGGGCGATGAGAAACAGAAGGCTCTTTCAAGAGGAGTGTGAACATCATTGGCTTGTGTTAGATTCAGTAAGTTGAGCATCACCATTAAAACACTATCTTAGAGCCTTGGAAGTTTTCCCCACATTTTTATAGATGCCCACATTCTGTGCAGCACAGACTTGTTTTTGTTTTTTAAATATTTATTTATTTATTTATTATGTATACAATATTCTGTCTGTGTGTATGCCTGCAGGCCAGAAGAGGGCACCAGACCTCATTACAGATGGTTGTGAGCCACCATGTGGTTGCTGGGAATTGAACTCAGGACCTTTGGAAGAACAGGCAATGCTCTTTAACCTCTGAGCCATCTCTCCAGCCACAGCACAGACTTGTTGACTGAGGTTCTTGTCCTGCCCAGTTTTCACAGTCATTAAGTCCCAAAGAAATCACATAGAGGTCTACATTAATTATAAACTGATTGGCCTAGAATCTCAGATTTCTTATTAACTATTATAACTTATATTAGCCCATAATTCTTGTCTGTGTTAGCCACGGGGCTTGGTACCTTTTTTAGTGAGGCAGTCACATTTTATTTCTCTTTGTGTGGGTGATGACTGCAGACTGAAACTTTCCTCTTCCCAGAATTCTCATTGTCCTGCCTTTACTTCCTGCCTGGTCGCCCCACCTATACTTCCTCCCTGACAACTGGCCAATCAGCATTTATTTAAAATATAAGTGACAGGGTACAGACCGTTGTCCCACAGCACAGACTCCTAATAGACAGGCTTCTATGTTATTTTGTGGTTGGACTACAAGCTTGTAAACAGGGCTATTTGCTCACAGGTTAATATGTTTTAGGAGAAGACATTGAATGGGGTCAGCTGTGGGCTTACTGAAGAGTCCTAGGGCAGACAATTTTATAGCCCTGTTCTGGATTGACAGAGATTGTGTGCAAATTGTCTCACTTCACCAGGACATAGCTAAAAGCCAGTTAAGCACATGGCTCTGAACATAGCTCTTAGAAGCATATAAGTGTCTTCAGATTGTTCCTATGGCTACCTTATCCATTCTGTTGCTCTTCAAGTTTTTATTTTGACAACTGTGCTTTCTGTTTTTAACTGTGTAGAACTAATTATTTAGAATAAATTCTACTTTTAGAAAATTGTGAAAAATAACACTGGATCATTCCTTTATCTGTCTTACCTTTATAGGAAACTAGCCAGCAACATGGTACCAGAGACTTTTACACAAATGGCTCGGTCTGTCTTTATACATGTGAGAATCTGAGATTTATCCCTTTATGTCTGTATATGTTATTAACCCACTATGCTTGTGACAGCAGGGGATGTTATAGCTAGTTCCTCTTGTCTGTGCCACTATCCTTTCCTGTCTTATCAAACATAAGGTTTCTGTTGTTATTGTTGTTCCAAGGCAAAGGAGACTACTCACCTAGGGTTTAGAGACAAGCAAAGGCTGACGGGCAAGGTTACTCTTCTTCTAAGCATCACAGTCCATGCGGACTGAACTCGTCAACACAGAAGCAGCATGTTGTGTAAAGACTTTTTATAGTCACAAGATGCATGGGTATTGGGCATCCAGATGAAAGACATCCTTAATTCTTGTCGATCTGCTGAATAAGAAGAACACAACTTGATCTTCTGCGCAACATCTTAGACAAGTCAACTATGTCACCCCATTTGCTGGCTTCTGCCTTCTCCATATAGCTGAGCCATGCCCAGTCAGTCTGGCCTGCCTAGAAAGGCATCTTCGTTATCACCCAGGGAGCTGTTGAAGCTGTGAATTCTTAGGTCAAAATTTTGACTTTGATCCTTCTAAAGTGACTTCAGGCAATGTGTTTCAGCTCCTGCCCTCAGGTAATTTTGACTCAGACTTAATTCTCCAGAGCCACTTTTGTAGAGACCACTCTGAGTCCACAGTTGGCTAACAGTGCTTGATGCCGAGGAGCTGCACTGAAGGATGCGAGGGGACCTTGCTTCACCTGGGTTCTACAGGCACAGTCATCATGTTTTCTCAGGAGTCCTTGGCCACATTTTAGCTGGGGGGAGGGCGGGGAGTCTTTCTCTGATGTCTAGTGTGTGAGATTGAATTAGCTGTAGTGTTCAATTGGGAATTCCTTCTCCACCTTGGGGCTCCCCTTACATTACAGCACTCGGTCTAAAGCTTTGTTTTATAGCACGCCAATTTTGGAGTCTATTGAGGAAATTGCTTTTATAATCTGGGTAAATTTATAAGCTTTCGTGTTACATTTAGTGCTCCATAAATACATCTGTTTAGTGGTGGAACTGCTTGGTCATGATGTAGCTAATCATCGTTTTAATTCTCTGAGGTTAACTTTCTTTTCCTCAGGACTGCCGACAATGCAAAGCTGCATGCTTTCCCTCCACTGAGCCTTGTGACTATTAAACATTGCAGGGCTTGGCTCCACCCCCACACAGATTAAACAGGCTGCTGGAGTTTTATTATTTCCTATGCATTGTGCTCTGCCAGTCCCTGATGGCGCTGCCTTTAAATATTGTATAAAACATTCTTTATAAATGGAAGAACTGTGAAAATATATAGCCATGAGTAAGATTAAAGAATTTAAAAGTGGCAAACATGCACTTTAAAATTGATAAATGTATCCAGAACAATGTATTTGTGTTGA
This sequence comes from Microtus ochrogaster, assembly GCF_000317375.1. Taxonomy (NCBI): domain Eukaryota; kingdom Metazoa; phylum Chordata; class Mammalia; order Rodentia; family Cricetidae; genus Microtus; species Microtus ochrogaster. Next base: position 1,263,231 of record NW_004949105.1, on the reverse strand, counting down.
GCACTCTGCCCAAGAATTATGACAATTAAAAAAACTCTAGCTTCCAGGGAACTCCAGCGGTAGAGACGTGAAGTATTGTGCGTGTAGGTGGGTGAGGTCATTTTAATCATGTGTATTTGAGTCTCTAGAAAAAAAAACAACTGCTTGAATTAGTGTAGGATCTCGGTTGCTATGTGAGAATCAGTGCTAGCTGATCAGAACACTTGAGGCAGGTGGGATTGGTTCTAACAACTCCATTCACTGCCACTTGTGCTGAAGAGTTAGAAATGACATTTTTGTGTGTGCCTTTTGTTTACTCTAAAAGCTGTCTGAGAAATACTAAGCATCTCTGGTACAGGTTTGGTAATCAAGAATAGGTCAATTTGTATATATGTGACAACCTGAATCTAATTTGATGGCATCTGCATATGGCTATAGTTAATGTTGCCCGTGACATCACACAAAAGTAGTTTCTGCTCTCTGTGTCCTCATATTTGTCTACTCTAGCATGTCTGTCATATAATCAATGGGACATGGTTGTGTTTTCAGCTAGAAGAATTGAACTCTCAGCACCTTGACTTTAGAAGTAAGAAAGAGGAGAATTTATGAGTCTGCAAACTAAAGCTGCTCTCCTTCATTTCGCCATTTTTTTTCCCTGCAGTTTTGCTTTTGGCATGCTGTCCACTCTGCTCTCACCTACCCCAAGAATGTGCATTACCGAGCCCTCAGGAAGAACTTTCTCTGAAATTGCACATACATCTTTATGTGCCAAGATGACTACATCTTTTGTGTGTGAAGTGCCCAGGTACCCTGCTGGAACTCTAGTGAATGAACACAGGCACTAAATCCATGCAACTGATCGTTCATCAAGGCAGGGATTCATGGAAATTGGTGATATTAACAGAAAAAGAAACCATGATGGGCAGGGAGGCCAAAGCTGCTGCTGACCAATACAGTGTGAGCTAGAAAGTCTAAAAATACCTGTAGTAATGGGGTGTTGAGGAACTGCATCCATGTTCTGAAGACAGCTTGGTGAGATGATCCTCTCAGCAGAAGTAATCAATGTCCCTGGCTTCATGGGTTAACTCTATCTTCCAGAAATTATATTCACAGATATGTGTGTGTCAAGAAATAATATTAAAATTTTAATTCACCACACTGTTGTACTAAGTGTTATAGTGAATTTCTTACGAAACATGATCATAAAGAACACATGCAATTAAAAGACATAATTTAAATGCATTTTCTTTAGATTTGGGGTACTTTCAGTTAGAGTGTAGAGTATGGGGGTTTCTCAAAACCATGAAAAACAAGACATCCCCATGGCCAGCTGTGTTATGCTGGGCAATTCCACACAGAGACATTGTATGCCTATGCTCACTGCTGATCCTTTCACAAGAGCCAGAGAGGGGAATCAGCCTAGATGCCCATCAAGAGATGAACAGACAATGAAAGTAAACAAGGGGATATTATTCCACCATAAAGAAAAGAAAAAAAATGTAAAATTTGCAGGAAAGTTTATGTGACTTTATATTGAGTGAGGTAACCCAAGCTCTTATATATGAATCACAGCCTCTAACTGTAGACATGTCTATGCTAGTGAGGGTACTTGGAGGAGGAGCCAGGAACAGAAAAAAGGGGTCCCTGAGACTGGAAAACAAGAGGATTTTGGTCGTGTGTGTGTGTGTGTGTGTGTGTGTGTGTGTGTGTGTGTTGGCAGAGAGAAGAGAGCAAAGGGGAAATACTGAGAATAAAGAGGGAAATGAGGAAGGAGCGCCGTGGGCTGAGTGAGAATCAATCGGAGTATACTAAAATCCTACATGGAAGCTTCTTACTCTACAGTTAGGTTAAAAAGAAATATCAAAAACAATGTGTTTGCTAGGTAAAATGTGATTTAATCCTTTATTCAGAAAGCAGTTTTTCAGCTGGGGAGGAATGCAGTGATTCTATCTTTAGCATTTACATATTTCCAGTATTGGGGTCAGAGGACAAGGTTCTGTCATTTTCTATGTGGGTCCCAGGATGGAACAGGCTTCAGGTTTGGTAGAAAGTGTTCTTAGTCACTGTGACTGCAAAGCTGAGGCTGTCTTGAGTGCCACCTTGGCAGTCTTTGCTCTGCTGTTTGGGAGACTGGTGGGATGGGAAAGAACATCAACCATGCCTTCCCCCTTTGGGCAGCTAAATCTGGGAGAAAAGGAGGACAGGCCTGGCCTACTCACATTACTATCAGGCTTTTTTATTTACTTTAAAGACACAAGTATGCTCCAATGTGGTTCTGGCCTCTTATATGGGCAGAACAGTTCTGGAACCCTCCTAGAGGAGAGTCACAGGAAAGAGGCTGTCTGGATAGTGAGCAGAGCAACTGTGAGTGGTTTGATCCGATCAACAGAAGGTGCTTTAGAGAAAGCATGGGCTCCTTTCTCCATCTCTAAGAATCTGACTGGCAGTGCTCCTGTCTCCAGAGTCAGCCCAAGCTCACTGCCAACAGCAAGCACATGCTCAAGAGAGCAAGAGTCCCAGGCCAGCCTGCACTGCCCCCCAGTCTGGGATCAGGAAATGGGTGAATCATGGTGACAGCCTCAGTGACTATGTGGACTTCTAGATCTCCACGGCTATGCCACGGAGGGGAACTTTTCCATCAAAGAAAAGCGAACACATAGGGAAGAGAGGATGACAAGCTTGGGAGAAAATTACGGCTCTTTCAAGATGAGCCCTAAAAAAATTATTTCCACAGGGGAGGGTTTTGCCCCACAGAACAATCTGTCATGTTAAAATGTAAGATTTAACATACAGTTTAAAATTTTTCTGAAGTGTGTTGAAAGCTGTTGTGCTCCCTGGGGAAATTCTCACTTTTGGTAGAGAAAATAGCGTCCCTTCCTGTGGTTGCAAGTAGAAACACTTTAATTTATCTACCAAAGTCAGGGCAAACAATAATAGAGGCAGAATTTTATTTTTCTTATAAATATTATACCTTTATAACCTAACCCAATATGCATACTTTAGAGCAATTATTGCAGTCTTGACTTGATAAAACATAGAACCTAATCAATACACGCCTTGTTTCTCATGGAAGGTCAGTGGTATTCCTGGTCTCAGGCCTTTTGGTAGACAAGAGAACATCTAGGATTCTTAAAAATATCAATGTCTTCACAGATAGAGCCAAACAATCCTATGTAGTTATTTATCTGCATAAATGTGATGCGTTCCACTAATGTCAGAATGCTATGGCCGGGATCTACCAGAGGAGAAACAATTGTCTGCACATGTATAGTGCGCCATGTGTGTGCCTTGTGCCTGTGGAGGTCAGAAGAGGACATCAGATCTGGGAACCAAACCTGAATTGTCTGCATTAGCAACGAGTCCCCTTAATGTGAATCATTGCTCCAGGTTTACCTCTGAGTTTTGACATCTATACACTTCATTGTCCAGCTTTCAGACTCGTTCTGAGTATGTGCCTTTAGTGAGAGGATCTAAGCAGAAACAGACAGAGGATCTAGGCAGACTGACTTCATTTTGGGGGGGACACCCAAGCCTTCAGAAAGACTCATTGCCACTCCATAGGCTTGCAGAAGCAGGACTGATATTGGATTATCTTCAGGAAGGAAAGTCTGCAAATTTAAACATGTAGAATTCACCAGGTTCAAGAGTCGGAGAAAATAAAATTTATGAAAAGTTTACAGTCAATTTAAGACCTTAAAAACGACATAGGCACATGATATACATAATATTATATGTATATTTATAGATAATTATACTACAAGGGGTTTGTAGTCCAATTCTTGCCTGTGTCTTCCTAATATCTACTGTTTATTGGCATGTTGACAACCTGTAGAAAAATTTTAAAGTAAATCTGAAAATTAATAGTTAAAGTATCTATTATCTTAAAAGAAAATCGGGAGAACTAAGGAAAGGAATGAGACAGACAGAAACTTTCTATTTAAGCCTAATATTATCTGTGACTGAGCAGCTCATGTGAGGCTGATGTTTTTACAAAGTAGTTATTTGACATTTCATAATTTTTTTTCAGTCTATAGAATCTGCAGTTTCTAGAACATCCTTTAATGTCTGTCTATTTTAAGTCTGCTTCCACACCTGTCACAGAATATTCAGTAGCTATGGGGATTATGGGCTCATTTTTATACAATTCATATCTTTAAAATAATAAAGTCTTATATTCTTGCGTGCTATTTCCATAGCGAATGAAGTGAGACTCAAACTGAGTAATACTTCAAACCTTTTTTTACTTGAAAGCACCAAAGACAGTGATTAGGGTTGATTTTTTTTTCTCTTCCTCTTTTACAGAGAAGAAAATTCTCTCAGGGCTCTTTTTTATCATCTAATACTTCTGTTATTGAGCTAAACATAACAAAATTAGCACTCTGCTGCAGCCAGTGACTAAGCCTCTCATGCTGATTTAACATTAGGATATAAACTTATTTTTTGGATCAAGTGTAAGTACAGAATGGTATTCGGAGATCCTTCTTGCATGTGGATCTCACAGAGATCCACCTGTCTCTGCCTCCCGAAGACAGGAATTAAAGGCATGGGCCACCAGCACCCAGCACGGGATTAGATTTTTAAGGAGTTCTCTGTCTGAGTGCATGTTGTATGATTTTTCTCCTTCCAAAGTTTGTGCTTGCAGTCTGCAATAGTGATCTGATAAAAATGAGACACATAGAAAATATGACCGCTGCCCTTGCCGATGAAAAATACTCCACAAGGTTAGCAAGGTCATCCCTTCCACAGCCATCACCTTGTGTGTAAATTCCCTTAGTGAAGGTGTATGCCCTTACATACTGATGTTTGATGTTTCTATCATTACCAGAAAGCTACCACCTGCTTGGCTCTAGGGAGGAGTCAGCCTAAATACATGCATGGCTGTGATGATGATTTAATCAGATAACAAAAAGGAGGCATCTCAGGACATGCCACATATCACACTGACCCAAATTGCAATTCCATGTTTTTGTAAGATACCATCTAATTTGCCATTATAATTCAGAGTAACTTCATTTTCCCTGGTGGAGCACTGAAAATTACTGTAACTTATAATTTTATGGTAATTATAGAGAGAACTCACATAATTAGTACTGCAAGATCACTGTTCCATTTATTTTCCCAAATGAACCACACCCCTAGGACAGGAAACCCTTACATGTAGTTTTAAGGTCTCGAGTTACTATCTACAGACCAGCTGATGTCTCAATAACTACAATTGCGTTATTCTATTTCATTCTAAAACATTCTGCCTGGAAAAACTGGGGAAAGTGCCACAAAGAACTCAGAAATTCGTGAAGTCCGGGCATGCCTGGATTGCCTGAGTTCTAATGCCCGAGGTGTCCACACACCTGTGACTTTTAGAGATCTCATTTGTTATCTTGTCTTCAGATTCCTTAGTTTGATGCCTTTATTCCCCTGGACATACAAAATCAAAACCCTGACTTTGGGGAGTTCCTCTTTTGGCAGGTTCTGTCTGATCAAATGAAACGCATTTGTCAGTCTAACAATTTAGTTTAAAATGGATGGTCCTAATATTTCCTGTATCTTTCTATAGATGCTCGGCCCTCTGAAACCTTCTCCACTCTCTGATTCAAAGTAAACTTTATTGGCAGTCTTGGGAGTGTCAGAGTGTGAGTGAATATTCCACAAGAGTATGTAGCATAACAAAAGACTTGGTGAAAATCTGTTAGAATGCATCTATGAATATGATGAAGCAAGCTCACGGCACAGGTGCAGATAGATTGCTGGACAACTTGCAAGTGGACCTGAAGTCCTAAAGATGTGCCTGAGGACCTGCAGATGTGCATGAGGACCTACAGGCATGCCCAAGGACATGCAAGTATGCCTGTGGACCTGCAGAAATGCCTGAGGACCTGCAGCTTTGCCTGAGGAGCAGAACAGAAAGAGGGAGCATTCAACAGGGAGTCAGTTGAGCAATAACCACTGAAGCTAGTTTTCAATGTGGAAACAGTGGATAAAAATAAATAGGCATTCCAACCCAGAGTTGGAGAATCTCACAAGGTCCAATCCCTAGAAGAAGAGCTACAAGTAATTAATTAGTATTGAGAGGGATGCGTCCCTGATACATTATCTAGTTCTGGGTGAACAGTTTTAAATACATACAAGCAAGATTAAATAAACGCAACAGAAAAGTTTACACACCCACACACGGAGAAAAAAAGAACTAACAATAATAATAATAAAGAGGCTATGAATTTGAAAGGTTATGAATTTGAAAGTTAAAAGGGAAGGAAGGGGTAGAAACAGCAGAAATACAGTAAAATTAAAATTAATTCAAAAAGAAAAATATATAGAAATAGAAACAGTCACAGACATTTTAAGGGCATAATGGTCCCCCAATGAGCTTTGAACTGAATGACTGATGTCAAAAAGAAGAAGTTCAAATAAATCAATGTCCTCGTCATTTACTAGATCTTATATGACACAATCTACTCAGAAAGAGAATCACATCTCTGCTGAGGCCCTCCACAAAGCCACCCCCAAAACAACCAGGCTAAATTGGTAATCCTCCTTCTGCCACAGCACATCACTGACTTCCAAACCCTTATTTGATCCTTAATACCTTCTTTACTGTTCTTTTATTTTATTGCTCATGCCATACCAAGCATCCCATGGGACAGCCCTGGGCCTCCTCATCTCCACAGGAATTCTCAGCATGGCATTCACAGTTCAGGTATCTGCTTAGAGAAGAGCAGGGCTGAACACTAAATATGGTTTGCTTCCACTACAATCTTCATTCTTGAACTGCCTTGCATAAGACAAGAGAGAAACACACCATTGGGTTTTGAGAGACGTGAACATGCTCAATATATCTGTAAACAAGGACTCCTGTCACAAAGACCTCTGTTTCAGGGAAGGTTTTTCAAGACAGGGTTTTTCTGTGTAACTGCCGTGTCTGTCCTGGATCTTGATTTGTAGACCAGGCTGACCTAAAACTCACAGAGATCAACCTGCCTCAGTCTCCCCAGTGCTGGGATTACAGTCATGCACCACCACTGACTGGCTGAGAATGCTTTTAGACCCCAAGGGGACATGAAAGATTTATCTTCAGTGCAGTGCTTAGTCAAACAGGGTAGCAATTTTGGGTTTCCTGTGGTCTTGTGTGACCTTGGGGGTTATATGTCCTGGATTCAAGAATAAAGAGGGTGAGAACACCCCAGAGTGAGCAGCAGGTTCCGCTGTCATGTCCAGACACTGCTGTCACTTCCCAACAAATCAGTGTCCCCAAGAGACTGAACATGGGAACCTGAGGGCGTTGGGCAGGCAGAGGACTGACAATGCCCACTTGTGTTGGGGCATCATCGAATGCATGTTATAAGACCACAGAAGCCTTAAGTACTTTACACACATCTGCTCACTCTGGCCACTCAAGAAGCCAGTCAGACCTCACCACTAAGGAAGATGCATCAGACTAAAAAAACATAAGCCGCCATGTCCTTGACCATGATTAACTGTAGTCACATGATTAATCACATCCTTATTGACATTTCACAACAGCAAATACCAGAGGCAAGAGAACTTACAGCAATCGCACCAAGACAACTAAAAATTACTTTTGATTAGAGAACTCACTCTAAGGATGAGCATATGGCATTAGAAAGGAACCTCATATATGGTCTAATCATATAATTTTACAACACACTTGGATACGAAAATGATAACCATGTGAATGATTAATTAAAAGCAACAATTTTTTCACATTACTCTCTGGAGTGATGGAAAGCAGTTCTGCTTGCACTGTGCAGTGGCTTTTCACAGTCCACCCTCATGCTGCACTTGCAAAGAAAGGAGAACGATTGTGTCCTGTAATTAGTGTCAACTTACAGACAAGCTAACCTTCAGATCTCCAAATATTTCTTGGATTCTGCAAATGGTAAGAACTCTTGCAAATGTTTAAAGTTCATGTATCAGAAAGCTGATCACTAGGTACTTACTGCTCATGAACACACTTGCACATAAGTTTGCAGGTCACGTGAAAGGCATGAAGTCTCCAGATCTGAAGTTTGAATTCTAGAGAAGAGGAATGGCCATCTTCGTGGAGACCAGATCTAAGCTTGCTTTTCAGTTGGTCCCTAGAGCTGGGACCAGAGACATCTCTGTCCTCAGATATTTTCCCTGCATGTTGGAGAATGTTGAACAACCTGGACTGAGCATCAACTCACCAAAAGGACTTTGCAATCAAAGCCTTCAGCAAATAAAATAGAGCAAACAAGATAGATTTTGTCCATTAATGTACACAATAATTTCAAAACGATGTGGGACATTCTAGAAAGGTTAATTTAAAATAAGTTTGCCACACCGTTGGTGAAAGGAAACACATTTTAAACATATGGGTGACCCTGTTCTTGGTTCTATCATCATGTCATGCTGCTTAGTTGAGAAAATGGCCTTCCAAGAAGGCATACAAATCGTGTATAAAAACAGAAAGAAAACTGGCCAACATCATGTGTCTCTGTTAGGGTAAGCAGCTTAAGGGATATGGATGGCCTGTGAATGAATGCTGGAGACCATGTTTGCCAAGCACAGCTCCAGCTGGCCCTGAAGGCAGCACAGATCAAAGAAAAGGAAACAGATCTTGGAGCCAGGCAGATCTGGGCACAGAGCACACTTTTGAAACTCCACTACTCAGCAACTGGATGACTCTGGATGGGTGATCTAACATTTCAGTGCCTTGCTTGTTACCTTATGTAAAACCATTATCTGTTTATTCTGATAGGGATGGCTAATTTTTGAGTCATCTCTACACAATAAATAGTATTTTTTTTTATAATAGGAGGAGGTGACTAACTGTCATAGAAGAAGAGTAAGTGCGGAGGGGATGTGGTTATCATGATCAACTACCATTCCACACCGGAAATGATACTGAAGATTGGGAGGGTTACAGGACCAACCAAATTTGGAAAGGAAGCGTTCAGTGGAGAGAAGGTTGTGAGGATGAAGAGTTCTGGGCAGATACTGTGTAGATAATATCTCATTTCATTAATGCCTCTGTATTCATTAAGTCTTTCATGGCTGTAACAAATTACCTTTCAAATGCAACTTAGAAAGACAGGACTGATGTGTCTCACAATTCAAGAAGGGGAGGCCTTGGTGCCAGCTCTGAGGAGGCTGGCTACATGCCATTTGCAGTCAGGAATCAGTCAAGATTTACCAAATCTACCGCTAAAATGATTACTTGGTAATTTTAATCTTAAAACTGTTTTGTTTTCATATAGTCATGTTTAGATTAAGGGCTAGTGAGATGGTCTAGTAGGCAAAATACTTGCTGATTAGCCAGATGGTCTGAGTTCAACCCCAGAGTTCACATGGTAGGAGAGAAATGGCTTCTATGAGTTTTCTGACCTCTATATGCCCTCTATATGTGCATCCATAGTATGTAAGTATGTGTGCATGTGTGCACACACAGAGAGACCAATAATAATAAATAAAAACATTATACATAATTTTAGATTGGGATTATCTCTTCTTTCTGTGTCTAGTATTACTTTTTGACAAAGGTCTTCTCAGTTATTGGTTACTCAAAAGATAAGGGAAGAAAAATAATGTAAAATGGTTTACATAGGAAGGAATGCATACTAGATATGTGTTATCATGGAAACGTCATTGGTTGGCACTCAGCATTTTTCCAAACTTTAACCTATGTTGAATTAAAGGCCATCTGTATTTCAAGATTATGCTTATTGCTGCAATACAGCAATAAGTTTAGAAAGATCTAGAAATCCAAACACCTGAGCTTGAGTCAGGCTCTGTCTCATTTGTCTCATCCAGAAAGAGGAAATAAGAAAATTTGCCAAACTCAAGGCTGATTGTAAATATCAGCTAGTTAAGAGAGTTAGACACTGGATGAAAGCCTGGTGCGTTGGAGGATCCAGGACTCATTGGCTGTTGATGACTGTAATTCGGAATCCTTCTCTTATCCTTAATTGCCTGTCTGTGCTTTCATGCATCAATGGATCCTCTGTAGGCCACACAAGATCATTGATTTTCACACTGAGTGAGACTCAAGAGGCTCCTCCTGAGAGCCCTGGAGGACTGGGATCCACTGAGGACCCCGCATTTTTCAGTGTATCAGTTTGTGTTAGTTTTATAAATCATTTTATTACATTTACTTGCACATATTGTATACTAATGTGTTGTATGAATTGTATTTATTTATTAATAATTATGATAGAATGATCACATATTATATGTGATACATATAGATAATACACTCCATCTTATTATATATGGATCCATATCATGATGTATCACAATGTAATAAGATGCCACATTTCTCCAAACATTTAACAAGCATATGCTCATGTCAGCTATTGCTGTGTAACATAATATTGTGCATTCTGTGCTTATTGTACTTGGATGATTTCAACACTCATCTTCCAGGACTGATTGTTATGTTCCTTTTGCCTTATCCTTATAACATGCTATTCTTTCTATCTTGCCAATATCTAAATGGGTCAGTCTTTAGACTGCATTTTATTTACAGCTAATGTGTATGTGACACATTGAGACACTTCTCTTGAGATGCCATTGTATGTAATTTCTCATTGTCTGAAATCAGGGTTTAGCTCTGTCTTTTTGCTTAAACTTGCTAACAAATCTAGAATGTAGGACGCTTAATGGAAAGAATAGATCTCAGACATCACAGTTATTGCCACCCAGACTCTCTCTCT
>NW_004949105.1:1223435-1252461 GCF_000317375.1 Microtus ochrogaster | reverse complement strand
TGTGTGTGTGTGTGTGTGTGTGTGTGTGTGTGTGTGTGAGAGAGAGAGAGAGAGAGAGAGAGAGAGAGAGAGAGAGAGAGAGAGAGAGAGAACTTCGTATAATGATTTTGATCATATTCACCCTCTCTCCCATACTCTTCCCAGATCTACCTCTCTCCCTTCTCACTAAACTCTGGGTCTTTCCCCCTCTATAAAGACTAATTTGTGCTACAAAAGATTCTAGGATGTAGGGCCTTCCACCTGAGCTTAGTTGAATTATCAGGGGTTCAACTTTTAGATAAATCTAACCTATCTCTCCAAGCAGCTAAGAATTGCTAATAGCTCCTTGGCTAAGGGTAAGACTTCATGCCCAACTCCCTTCTCCAAGCCTGTATCCAAGGAGACACTTGGAAGCTACCCTCCTCACTTTCCTTTGTTAAGATCTCATCACACAATTGCTATAACATGTGGGGACCTGATGAATTGTACTCCCAAATCATTTCTGAAAATACTTATATTCTGTTGAAAGAGAAGTAGTCATTTTTGACATTGTATCTTATATTTTGTTTAATCAACTCAGCATATTCGATACGATCATGAAAAGATCCTCAAATTTCCAAAATGCTACTTCATGCAGACAGGTAAAGCACTGAATTCTATTCCAAACCAAAGAGTGACAGTGACGAGCATCTTAGTTTTGAATTGAGATATGTTAGCATCTCCTGCACGCCTCCATCTCCATCTCACTGGAGAGGGTTCCCTAGCAGGGTGAGAACGCAGCAGGTGTGGATAGCCCAGGCTGAATAGTTCCCTGTGTGACAGCCCACATGAAAGGCTTTGACCTTCATTGTCTGAGTTGTTTTCCAGGATGTTAGAAAGAGCACTTGATAGGGAAGTGTTTGCAAAGCTCTGGTACTGTCTGTGATCTTATTGAGGGCAAAATGCCGATGTAACCTCCAATTCTTATGGAAAAAATATTGGAATACAACATAGGATGTGATCATTTCTCATGATAGAGAGGTTTTTTTTCTATGTGGCCCAGGGTGGCGCTGAACTCTAGAGCCTTCTGCCTCAACCTCCTGGGTACTGTGATTACAAGTATGTGATACAACACTCAATAATTCTAAGAATTGCTTGGGAAATAGGTTGTATCCCTGGCTTTTGTATACTCTAACTTACTTTCCCAAATATCTGTGACAAGGAAATGTTTTATCACCAAATAATACCTGAAGAGCTTTAAAACCTAAGTGCAGATGGCCTCTCCAAGATTATAGTGGCCAGGGTTTGAGTATAAATGTGTTCTACTGAGGCGCACTCCTTCCTCTCATAAAAGCTGGATTCTGATGCAGATCCATGTTAATGGCAGGTGGGATTAGATTTTTTGTTTTTTGTATTTCAAGACAGGGTCTCTCTGTGTAAAAGCTGTGGCTGTCCTGGAACTAGTTCTTGTAGACCAGGCTGGCCTCAAACTCACAGAGATCCACCTGTCTCTGCCTCCCGAAGACAGGAATTAAAGGCATGGGCCACCAGCACCCAGCACGGGATTAGATTTTTAAGGAGTTCTCTGTCTGAGTGCATGTTGTATGATTTTTCTCCTTCCAAAGTTTGTGCTTGCAGTCTGCAATAGTGATCTGATAAAAATGAGACACATAGAAAATATGACCGCTGCCCTTGCCGATGAAAAATACTCCACAAGGTTAGCAAGGTCATCCCTTCCACAGCCATCACCTTGTGTGTAAATTCCCTTAGTGAAGGTGTATGCCCTTACATACTGATGTTTGATGTTTCTATCATTACCAGAAAGCTACCACCTGCTTGGCTCTAGGGAGGAGTCAGCCTAAATACATGCATGGCTGTGATGATGATTTAATCAGATAACAAAAAGGAGGCATCTCAGGACATGCCACATATCACACTGACCCAAATTGCAATTCCATGTTTTTGTAAGATACCATCTAATTTGCCATTATAATTCAGAGTAACTTCATTTTCCCTGGTGGAGCACTGAAAATTACTGTAACTTATAATTTTATGGTAATTATAGAGAGAACTCACATAATTAGTACTGCAAGATCACTGTTCCATTTATTTTCCCAAATGAACCACACCCCTAGGACAGGAAACCCTTACATGTAGTTTTAAGGTCTCGAGTTACTATCTACAGACCAGCTGATGTCTCAATAACTACAATTGCGTTATTCTATTTCATTCTAAAACATTCTGCCTGGAAAAACTGGGGAAAGTGCCACAAAGAACTCAGAAATTCGTGAAGTCCGGGCATGCCTGGATTGCCTGAGTTCTAATGCCCGAGGTGTCCACACACCTGTGACTTTTAGAGATCTCATTTGTTATCTTGTCTTCAGATTCCTTAGTTTGATGCCTTTATTCCCCTGGACATACAAAATCAAAACCCTGACTTTGGGGAGTTCCTCTTTTGGCAGGTTCTGTCTGATCAAATGAAACGCATTTGTCAGTCTAACAATTTAGTTTAAAATGGATGGTCCTAATATTTCCTGTATCTTTCTATAGATGCTCGGCCCTCTGAAACCTTCTCCACTCTCTGATTCAAAGTAAACTTTATTGGCAGTCTTGGGAGTGTCAGAGTGTGAGTGAATATTCCACAAGAGTATGTAGCATAACAAAAGACTTGGTGAAAATCTGTTAGAATGCATCTATGAATATGATGAAGCAAGCTCACGGCACAGGTGCAGATAGATTGCTGGACAACTTGCAAGTGGACCTGAAGTCCTAAAGATGTGCCTGAGGACCTGCAGATGTGCATGAGGACCTACAGGCATGCCCAAGGACATGCAAGTATGCCTGTGGACCTGCAGAAATGCCTGAGGACCTGCAGCTTTGCCTGAGGAGCAGAACAGAAAGAGGGAGCATTCAACAGGGAGTCAGTTGAGCAATAACCACTGAAGCTAGTTTTCAATGTGGAAACAGTGGATAAAAATAAATAGGCATTCCAACCCAGAGTTGGAGAATCTCACAAGGTCCAATCCCTAGAAGAAGAGCTACAAGTAATTAATTAGTATTGAGAGGGATGCGTCCCTGATACATTATCTAGTTCTGGGTGAACAGTTTTAAATACATACAAGCAAGATTAAATAAACGCAACAGAAAAGTTTACACACCCACACACGGAGAAAAAAAGAACTAACAATAATAATAATAAAGAGGCTATGAATTTGAAAGGTTATGAATTTGAAAGTTAAAAGGGAAGGAAGGGGTAGAAACAGCAGAAATACAGTAAAATTAAAATTAATTCAAAAAGAAAAATATATAGAAATAGAAACAGTCACAGACATTTTAAGGGCATAATGGTCCCCCAATGAGCTTTGAACTGAATGACTGATGTCAAAAAGAAGAAGTTCAAATAAATCAATGTCCTCGTCATTTACTAGATCTTATATGACACAATCTACTCAGAAAGAGAATCACATCTCTGCTGAGGCCCTCCACAAAGCCACCCCCAAAACAACCAGGCTAAATTGGTAATCCTCCTTCTGCCACAGCACATCACTGACTTCCAAACCCTTATTTGATCCTTAATACCTTCTTTACTGTTCTTTTATTTTATTGCTCATGCCATACCAAGCATCCCATGGGACAGCCCTGGGCCTCCTCATCTCCACAGGAATTCTCAGCATGGCATTCACAGTTCAGGTATCTGCTTAGAGAAGAGCAGGGCTGAACACTAAATATGGTTTGCTTCCACTACAATCTTCATTCTTGAACTGCCTTGCATAAGACAAGAGAGAAACACACCATTGGGTTTTGAGAGACGTGAACATGCTCAATATATCTGTAAACAAGGACTCCTGTCACAAAGACCTCTGTTTCAGGGAAGGTTTTTCAAGACAGGGTTTTTCTGTGTAACTGCCGTGTCTGTCCTGGATCTTGATTTGTAGACCAGGCTGACCTAAAACTCACAGAGATCAACCTGCCTCAGTCTCCCCAGTGCTGGGATTACAGTCATGCACCACCACTGACTGGCTGAGAATGCTTTTAGACCCCAAGGGGACATGAAAGATTTATCTTCAGTGCAGTGCTTAGTCAAACAGGGTAGCAATTTTGGGTTTCCTGTGGTCTTGTGTGACCTTGGGGGTTATATGTCCTGGATTCAAGAATAAAGAGGGTGAGAACACCCCAGAGTGAGCAGCAGGTTCCGCTGTCATGTCCAGACACTGCTGTCACTTCCCAACAAATCAGTGTCCCCAAGAGACTGAACATGGGAACCTGAGGGCGTTGGGCAGGCAGAGGACTGACAATGCCCACTTGTGTTGGGGCATCATCGAATGCATGTTATAAGACCACAGAAGCCTTAAGTACTTTACACACATCTGCTCACTCTGGCCACTCAAGAAGCCAGTCAGACCTCACCACTAAGGAAGATGCATCAGACTAAAAAAACATAAGCCGCCATGTCCTTGACCATGATTAACTGTAGTCACATGATTAATCACATCCTTATTGACATTTCACAACAGCAAATACCAGAGGCAAGAGAACTTACAGCAATCGCACCAAGACAACTAAAAATTACTTTTGATTAGAGAACTCACTCTAAGGATGAGCATATGGCATTAGAAAGGAACCTCATATATGGTCTAATCATATAATTTTACAACACACTTGGATACGAAAATGATAACCATGTGAATGATTAATTAAAAGCAACAATTTTTTCACATTACTCTCTGGAGTGATGGAAAGCAGTTCTGCTTGCACTGTGCAGTGGCTTTTCACAGTCCACCCTCATGCTGCACTTGCAAAGAAAGGAGAACGATTGTGTCCTGTAATTAGTGTCAACTTACAGACAAGCTAACCTTCAGATCTCCAAATATTTCTTGGATTCTGCAAATGGTAAGAACTCTTGCAAATGTTTAAAGTTCATGTATCAGAAAGCTGATCACTAGGTACTTACTGCTCATGAACACACTTGCACATAAGTTTGCAGGTCACGTGAAAGGCATGAAGTCTCCAGATCTGAAGTTTGAATTCTAGAGAAGAGGAATGGCCATCTTCGTGGAGACCAGATCTAAGCTTGCTTTTCAGTTGGTCCCTAGAGCTGGGACCAGAGACATCTCTGTCCTCAGATATTTTCCCTGCATGTTGGAGAATGTTGAACAACCTGGACTGAGCATCAACTCACCAAAAGGACTTTGCAATCAAAGCCTTCAGCAAATAAAATAGAGCAAACAAGATAGATTTTGTCCATTAATGTACACAATAATTTCAAAACGATGTGGGACATTCTAGAAAGGTTAATTTAAAATAAGTTTGCCACACCGTTGGTGAAAGGAAACACATTTTAAACATATGGGTGACCCTGTTCTTGGTTCTATCATCATGTCATGCTGCTTAGTTGAGAAAATGGCCTTCCAAGAAGGCATACAAATCGTGTATAAAAACAGAAAGAAAACTGGCCAACATCATGTGTCTCTGTTAGGGTAAGCAGCTTAAGGGATATGGATGGCCTGTGAATGAATGCTGGAGACCATGTTTGCCAAGCACAGCTCCAGCTGGCCCTGAAGGCAGCACAGATCAAAGAAAAGGAAACAGATCTTGGAGCCAGGCAGATCTGGGCACAGAGCACACTTTTGAAACTCCACTACTCAGCAACTGGATGACTCTGGATGGGTGATCTAACATTTCAGTGCCTTGCTTGTTACCTTATGTAAAACCATTATCTGTTTATTCTGATAGGGATGGCTAATTTTTGAGTCATCTCTACACAATAAATAGTATTTTTTTTTATAATAGGAGGAGGTGACTAACTGTCATAGAAGAAGAGTAAGTGCGGAGGGGATGTGGTTATCATGATCAACTACCATTCCACACCGGAAATGATACTGAAGATTGGGAGGGTTACAGGACCAACCAAATTTGGAAAGGAAGCGTTCAGTGGAGAGAAGGTTGTGAGGATGAAGAGTTCTGGGCAGATACTGTGTAGATAATATCTCATTTCATTAATGCCTCTGTATTCATTAAGTCTTTCATGGCTGTAACAAATTACCTTTCAAATGCAACTTAGAAAGACAGGACTGATGTGTCTCACAATTCAAGAAGGGGAGGCCTTGGTGCCAGCTCTGAGGAGGCTGGCTACATGCCATTTGCAGTCAGGAATCAGTCAAGATTTACCAAATCTACCGCTAAAATGATTACTTGGTAATTTTAATCTTAAAACTGTTTTGTTTTCATATAGTCATGTTTAGATTAAGGGCTAGTGAGATGGTCTAGTAGGCAAAATACTTGCTGATTAGCCAGATGGTCTGAGTTCAACCCCAGAGTTCACATGGTAGGAGAGAAATGGCTTCTATGAGTTTTCTGACCTCTATATGCCCTCTATATGTGCATCCATAGTATGTAAGTATGTGTGCATGTGTGCACACACAGAGAGACCAATAATAATAAATAAAAACATTATACATAATTTTAGATTGGGATTATCTCTTCTTTCTGTGTCTAGTATTACTTTTTGACAAAGGTCTTCTCAGTTATTGGTTACTCAAAAGATAAGGGAAGAAAAATAATGTAAAATGGTTTACATAGGAAGGAATGCATACTAGATATGTGTTATCATGGAAACGTCATTGGTTGGCACTCAGCATTTTTCCAAACTTTAACCTATGTTGAATTAAAGGCCATCTGTATTTCAAGATTATGCTTATTGCTGCAATACAGCAATAAGTTTAGAAAGATCTAGAAATCCAAACACCTGAGCTTGAGTCAGGCTCTGTCTCATTTGTCTCATCCAGAAAGAGGAAATAAGAAAATTTGCCAAACTCAAGGCTGATTGTAAATATCAGCTAGTTAAGAGAGTTAGACACTGGATGAAAGCCTGGTGCGTTGGAGGATCCAGGACTCATTGGCTGTTGATGACTGTAATTCGGAATCCTTCTCTTATCCTTAATTGCCTGTCTGTGCTTTCATGCATCAATGGATCCTCTGTAGGCCACACAAGATCATTGATTTTCACACTGAGTGAGACTCAAGAGGCTCCTCCTGAGAGCCCTGGAGGACTGGGATCCACTGAGGACCCCGCATTTTTCAGTGTATCAGTTTGTGTTAGTTTTATAAATCATTTTATTACATTTACTTGCACATATTGTATACTAATGTGTTGTATGAATTGTATTTATTTATTAATAATTATGATAGAATGATCACATATTATATGTGATACATATAGATAATACACTCCATCTTATTATATATGGATCCATATCATGATGTATCACAATGTAATAAGATGCCACATTTCTCCAAACATTTAACAAGCATATGCTCATGTCAGCTATTGCTGTGTAACATAATATTGTGCATTCTGTGCTTATTGTACTTGGATGATTTCAACACTCATCTTCCAGGACTGATTGTTATGTTCCTTTTGCCTTATCCTTATAACATGCTATTCTTTCTATCTTGCCAATATCTAAATGGGTCAGTCTTTAGACTGCATTTTATTTACAGCTAATGTGTATGTGACACATTGAGACACTTCTCTTGAGATGCCATTGTATGTAATTTCTCATTGTCTGAAATCAGGGTTTAGCTCTGTCTTTTTGCTTAAACTTGCTAACAAATCTAGAATGTAGGACGCTTAATGGAAAGAATAGATCTCAGACATCACAGTTATTGCCACCCAGACACTCTCTCTCTCTCTCTCTCTCTCTCTCTCTCTCTCTCTCTCTCTCTCCTTTCCCCCTCTCTCTCTGTGTATTATATATGTGAAATATGAAAGAAGGATAGACACTCAGTTGATACCAAGTCAATGAACAATGCTCCCATGGGTCCACAGGGCAACAAGAAAATAATAAATATCTTTCAAGTTTTCTTATTTTTTCAATCTCTAAGTAAATCATTCTGATGGATATGAGACACATCAGAACTAATCCCTACTGAAAAATACATCATACTGAGAAAGGAGAAGAAGCCCAATGTTCATGTGCCGGAGAGAAAATATGTTTATCGTGTGATAAATGACAAGGTAAGACACTTCTTTCCCCAATTATATTTGGTGATCCAGATATAAAGGATTTTCATGTGTGTTTCTAGAACTGCTTATCAAACTGATGCTACATTACTTTACTTTTTATATTTTTGTTTTCTTTTTAAGAAAGAAATAGAAGGAATGGGAATTTGGGTGGTTAGGGATATGAAGAGGACCTAGAGTTAGTTGGGGGAGGGGAAAGAATAGAATCAAAATAAATCACAGATTTTAAAAAAGAAAGAAAGGAAGGATTTTAGTGGTCATGTCATTGTTTAAAAGACAGCCTGACATATTAGAACCGGAGCTACCAGTTCTCTGGAAGACAGGCGTGATTGAGCGCTGACAGGATGTCAGGTCATTCACTTTAGGTCTCCTCCAGAAAGGCTTTATGGGGCCAAATGATCTACAAGAAGGCTGCTGCTCAACCAGCAGGACATTTGTGGCTAGTTACCTACCAGGACTTGTCACATCTCCGTGTCAAGATGAAAACACGGGCAGTGTTGCCAGGGGATGAAGCAATGAGAAGGGAGAGGGCTGTGCAAACCCAATTATAATCAGCTGATTACATTAAAGCCTCTAATTAATGAGACCTTGGAGATGTGAAAGGGTCAGCACAGGCCTCTGAGGTCAGGTGACACACACTGTGGGAGCAGCAGGCACCAAGGACACTGTGTAGCCTGCCTTCTAATACTGAGAAGCTGTGATTGTGTTTTGATTTTGTTTTTCAGAATTACAGAACTAGGGGTATGCAGAGATCATATCTGCCATGCTTACACAGTGTCTGGATTTAATCTAATCTGCAAATGCCACGTCCTCCTGGACATTTGTCTTGAACCCTTCTCTAAAATTTACCACCTGGCAACACTCCGGTTCACCACCTCCTTCAGATCTCCCATTTTCCACAGGTGAGACCCAAGGAGGCAAAAGACAAGCTCAGAAGTTTACCAGTTTGCCTGCGGCTCTGAAGAAGGCAACATAAGAGACATGAAAGCAACTCCCTAAACAAAAGGATATTGCAGTAATTTTCACAAAAAATATCCTACTTCTTTGTGAAACTCCCTAAATGTAATGTCAATTACATTTATCTATATCTGCTCAAAAGAATTAACTGTTGGGAAGCGGCCTGCCACCCTTACCAGGGATGCAGCAGTGGCTGGCACAGCTATCATCAGAGAAACTTCCTCCTGAAGCAAAAGGGAACAAATACACAAAACCACAGCCAGACAATATGCAGAGTGAAAGTTGTTAGAACATCTCCCCACCCACCAAATCCTTCCTCTCCAGGCTCAAGGAACCTGTAGAAAAAGAGGTGGGAAGAGGTTAAGAGCCAAGGAGGTGGAGGACAGCAAGAACTCAAGGCCCTCTAAACACAACATGGACAACACATGTGCACATATATGAACTTACTAAAACTGTGGCCTCAGGCACAGGGCTTGCATGGGTCTGTACCAGATGGAGTCTGGGAGCAGAGAGTAGACACATGTACCCATCATTAAGCCAGACACTATCTCCAATTAATAGTCACTTGCAAATAAAAATAAAATGTTTTCTCCAAGGGAGTCTCAATGGGGAAGCAAATCACTATTTAAGGCTGGTCCCATGCCTAGAAGTAGATGACCAAGACAAAATGAATGCCACTGTTCTTTTGGAGGTTCTTTGTATCATAATGTTAAGTCAGAATATTTTTTAAACCTTTCATGTCCTCTGTACATGTATTATGGCTTCTGGGTTGTGTTTTTCTGTGATTCCTGTGTGTGCAAATGTGTTTTTGCATCTCATATGTATCTTGCGGTTTTTCTTTCCCTCTTTTTTTTTGGTTTGATTGTTTTTTCTTACTCAGATTTATTTATTTTTTGTTTCACCTTATTTTATGATTATTCCTTGGAAACTTGTTGGTTTTCTTTTTTCCTTGTATTTATTCTTCTTTCATACATCCTAATCATAGCTTCTTCTCCCTCCACTCCTCCTATTCCTCCCTACCTCTTCCCCTCTCCCCTAGATCCATGGTTCCTCTCTTTCCCATCAGAAAAGAGCAGGCCTTCCATTGAGAGAAGTAAAGGATGTGGACCTGGATGGCAGAGCAGATGGGGAGAAACTGAGAGGAGTAGAGGGGTGTGGAACCATAGTCTAAATATATTAAATTAAAAAATCTGTAATTTTTAAAAGAGAAAAAGTAAGTAACTGTTATAGCTATTAATTAGTGAGATATATGTTTAAGATTATCAAATATTAAATATAAAACATGTACATAAATAATACAGAACTCTAAACATATTAGAAATCTATATGTTTTGTATAAAATGTATACATTTTTGTAAAAAAACTAAATAAAGAATAAAATAAATTATTGATACATAATACAAATACAATAAATGCCAAATCTAGTTGGATCAAAATTCCTGGTTTGGGTCAAATATGGGATCAGGGTTTGAGAAGAATAAATTCCCTGTATCACTGAAGCAGAAACAGTTAATTTAATTCTGAACTAAGTTTTAGTTATATTATCATAAATAAGACATAGAGGTATTTTGTTGACTTCAACTAAATGCCTCCAAGTACAGTCAGGGGTTGGGAGTGGGGATGTGAAGTAGGATTGATCTCAGGGAGCGCCCGTTTCCAGTGTGCAAATGAGCTGAGTTTTCAATACAAACTTATTCACTCTGCTTTAAGTCAAAGCATCTTTATTGAGACAGAGCTCTCCCATCTCACTGTTGACCTCTTTAAAGTGTATGATTCAAGGGTTCTTAACACACTGAAGGAGCAGTGCGGTAGTCACCTCAGGAGTGTTTGAACATCTTTATATCTCTAAATTGAAACTCCAAAATCCTTCATGTACATCAATCACCTCCCTTCTCTGTCCTCCCTACTTTCCCTGTCCGCCTAGCTCCAGGCATTCGCTCCCATCTACTGTCACATTGATGCTTATCCGAAACACAGTTTTAATATTCCAGATATTTAAGTTCAGCTTTATAATCCTTGCCTGAGATCTCCTTCCTCTTCTGAGTTTGCAGCTTTCTGGTGACCACCAGTCTTTTGATGGCTTCATGACATCAGCATTTATTTAAATGCCAACTATGACCAAAGTCTTGTGGTACATGCCTTTCTTTCTTGTCTTAAGATGCTTTATATAACAATATTCTCTGTGATCAATCACATTGTGCTCTATGAAAATACTTTATTTTAATGGTAGACTCTTACCATTACCATGTTGTCTATTTAACCAGCCATGCACAGATGGGTACTTAGGTTGACTCTAAACCTTGGCTCTTCTGAAAAATGGGCCAGACAATATGACAGGACATGTGTTCATTTGATATGTATATCCAATTTCTTAGATATAGAAGAAGTGCTGGGGTTTCATTATCCTAACATCAAAATAAAGAGACAGCCTAGAGAAAGATAGCCAGTACTTGAAACTATACATCAATATGGTATTCATATGCTATATTTATAGGCAATTCAAGCCATTTAACAACAAGAAAGTAAATATCCTTTTTTATAAAAAAAAATGAGTAAACATGTCCCCAAAGAAACGTAGGCTGCACACTGACGACACTGATACAAAATCACACTCACAATACCCATGTACCCCTTCCCACATACATGCTCACACACACTCAAGCGCACACACACAGAGGCAAAGACATACATATACTCAAACACACCCTCCCTCCCCACTCCACCCCCACAAGATTAGCTTCAGCTTTTAAAGCTGATCAACTAATGCTTTACCAGACAATGATACCATTCTGGTCACAACAGCGCCACATATAGAAATTGTTTATCCAAGACTTTGGGCGCTAGACCACTGCTTTCACAAAGTTCTTCTTCTTCTTTTAAAAATGTGGTCTTGATTACTCTTACCTCAATTTCTTCACGTCACAAGCCTTGGTTAAAAGAAGGGAAGGTCAATTTGTCACAACAACCTCGCAGGTCTTAAAGGCTGCCTATATGGAGTGAGATTTTGCTTCAATCAGTTCAGGAAAAAAGCTGCAGAGCATCCAGGATTAAATGAGCCTTTAAAATGAATGGCTTGCATTTTTTGTCTTATTGACTTTAGATACGATGACCTCTGGCTCTTTGGATGATATTCATTGCTGACCTGCTCCTCTACCAGCAGCCAAGAATCCAAGACCTTTTGCCTCTTTTTTCCAATTTCCATAGAATGTTCTCTTATAATCAGAATGATATTGCAGAATTTAAAAAAACTGTACTCTAAAATTGAATTTTTTCAGTCTACCTGTAGATTACTTGCTGTTGTCAGATTTTCTTTTGGCCACCAGCTCCCAAGTAATGACATGGAGACTTCTTATTGATTCTGAAAGATTGGCCTTAGTTTAGGCTTGTTCCCAACTAGCTCTTATAATTTAAACTAACCCATTTTATTATTCTACAGTTTGCTACTTGGCTTGTTATATCTCCTCCATACTGTCTATCCAACTTCCCTTGAGTCTTGATGGTGAATTTCCCCCTCTGCTTCCCAGAGTTCCTATCTCTTCCCAGGAGTCCCACCTATCCTCGCCTGTCTAGCTACTGCCTGTTCAGCTCATTATTAAACCAACCAGAATGTGCCTTGGCAGAGATACACCTTTACACTGTACAAAAAGATTATCCACAACACTTTGGTTAAGAAATGGAGCTGTCAACATAAGTCAAATTAAGTATTTTCTTTGTCACACTGAGTACTTGTGAGGGGAGGGGCCATGAGCTTGCATGTTTGACGTCCTAGTAAAGAGTGATAGACATTTCACGTTTCAGAGTGAGGCATGTGGGCAGGAGAATGATCACTGTGGAACACAGAGGACTCTCCTAGGGGTTTTCCTAACACATTCATTCCCAAGCAAGCAGGACTGATATTCCCTCGCTTGTTTATAGATGACATATTCTTATAATAAATATGTATTCCAAAAAGTCGGTCTTGAAAACAGCTGTATGCCTCCTCCTCACATCATCTTGGAAGAACATTTCAGAGTAATGTGTGACACATTTAAGAACTCTAATGAAACTTCCATAATATTTTTTTTATTTAAAATCATGCGAATACTTAAAAATACAAAATGGAACCTCTATTGATAACTAAAACATTTGATTATAATTTTTCACATCTTTTTCTCATTACTGTTAGAGACTTTTGCTACCCCAAATCATACTAAGATTATATACTGGCCACTTAAAGCTTTAAGATCATACAAAATGTCTCTTGAAAATATGAATTTCAGTGGGTTTAATACAAACGATATGGACATATGGTCGGAAGTTGGACAACACAAGGAACTTCTCATAAACAGCATGTACTCAGGGATGTGAAAATACAGTAGTAAGTAGACATATACAATAGTGTGCTAAAATAGAATGACCTCAGGCTGGAGATATGGGTCAGCATGGAAAAGCACTTGACGCTCTTTCAAAGGACCTGAATTTTTTTTTTTCTTACAATCACCCACCTTGGGAAGCTCACATCTACCTGTAACTCTAGCTCCAGTTTCCTAGCCTCACTGAACATCTGCATACATGAAATCTGCAGGGAGCCGGACAGAATCGCCATTACAAGATGGCACTGACATCCTGTCCCGTTGGGAGCTGCGTGTCCCCTGCTTTCCGCATGTGGGGTGGATAAGGGCCTTGGACCTATCCCGATGCAGTCTGGCGACAGCTGATGGTGGCAACCAATCACAGGCTACCTGTGTGCCTACTCCCTATATAAGCAGCTGCTTTAGTGTTCTCGGCCCCTCTCGCTTACTGCTCCCCATCAACCAAGAGGCACTCCATTAAAGCGTGATCTGAGAAGAATCCTCGTGTGGTGGTTGTTCTTTCTTGCTGGTCGAGAAGTTCGCCGCAGCTGGTGCTGAAAACCCTGGAACCTCGGTCGCCAGGCGAGGGTCCGAAGAGGATTCAGAACTCAACACGCGGAGTGGTGACATCGAGTACTAAGGAATGTCAGGGGGCCATTACTCCTATTAAAGAGAAGGAGAAGGAGATAGATTGCTGTGAATAAAATCCTGAAATAAACTGCAGTGAGAAGAGCTCCGGTAGACACTAATTGTCAAGATCTGTTCTTGGGTCTTGTTTAAGAAATATTAATTACATAAAAACTAAAGTTAAACAAAACCTCATTGGGTATAAAGAATACAGAAACTCAACCAGCAGAGTAAATATTTTCCAGGTGATGTAAATGTGGGCCAAGGCAAGTTACATGTTGCTTAGGATACCGATATCACAAATATTCCTATGCCTGAAGAATATGAAATTGCCGGTAACTGTTAGACACAAACCCACAACAGTCTGCTTCTCTGTAGATGCCTACTGAGGATTATAATGAGATGTTCTAACTTCATGGATAGACACATAACAAAGGGCATTTCCTAGCAATAATGGCAGACTCCTAAGGTCTGCAGACTGGTTTAAAGATTCAATGAGACACTATAAATCATTTTCATAGAATATGAAATCATCAGGAGTTGGGAAGCCTCTTATTTGAGCAGTCTTTAGAGAAGTCCTGTCTTGTGATCTGTGCCTGATTTCTTCCCTTGAACCATTAGGATTTCCCAGTCATCTTATATCAAAATGGGCCAAATCCACAGGACCTGTCCCAGCTGATGCTGAACTCAATCTCGTGGCCAACAAAGACTGTGTCAAGTTTTTGTGTAAAGTTTCCCCCTCTATGCCTTTCGGTGCTGGGCCCTTCAGAAGAAAGTCACCATAAAAAAAAAAAAAACCTGAAATGTAAAAACTGTGGCCTTAACTTTAGTTTCCCTGAAAGACGAAGACAAATATCTCAGGGAGAAATGCCTCTTTCCATCCTATTTATTTATATGCTTCTTCAATCACTAGCCTACCTGCTGTTGCCATGAAGAAAAAGACTTACATCAGAATATATTACTTCAGTTTCCTGGGAGAAATACGGGAAACTGACTTTACAAAAAACTTTTCCCAAATAGTTGGGTAATTGACCAATAAAATCATGTTGACCAGGTGCTTCTATTTTAGAAGGCTAATCATTGCTAATACATTTTCTTTAATGGGCCCAGCCCTGTCTGGATTGTCTATTTGGTTTTCTGTAAGTTTTGGTAATTTGTGTCTTTCATGCTGCAAATTATCATTCTCATTCATCCAAATTATTAAATTTATCTGCATATGTCAAATAAATTAGTTTCTATTGTTTTATGATTTCTTTTGCATTCCATGTGTTCAGAGGTTATGGTCCGTTTTCCATTTCTGATAGTAAGAGTTATTCCTTCTTCTCCATCTTTATTTTTGGTATGTTTGTCTAGAGTTTTATCAATTTTATTGATCTTTTCAAATATTCATCTCCTGGTTTTGTTGATTTTTTTTTTCTATCGCTTTTCTGTTCGCAATTTCGTAGATTTATCCAATATATTTTTCGGATGCTTGCTTTACCCTTAAATTGCTTTCTTCACTATTTCCCAAGGTGAAAGTTTGGGCAGCTGCTTGAAAACATTTTTCTGTATAAATATATGCTTCTCATGCTATAAATTCTCTCTGTCATATAAATCTCACAAAGAAATGGAGTTCAATTTTTACTTTGTTCAAACAAATACCAATGTCTTCTAAAATTTAAAGTTTTCTGAGTACTCATCTTACCTAGACATATGTTAATTATTCCTATATATCTTAGAATTTTCCAGATGAGTATTGGTGAAATTTTAGTTTAATTGCATTCTCTTTGGTTAACACTTGTTGGGTGGTTTTAGAAAGAAAAAAAAAACAGGCAAGGCTAACAGATGGTGATATTTACATCTACTATATCCTAAGATGTTTCATGAAGTAATTAATGAAATGATAAACACTGAAGGATTCAACCAAGTGGAAACCTGATCACCTGCTCTCTTAATTCTGTATCTTTTTAACTTATATTTTGATGTTCCCATCAGGTGAGTGCACAATAGATCACTGTTCTCTTGAAATACACCTCACAAATAGGATTATATACAGCATTCTGTGAAGTTCTTTCATGTTCCAGAATGTTTTCTTGCTTTAATCTGCTTCTCCTGAGTTAATGTGGTGGCTTGACCTCAGTTGTGATTGCCTATTTGACATGGCCTCTCTCCTTCTTGCCTGCCGTTTGCCCTGTATTATTGTACACACGTTGTTGGATGTTGTTCTCAAACCTTGATAGCATCTAGCTTTTAATACATGTGTTTGTTGTTTCCACAGCTACAATGACAAGTTGGATGGAATCTATTGTGATTTTAACCACTTTATATGTGGTACAATTGGCCTTTGTTTCATTTTTCTAATACTTTTACACCATCTGTGATATTTGTCAAAATAGTTATGTGATTGTTTTCTCTTATGTGTTAACACATGCCTGAACACTTAGGTGTTTACAATTCATTTAACTCCACTTAGAAGCCCCACGTCACCTAACCAAGCTTTATGGCATTGTGGAGGGTTATTTTTGAATGGATAATTGGTTTGAGTTTTTCAGCTTTCTGGAGAAAGATGGCAGTGACATTTTTCTTACTGCTGAGATGTGTGCTCAAAAGTACTTAAGATGGTAAGCCTTTGTTATACACACTTAGCGCAAGAAGAGAGAGTAAGAGAGACATCTTAATTCCCTTTGTTCTCATCCCCTGGAGCTCTGCTCTTTTCCAGAATTCTTCTGATCCAACATTCTTGCTTGTACACTATTTTTCTCCCCAAACAACTTCAGGAGTTCTTTCCAAGAAACAGGTTTGTCTTAACAGATTATTTCACTTCCTTTGAGAATTCAGCTCAGTAGAGACAAAATTATAGTTTTTTTCTTCTTCAACATTTCAAATGTTTTAATGGACACTCTCGTTGCTTTTTGGTTTCTGGTGAAAATCTTTTTTCTTCTCCTCTCTTTTCCTCTCTTCCTCCCCTTGCAACTTCTCCTCCATCTTTCTCTTTCTTCTCTTCCTTTACCCCTTTCTCCCTATTCCTTTCTTCTCCTCCCTCTGCTCCTCTTACTTCTCCTCCTCTTCTCCCTCTTTCTCTTCTTCTTCCTCCCCCTTCTCGCCCTCCTTCTTTCTTCTTTCTTGTCCTCCATTTCAACTTCCTCCTACTCTTCCAGCTTTGTATATGGATAAATAGGGTTTCTTCCAAGGCTTTATCTTTCCCTTTTGATAAAGAAAGACACACCTTATATAAACTGAATTTGATAAACCCAGAAGATTTCTGAGCTTTCCCTCCATCCTTTGTGTGCCCTAAGATACTTTAATCTGGTTTGAGCATGTGAAGAGCATGATTACTTTGCAGGCTTCTTCAACTCACTTTTCCACTTGGCATCTCACCTTTCAAGTCAAGTTCTCTTGTGTTTAGAAGTGGGAAGATTCTGATCTCCCACTCCCAGAACATGACTCCTTCCTTGTGTTTACTTTGCAGAGCCATCAGAGACTTTCTCCATGTTAGCCAAAGGACAAGGGCTAATTTGCAACCTCTTGGCTTTCCTTGGAGCTCCTGATCCATTCTGGGCTTCTCTAAGTCCTTCAGTTCTTCATGTTATCCACACTTTCTCATTCCAACACTAACACACTATCCTGGCCATTTGAGGTATACTGCCAAAGTCTCAGAATGCCCATAGCTGCTTTTCATATGAATGTGTTTAATAGCAACTGGATTCTCTAAATTTCTCTCTCCTCTTTCTCTTTTCTATCCCCTTCTTCCTTATTTCATGCTCCCTTTCTTTTATTTAAAAATATTTTTATTAAATTGATTTTTCTAGGTTTGTAGTTTTTTTGTTGGAAAACTGGATATGATCTATCCAGAAGTAGAGACTGAGTAGAAGTCATCACGAGTGAGTATTGGCCTACATTTAATGGTTTTACATTAATCTGGCCAGAATCTGTAGTTTATTAAATGCCTAATATAGAGAGATTAATTTTCTTTCAGCCTTTGTTTTGGCCTTCTCCCCTAAGGAGTTCCATGAGATGGTCTCTGTCCTGGGACTCAGGAATGGTACTGTACCCATGTCTCTGTGATGTGAAAATACAGTGGAAGAGGATTCTATGAGCCTTGATGGAATCCGGCCCTTTCCTAAGCCTCTGGCTAGACTGACATTGCAACTGTTATTACACCATCACGGTTTCTCCTAAAAGCCTTCTTCTGTAACTGGAGACTGCTCATTTGTTTCCCAGCAACCCAGACCTGAATAATCGCATCGAAACTATATTAATTACAACACTGCTTGGCCAATAGCTTGGCCTCTTATTAACTAGCTCTTACATCTTAATTTAATCCATATCTATTAGTTTATATTTTATCATGAGGCTTGTGATTTATTAACTCTTACTTCTTGAGCTGCTGCATGGTGTCTGCCTCCTTCAGCAGCTACCTTGCACCTTGCATCTCTCTGGCTCTGTTCTCTCTCTCTCTCTCTCTCTCTCTCTCTCTCTCTCTCTCTCTCCACATATATGTTTGGTTTTCCCACCTGGCTTTGCTTTGCTAAGCCATTGGCTAAGACATATTTATTCATCAACCAATAAAAGCAACACACATATAAAAGGATATCCCACGTCATTCTTCAGTGGCATAGGGAAGCCAGAAGGCACCAGAGTGGAAGCAAAACCTCTTCTCCTCAAAGAAAAAACTTTGCTCTAGGAATGCCCCTTGATTCAACTCACAAAATCCCATTTTATCTTCTTACAAAGGATCTTTGGAAATTTTTTTTTCTTTTCACTGTTCCTAGAAAGAAAAAAATAATAATGTGCTCTCCACCAAGACTGTACTCTGGTGCTCTTTCTTCCCTCCACATGCAGCCCTATCTCTCTACCCCATTTGCTGTGCATTCCTGACAGCTGTGGCTCAGGGACTCCAGTCATAGCCCGCAGCTCTCAGGTCCCCCTCGATTCACCCATGCCCCCTAATCTCCCAGGACTCACTCTCCTGGAAAACTTAACCCACACATGGATCCAGAAAGGTCACAGATTGTCAGTTTGCTCAGGAGGTGCTTGTGGTGATTTGAGCAGAAGTTCCCATGCCTCATAGATGCTGGAACCATAATCAAATCCTGTATCTGTTGTGTGTGTAAGAAGACATACAGAGAGCAAGTACTGCTATTTAGCAACAATGACTCCTGGGAGGCGACTGAAGATCCCCAATTCCAGCCAGATTTTACTACCTGATTAGTGATAATTTGCTCACAACTTGAAAGAACAGCCATTAGCCTAGGAATACAAGGCTCAGGAACAGCAGGCCAGTATGAGTCATTGCCACTTCCTTCTTCTGCCAAGATGTAGGATGCTTGCCTGGATACAGTAGCTCCGGAGACTTGGCCGCCTTGTCAGGTGCTACCATCTGTCTGCCACTCATATAAATCCTCTCCCTTGTTGGTTGATATACATCATGTTTTGTAGGTGATTCTCTGAGGGGATTCTTTGTCATTCTTCTGCAGCCAGGTCTCCGCACGTCTTTCCCACAGGCTTACAAGGCAGCTTTTAATGTGTCTCCCCATGAATCATGTTGTGTCCTGGCTAATATACCGCTACCTATTGTAGCCAGGTTTGCTCCTCCTATAGTTCTGCTCAGAAGGATTCAAAAAGTGAGTTTAATAGATTGTACATGGTAATTTGGAACACTAGCCACAAGAGCTGGGGAAAAGCCAGATATATAGTACCATTGACTAGCACAAGGCAGTGATTGTGTACATCATCCTGTTTGGTGTGCTGTTTCTGTTGGACATTTTCCAGCAGCTCAAATCAGGAAAGCAAAGATGTCTCTGTGTTAGGCTCTGCAGGAGATTCCCAGGCATGGAGGAGGGGGTTGCTCATGGTGATGGCCTGTGACTCTCAGACTATCTTGGCAATAAGCCCAGAGCTTTGTTTATTTCTATTCTCTTCAACACTTGTGCAAGAGTAGAGTGAGTGATGACTTTGTAGATAGCTTTACCCACAATGAAGTTAACGCGAAAGAACCCCAATGTTGGCTCTTTGGATCCGAAGAAAGGACTGATGAGCTCAGGCAATTCATCACAGCCTGCAATGCATAGACAGACTGGGCAAAAACTGTCTGGTAAATCTGTGGCTTAGTGACACTCCTCTTATGTTTCTGGGAGGAAAACAGTTCATTAAAACTCTTCTAAAAAGCTAGGAAAGGGTGACCTCAGTGCTGAAAATGAGGGTGATGTTTATTTTTTTCATGATGCTTTGTTTGTCAAACTCTTAAGGACAGAGGGAGGAAGAAAGGGAAATGGGGGAAAGGTGTAGCTAGAGATAGTGGGGAGAGATTTATCTAAATAAATGTTATTGTTTAAAAACAAAATGCTATGTCCACTATGCCCTACCCACCCTTCTGTCTTATACTTAAAGTGGTTCCCATGATTGTCTTTAATTTCTACTTTAGCCGAAAGATTATTTAAGAAAATGAAAACATTTTAGGGACAGCTATGAGCAGAACCCAAGCTGAAACTAGACAGAACACTGATTTAAGAAAACCACTCATTACTGAGAAAGTCCCACAGCCCACTGTAAAACAGCAATACCAAGTCAAGATGGCCACATATCCGGCTACCCTGAAGCCAACAGATAAAGAAATTAAAGCAGCATACTGTTTCTTTTCCTTCCAAGCTTTCTTAAAGATGCAGCATCATAGAGTGCACACATATTTCCATTTGCAGGTTTTACCTGACTCGGTGAATTGGTTGCTTAGGAGATAAAAGGGAAGTGGTATGCAGATAGGGCCTGGGCACCAGACCTTCACTGCTGATTCAGCTCCTGCCTTTTGCTTTAGAGACTTTAGGTAAAACTGAAGCTTAATTTCTTTGTCTTAAATATGTTTAAAAATGTGAGCAACAACGCATTTATTTTTCAAAATTACTGGAAGGACGTAGTCATTTCTTGGGTTTAGTTAGAGTGCCTGTGAAAGTACCTGTCTAGCAAGAGGCAAGGAGGATGTTAAAGAAGAACCGCAAGTTGTGCTGGAATGGCTACTGGAGGTTGGACTGTGACTCCCTGGCAGTCTGCTCTCCCTCCTCCTTAAAGAGAATTTCTCTTTTCCTCAACTGTTACATTCTCTTATCGTTGAACTTGATTTTAGACTAAAGATCGTAGACTTTGTGCATTCTATTTGACGTTGTACTTATTTCCAAACTCCCGAAAGAGGCATGACTCTTTCTCTATCTGAAACACATGAGTAGGATCCCTCTTCAAGGCTGGCTCACTCAC
Source organism: Microtus ochrogaster (assembly GCF_000317375.1). Classification (NCBI taxonomy): domain Eukaryota; kingdom Metazoa; phylum Chordata; class Mammalia; order Rodentia; family Cricetidae; genus Microtus; species Microtus ochrogaster. The sequence continues at coordinate 1,231,341 of NW_004949105.1, read as the reverse complement.
CTTGTAGACATAGACTATGATAGCGGCTGGTGAATCTGAGCTGCATCTTTTTAAAAAACAAAAAAAACCCCATTAATTTCTTTATTGATTCTTTGGGAATTTCACATCATGTGCTCCAATTCCACTCACCTTGATGACTGCAAAAGCAAATGGCGAAATGATGGAGGAAGGTCATTGGTTAAAAAATAAAGAAACTGCCTTGGCCCATTTTATTGGTTAGAACATAGGTGGGTGGAATAAACAGAACAGAATGCTGGGAGGAAGAGGAAGTGAGCTCAGAGACGCCATGCTCCCCTCTCCCGGGCAGACACAATAGCTCTGCTCTCTGAAGCAGATGCGATGGAGCAAGCCTCCAGGTCACTCATGCTGAATATTTCCCAGTAAGCACACCTAGTGGTGCTATGCAGATTATTAGAAATGGGTTAGGCAAAATATGAGAATTAGCCCGTAAGAGGCTAGAGCTAGTGGGCCAAGCAGTGTTTAAAAGAATACAGTTTCCGTATAATTATTTTGGGAGTGCTGGGGATGCAGCCCTGCCGCTCCTATTACTACAGCGAAATGCCCATACCTGTGCTTTTATTTGGGATAATTGGAATGTGCCATCCAGAGCTCCTGACAGGGCTGGGGAAGATGCAGTCACAAACTGGGGGCAACTAGTCCTATGACCTTCATGCTGCCTGTTCTCACTGGAGTATAAGTGTCTCCCTAGGAGAATTCCTCAGCAGGCATCAGGCTCATCGCCTGTGTTCAGAGTCTATTTCTAAGGGACTCAGTATGACAGATGTCATAATATATAGTAATTTTATTCACTTAGTTTATTTACTAGTTACACTTAAATGCATTGTGTTCAACTTGGGAAATACAGAAGTATTTCATAAGTGCATATATGTGTATAGCATGTATACGTGTTTACTCAACAAAGCAGATTAAAAAAAAACTTATTAAAAGTTTACAATAGCCTTTAACAATAGGAGAAGGCAGCCAACACTCTTATTTTCTACCTGTGCCAACACCACATGGAATTTACGGTTCATTTCTATTATCTCATTTGTGTTTGTAGGGCCCTGGGGCCAGAATTCAGAGCAGGTACCTTTTGCAATAATCACTTTACAGTGATTAGCATTCCCAAGTCCTGGGCTTTTATTTTCCTTTGTGTTGAGAAACCTTAACCCTCCTCTTTCCCAGTTCTTTATAAACACAGCAAGCATCCCTGAGAGCCTGACTCAGCCCCTGGGCCAGAGCACTGGTCCCTCCCCAACACGGTGTGCTTGCACGTGTTATCACCTAAAAGTGGTCTCCTCATCCCCTATTCTCTTCTCCAACCACATCTTCTGTTTGGCTTCCATGAATGACAACACTTTTTTTTTTCTCTTTGGATTGGTTTATTCTACTGAAAATTTCCTCCAATTCCACTCAGTTTTAGCAAATGACAGATTTTAGTTTGTTTTTTTAAATCATCCATTGTATGTTTACCTCTTTTAGCTGAATTTTAATGTCTCTTAAACTATGGGTCAGTTTTATAGATTCTTTTTTCCTATCTTAAGTTGAAGGAGAGTAAGAACACATCAGGGTTTAAAGTATTTATTATAAATGCAGAGCAAAAAAACAAAACAAAAGACAAACAAACCCTAACTTTAGCGTGTTTGTATCTGTGTGTGTGTGTGTGTGTGTGTGTGTCTGTGTATGTGTGTGTGTGTGCGCGCGTGAGCACACCTTGTTCTCTTTGTATCCCTGAGGATAACTGGATCCTTCCCTCTCCACTTCCAAACTTTTGAAATTACAGATGTGCATCAGCATACCTGTTTTGTGCAGCGAAGGATTGAACCCAGGGCTCTTTACACGTTAGGCAAGCATTCGACCAGCTGAGCTGCAGCATCAGTCTACCTATCAATGTCCTGTATAGCTTAGTAACTTCTTCTGCCCTTTTAAGCATCAATTTTACAATCTGAGAATCAAGCTTCAGTAGAATTTAGCAATAAGAGGAACTAATAATTCTATGTCTATGATCTTAATGAAGGAATTTTCAGGTGGACTGGATGTGGAGATCAAGGATAGCCCAATTTTGAGAATAATACACGTGAATGTATAGACAATTCTAAACAAGAAGTCGGTGTCAAAGAAGAGTGAAAATCAATTGGAGCCATGTGCCAGGCTTCTAGGTAGCTTGGTGTTTCGCTGCGATAGCTCTTTTACTTCCTAAGGGACTGAAGATTTATTAATATGGAAGATGAAAATAATCAAACAGATAAAGGTTAGAATGAGTCTGTATTTATGAAGCATCACACAAATATACATGCCAGAAGGTCATAGCAATTTAAATGGGGGAGGGTTCTATGAGAGAGCCCATGGAATACAGACAGTATCAATGATTCCTTTTCATTTATATGTATCATAAAAGAAGTTTAAAACTTCAAGTGGTATTTCCGTGAATTAGATAGTGATAGTTGTTTTTTCATTTTTGAACATGGTGCAGAAAATCATGGAACATCTGCTCTCATTTTCATATGGCATGAAAAATTTTCAGCCAGGCTTTGTGCTACTCTTCTGTAGAAAGTATCAGCTCAAGTTTCTTGCTCATAAGGAGTCAGTCTTCTGTTTTTTGTTTTTGTTTTGTTTTGTTTTTTTGTTTCAAGAGGCTTTAAATGCCAGCATTAATTTTGTCCTTTGCCATCCACAGTCCCAAGCACATAAAACTATGATGTGTCTCATGTCTCTGGAATAGAGGCCCCTCTTGTAATGTTCAGCTATGGAATGTGTGCTGCCTCTGTAATTGATTTGAGTGAACTGACCATTCAAATTCATGAAACAAACTTATCCATCCAAGGCAAAGAGCTCCCTGAATGTACCTTCCCTACTACCTGAATGCCCATTTGAATTACACGTCTCCCTATTAGGTCAGTTTGGATTTTATAGAACCCATATTGGATATAAGATATGGATGTAAGTGATGGGCTAAAAATAATAAAAAGGGAGTAACTGAGGTTTCTCTGAAATAGTGGAGAAGTGTCATTATTTCCAGACTTTGGGATCTGGGTGATTTGGTTAGTCCTCAAACCATGAAGCAAACACCAAATAGTACCTAGGGGTACTGATGGGAGTAAAACTTTAAGTAAATATACCAGTAGGTAGATAGATAGATGGATGATAGATAGAAATATAGATATATAGATAAAGAGATAAAGGAGAAGGTGGTGAAGAGAAAGAAGGGTAAAAAAGAGGAAAGAGAAGAAGAGAGCCAGAGAAGACAGATCTCAAACACATTTTTGCATAATAGTGAAATTTCTTTAACTCTGAAATGACTTGGATTCAAAAGCATGGTGAGCAATGATCCCATGTCTCCTAATGTGGGACTCATATTCCATGTGGCCTGTCATTCTCCAGCAGGTCTGTGTCTCAGAAATCTATCTTAATCCCTTGAGCTGGGATTCTGGAATTCTTCACATCCTTGACTCTGATGGGGAAACTCTGCGTCTTCCTTGGCCAACATACTCTCAGGATGACTGAGGTCAGAGGGAGCCTAACTAGAGAGCACGTTATATTCAATGTCATGTAATAATACCATGGACTGAGTAGATTAAACATACTTAATTCTCATAATTCTGGAGATTGAGAATTTCAAGACAGGTCTTTGGAAGATTTAGTGCCTCATAAGACTGAGAGTTTTCTCAGCTTTCCTTGATCTTTCTGTGTCATTAAGTGGGGGAATTAGAGAGCTCTCTAAGGTTAATGAAGACAGTAAATTCAACTGTTGTATGCTCCACCCTCTGGGTCTAATTGGCTGCTAAGACCTTCACACAAGGGATTTGGATTTTAGTACATGGATTTGGAAGAGAAGAAAGCATTTGTTGAGGCACAAGGAAACACCTCATGGATAATAAGAAGGAAAAACAGATTATACCTAAAATATGAATGTGAGGGAGATGACAAAGCACTTTAATATCATTTGGTCTTGCATTGTTTTTGTCATTTCTGCCTTTATCAGTATATGGCTAGCTTTATCTAGTCATATGTTTCAAATCACTATGGAAATACTGCTCCCCTCTCTGTGTGTAGATATTTGTAACATTCATTTATTTTAAACTAAAAGTAAAGAATAAAGATTAACAATGACCATCCAGGATCCAGATAGTAGATGCAGTCAAGTTTGTAGGAGAGGTGTGTATAGGTGACCGGATCAGGGCTACTCAGCACAATCTGGAGTTTTGGCATCTGATCTCAGAAGACACAACAGAACTGCATGATCAAGAGAAGGAAAAAACATATTTCATGTTTTCATAGTGTACGGGCAGATTTTATGCCAGCTTGATCCAAGCCAGAGTCATCAGGGAAGAAGGAGCCTCAGTTGAGAAAATTCCTCCATGAGATCCAGCTGGAAGCCATTTTTTTCATTAGTGATCAATGTGGGAGGGTCCAGCCCATTGTGGGTGGTGCTATCCCTGGGCAGGTGGTCCTGAGCTCTACTAAAAAAAAAAGGCTGAACAAGCCACGAGAAACAAGCCAGAAAGCAGCACTCCTCCAGTGCTTCTGCATCAGTTCCCGCTGCCAGCATCCTGCCCTGTTTTAGTACTGTCCTGACTTCCTTCAGTAATGAACAGCAATGTGGAAGTGTGAACCAAATAAACCCTATTCTCCACAACTTGCTTTGTAATCATGGGTCCTTTGTTACAGAAAGAGAAGGCCTAAATAAAGCACATATAGACTTCATTAACTCTCTGTCCCCACATTTGAGGTTAGTTCAGAATAGGGAAGAACGATCGATCTCCTATTGTACAAGAAGCATAAGCTCCAGGCAGGAGGAGCCCAGAAGACCCTGGACTTTCTGGACGTTGGAGAGTGGCTGTCCTCCGTGTCCTCCTTGTGTCTCATTTCGCTGCATCTTAACTTCTTTCCCTCTTATCTTATTGACTAAACCGAATAATATAATTACACAGCACACTTTGGGATATTACTGTTGGAATAGTCTATCTCACATTTATTTTAGAGTTGTGCATAATCATATTAAACCAAATCATCTCAGGCTAACTCAATTGATCCTCAAGAGAATATTGAATTAAGAGATTGGTGTCAGAAAAGTTTGGATGTTCTTATGCCTCATTCACGTATATGAATACGGCACCATTCATTTATGCTAAATGGCACCAAATAATTTTATATCTGAATGAGCAAGCTCATGCCGTGCATACAATACACACACATGGATTTGAACCCACAATTTATTTGCTCATTTTATTTATAATTTGACATACTTACATACATTTTATGTATAGGTTGCCATGACACCTTTGCATAGCTGTAATGTTCTAAAGGTGGACTCATCCTTCAGTATTACTTCTAATAGTTTAAGGCAAACATTCATTGTAATCAATCATTCATAAAATGTTAATGCTGACAAACTAAAAGGCAATCCAAAAATAATATTGCCATCGTTAACAACAATAATGGCAAATTATGCATGAATACTCAGAGTATAAGAACTAAAGTGTATCTGGCATCTAATACCTTTGTAAAATATTGATATGTGGAAAGAGGCCTTCTTAAAATCAGCCAAGGCTTACTGGAAGACACATATTAAAACACTATTGGAGCTTCTGTGAAAGCATTGATGGGCTGAGAGGAAGAGCTACATTTGTAAGTGGAGTCAACAATACTGCGGTACCTCTATCAAGCCTTATGCCAAGATTCTTGATTGATAAATAATTACCTGGTCAAGCTAAGCTTCTGTTACCTAAGCCAAACATGCATATTTGAGTAACTCTATGGCTCAGCTTTGTTCAAAAGAAAGCATGGTGGGGAAGGGAGAAGCAAATAAATAAATGCATAAATGCACTTTAAAACCAGAGCATGAATCAGCAGAAGCGCGATCCTGTGGCTCTCAGAGCCACTCATTGCCTTGTCTCCAGCAATGCAGAATGTCAATACGTCTGGGTGGGTCTAATGTACTAACTTACTGGAAGGAAATCAGATCATTCTGTGCACAATGGCTACAGCTGATTGCATAAAAAAAGGATGAGAAGGAGAATAAGGATCATTTGAAGATCCATCGCTCACCTTAAAATTATGACACCAAATCTTTTTATTTTGTAATCAAGGACCATGAAGCTACATATTCCACACTAAGGATGAGAATGGTTCCTTAAACCAAGATTATTCTTATCGAGAAAGCCACAGATGCGGCTTCACAGAGCCTCTAAACACAGATCTATTACAAATTTGTATCAGCATTTAAGTTTCTTTCTAAGACGAACATGTACAAAATTACAAATGTTTAAATGACTTTATTTGCTTTAGATTTTAGAGACAGGGTCTCTCTACATAGCTCTGACTGCCCTGGAACTTTCTGTGTAGACTTAGCTGGCTTTGAACTTACAGAGATCTAGCTGCTCTTGCCTCCCAAGAACTGGGACTAGAGGCTTGTGCCACTACACCCAGCTCAAATGATTCTAAAATGACCTACAAGACAAAGTTAAACAACTATGCAAGAGTTTCAAATAAAATTATTTGCAGAAGGGTAATTACATTTTGTGGAGATAATTCCCCATAGGCCCTGTGTTTGTATAGTTGCCCCAAGTTAGTGTTCTGATTGTCTTGTTTCCAGGTTTCTTGCCAAGAATGTCTGCTTGACTAATTGTGACCATGCTCTACAACAAAGAGAAGACTTGAAAGAAACCTTAAAAGGCACAGAAATTATCTCTGTCAGGAGCAGAAGGAAGGCAACAACACCCTGCAAATTTGTATACCCTAGACTGATATAGGCTTTCTATACCCAATGTTTGTCTCTTGTGGTGAACCCTTGAAGATATACTCATTACTTGAATCTCTTTATGGGCACCAGTGGATTGGAACCCAGGAAACCATGGCAAGAAAATATTAATACTTTTACAGGAAATTCAAGACTCCTGCTGTGGACAGCTTTATCCTTTTCCTTGATCCCAGAGCCGCCTGTCTTCATTTCAGATACCCTAAGAACAAAGTAAGCTGTCCAGTAGCACTTCTTCAGGTTTAAAAAGATGATTTTGGCTACAACACTGGGTGCTGAAAGTGTATAACTTTGTGGGAGTGGAAAGGATGGTGGCCTGGACTAATTCATCATCTGAAGTCATTGATCATAGTTCAAAAGCAATGAACAAAGCCCACTCAATGGAGCAAAACAGTGGCTTCTCTTATTACTGCTGTCAGTGAGTGGAAATTGGGGTGGGTTGCCAACTGAGGCCCTGAAATAGGGTGAAAGCTGAGCCCTGCTGTGGGAACTCTCAAGATTCAATCTGCACATTAACTGTAGCCTCCTTCTGCTACAGAAATTTATACAAATATACTTCCTGCATGGACAAATTTTTCCACTCTGATCAGAAAAGGTGTGGCAAAAGTATGACCTAGAACTAATGATGGAAGAGGGACACTTGTACCCACTAGAACAACCAGGCACAAGGGGAGCATTAAGTAGTCATATTGGAAGTTGAGAATTCAGGGAATGTAAGATTCCTTAAAGGTAGCAAATTTAAAAATAAAATATTAGGACTCAAACCCAATTTATCACTATAACATCAGAGCCCATCAGAGATGACAGTTCAAGGCATGAGATGTCTGCAGTGATTCCTGGATGCTGGGATGAAGGCTTGGCCTCCTTGGGGAGACTATCTTGGAAGAGATTGGGATGAGTATCAAAGCTCTAAGCACCCTGAATGGGCTTCACAGTGTAGATACCAATGAGTCCCCAGAGAATGGGAATTGGAAAAGCAGTTTTAGGTTAATTATTTCAGACATATTTGTAGGGATAAGTCCTGCCCCTTAGGGGGCGTGTTCACCTCGGGGTAATGTTTGCATATAAATTTGGCGAGCATGCTCCCAGCCGCTGCTTCTGCTTTCCTGGTCTCCACAGGAACTGTGGTTCTGTAAGTCTATTAAAGCT
>NW_004949105.1:1198922-1214417 GCF_000317375.1 Microtus ochrogaster | reverse complement strand
CTGGAAAGCACTCCTAGCCTGGTTACTGGAAGCAGATATAATTTAATTAGTGTTATTAGGGTAACTGGGCATGGGGTTGAATTACTTAAAAACTATGCCCTTATGTGAGTTTAACCAAAGTTAGCAAAAAAGGTGGGGGGGGGGACTATATGCCCCACTAATATCAACAGAATCCAGACTGCTAAGTAAAGAAGAGCCTAAAACTAGACTAGCAGATATATCAGCAAATACTCCGCAATGCTGAGTGACCCCAATACCTAGATTGTGGTAGCTACAATCTAAAGCCAGGACATCCAAAAGAAAGAACAATGGAATATCACACTAATCTACCCCATTTGCCTCTCTGCTATCTTACAGGAAGAGACAACCAAGGACTCTTGACTCCATAGATAGGTGGGACCACGCTTCTGTGGATCAAAGACACAGGATCCCAAGTCATTCTCTCAATTCTCTGATTTTATTTGGGAAACTTCACTGTTTTGTTCTGCTGCCAGTAGCAAACCCACACACATTGCTGGATCCTATTAAGAGAGAACTCTCCAACTTGGAGCTGTTATAGCTACTGAGTGTCCACATCAATCTTGTATAAATGGAACTATGAATGGGTGTGGTCACTGCTCAGCTCTGATCCATGTGCCCTTGACAAACTATGTCACATATTTAGTGACAGGCTGACTGCCAGTGGTGTAGCCACAGAGAGTGTCACTTAGGAACTGCAGAGTGGATTGACATCCTTCTCTTATTTAGGTCAGGACCTCTGGAGCAAAGCTCCCAATCCAACAGTCTGTGCCACTCACATCAATGCTTGGCTAAGGCTGAGTCTCTAGAATACCAAGTAGACTTGTGTTGCTCATGGGAGCTGCGCAGACTCAGAGGTCGCTGGTAACGCACACCCTTTTTTGCACCCAGCAAACAATAATGGGTTCTGTTTCTGATGGGCAGGCTGAGCTGCCTATCAAACTGCTGCCTAAAATTAGCCCACTTGGGGTAGGAAAGAACACTTTGCAAGGTTTGTTAGCCACCACCACACTTGGCATCCTTAAACCATCCAGGGGCTATTTCTTCCTCTATAAACATTCTGCCCCAATCTCACAAAGTGACAAGAAATCTCAGGTAACTCCTCAGAGATACAGTCTCAACCATCGGTACTGATTTTGTCTGAGTTTTGTGGGCATTTTATCACATGAGGTCAATGGTCTAAAGGTTACAATATTTATGCACCATCTATGTCCCTTACAACTCCCAGGCTTCAAATACATGGGCTGTGGGGAACCATCCTCTGAAAAAGATGTAGTGTTGATGCTGATTCCATCCTTCCACGCTTTGGACTAATAAACTTCAGTGAAGTCAATCCGCTCACCAGTGAAGCTACTCTCCAAACGATTTCTCAAACATTCCAAGGGACGGAAAGAATGGCCGCCCATACTGAAAAATAACTTTATGGTATTGCTAAGGGTTCCTGACTTGTGCCTCTGGTATTCCCTCCAGGAGCAAGGTGTTTCTATCCTTATCATTCTTCTCTTCCGCTTCTAATGCATAATTTATACTGTTTTAATAGAAAAATAGAAATCATGATAGTCTAAAGTTTAATTTTGTGCATGCAATGAAGGTGTTTTTCATCAAGGCTCTGAAATCATAGCCTAAATGTTAACAGTTCACTATTGTGGATTGTTCCTCCCCGCAGATGTGAGAAAGACTGTCAGTACCAAAGCAAGCAGAACTTGTAGAAGCAAACAGTGTTCCCATTTTGGAAGATGAGTTAATGGGAATTTAAAAACAGCTGACTGATAGCAATTATGCACATGGACTTGTACTTTGAGGAACAATAATTATGAGGTTTCCCACGTGACTTGTCCGAGATCTGAGGCTTGAATCTTATTCAATTTCTTTTCTAGATTAGTTACTCTATGAAAACAGTTTATGCTACCAAAAATTAAACAGAAGTGCAATACTGTATGATTTTCATTTAAATCTATTAAAATGAGGTTATTTTTAGAAGCAATGATTACTGAGGACGGGGGAAGTACTTAGAATCAGACAACATAATTTAAATTAGTAACTGAAGTTTAATGATCTCACCCAGAATGTTCGCCTAACTGAAAGTCGAAGAAATAAATATGTCATGTTGCTTCTGCTTCTCCTATGGCTATGTGTGCTTTTATCCCTATTATTACAGGGCCTAATGATTCTCACAGTGGATGGTGTGTTCAGAGGAGATGATATATCCAGGCTTAAAGTGTAAGGTCTGTACTTCGGACACTCGCTGGGAGATAAAGTGTCTCTAAAATGCATGTCATTAAATGCAGCCTCAGCAGACTTCAGAAAAATCCATTTTTAGACTCAGTTCTCTTGTTCTTTTATTTATGTCAGAAATCTTATCTATATTGCGTGTCCTTTATCTCTTCTAGAGATGGTGAGTTATAACCTTGTCCCAACCTCAGTGTAAATTCTTCAATATTCAGATCCATTTGAGCTGTTAATGCCAGGTTTTATGCCACACTGCCTGGCACTGTATGTAATCCCATCCCTCCTTGTCCAGGAGGCCCTGGTGGAGGCTTACCACAGTGCACCTTTATCTATCAGGCCTGATGCTGGCTGGTCCCTACAAGAAGCAATGCCAACATGGTGCAAATCACCCACAGTTGGAATAATTAATGTGATGCAATTGGGCCCTCAAATTCATGAGATGAAATCACTGTCACTAAATCCTGGAGAGAGAGAGAGAGAGAGATAGAGAGAGAGATAGAGAGAGAGAGAGAGAGAGAGAGAGAGAGAGAGAGAGTCTGGAGGGCTTGCCAACATCAAAGTACTAGAATGCATGCCCCGTTTCAAAGCTGTTGCCTTCTTACTGTGTCTTCCTGCGCTAAAACTAGGAAAGGTTTTCAGTCTCTTACAGAGGTAATGATTCCATCAAAGAAAGGAGGTTCTGTGGTCTACTCATGTCTTGGGTGTCCCACTTCTTAATCTATCACACCAGGTATCAGGACACATCACATGAACATTAGCAAGGACGTTATCTTCACACTGAGAAATCCAACCACAAAGACACTGGAGGAGACCCAGGACCTCCTTGGATACTCTTCTGCTGTGCAGCTTCAATCTTGACAAGCCGCACCGTGCAGAGCTACAAAGAATCTGACTTTTGTTTTGTTTTGTTTTGTTTTGTTTTGTTTTTTGTTTTTTCGAGGCAGGGTTCTTAAGAGTCTGACTTTGAATGGTTAATGAAGCTGTGGAGAGTGAATCTTAGCAGACCAAGATTATTCTAGGGCACAGGAGGTGTGGCATTTGCTGAATACCTGCCCCTGCTGTGTTAATTACATACAGTGGTCAATTACAAATGTCAATGTTCTCCTATTTTTTTCTCCACAGGAAAATCAAAAATTTCAATACTTTACTTAGATCACACACAAATCAGGTTTCTCTTGAGTAACAACATCCTTGACTATGAAGGACAAAAAATAACCCTTTAATTACCATGTTTATGTCTCCTTTTTTAGTTTCCCATAGAACGTAAACACGTTTAAGAGCACCTCGGCAATTACAGCCTGCTTTTCAGACTGTTTAATTACGAGTGAATCAATCAATCCTGTTCCCCTCACCGCCTCATCCCAGTGCATCAAGCCAGTTTCAAAAGTGATATTTGTCTCCCATCATTTCCATAATTTTAGACTGTGTTTCACTTACACAGTTATCCCAACCCTTAGAAGTGATTAAGGCTAAAAGGCATCCTTCCTTCATATTAACTGGTATGGACTGTTTCACAAGCTTTTAGTGACTGTCCACTGGTTGTCCTCATCTTCAAAGCCGTCCCTGTAGGCAGATGGCCGATTGATTACCACCTGTCCAGACAAGAGGCTCCTCAGACACACACCTCAGGGACTATGGTTTCTATCACAGGAGGGAGGCCATTCATTTCTCCATGGAGTGGCAATTTTAATCTCTAAACACTTCAGTGTGCAGGGCTGTATCTGCTCTGCCTCAGGAGGCTGTTGGTGACCTTGAACCAGAGGATGTCAGACTTCCCCTAGGCTGTAGCTTCAAATCAGGGGCTGGCATGTTTCCCAGGTTGTCACTAAATCCTCCATTACATTCAGGCTCCTGCCTGGACATCCATACATTTGTTCCCCCCAAATAAGCCAAAGTCACAAATGATGCCTAGGACACTGAGTTACGGATTATTTACTCTTTGAGGTCAGTCACTTCTGCTGGTAACTGGGCCGTCCTTAGTGAATCTCACATAACTTGTGTGTCCCTGAGTTAATCTTAGCCAATGTTGACATCCTTCTACCATGATGCAACTATAACTATTTGCTTATAATCTTAAAATGCAAGGATAAATACTAAGCTAAGAGCAAAATGAAAATTTGGCAATTCATGGAGTATTTTGCTTGTAATCCCAACACCAGGAAGCCAGTGAAAAGATACTCCCTACAAGTCTGGGGTCAGCTCTGTCCACACAATGACTTTGAGTCTGGTCAGGAATATATAATGAGACCAGACTGAAAAAATTATTCAGCTGTAAAAAAAATAAAATAAAATCATGAAATTTTCAGTAAAATTATTATACTAAGTGAGGTAACTCAGAATCAGAAAGACAGCTACAGCGTGTTCATACACATGGACAGACAACATCATGTTCTCAAACATGGACAGCTATAGCATGTTCTCATACAAGTACAAGATATGGCATGTTCTCATACATGGACAGCTACAACATGTTTTCATACATGGACAGCTATAACATGTTTTCATACATGGGCAGATACAGCATGTTCTCATATGTGGATCTGAGGTGTTTTAAGTAGTATATATGAACTTACATGTGGACATATGGTTGGCCATAGGTCATGAAACTAAAAAGGGAACCAGGAGAGGGAGAAATGTTTTTTAAAGGTTGGGCAGAGGATGGCTGAATCCATGAGGCACAGAAGTGGAAAGGGCACTGCTGATTGGGATAGAAAGATACAAGCAAGATAGGACCAACAGGAGGGAAAGAGGAGTCTCCCCATCAACAAAATATTATGAAAATGCCACAAGGACACCCAATATAGTGTATTAGGAAGAAATAATAAAATATAAATCAATAAGTAATTTTTATTAGGTCAATTAATAGATTTACATATTGATAATGTGTCCAAGACATGACTTTCTACGGATTCATTTGAGATTGTAAGCAATTTACAGCTAAGTCTGTAATTTATTATCAATGATCACTATGATTATAGAACTCTTCACTCTATTAATTGAGGGAAACCTGACTCATTGGAGGATTTTTTTCTTTTTTGTTTTGTCCAGCTTCTAGCCTATTAATTTAAGGAAATAAAATGTAGAGGTTAGCTATCCTGTTCTCTAGTCTCTCCTTGTTCATGGAGACAGAGACTGGAAAGGTTGAGAGTCAGCAAGTGTGGTGAGCTGGGTTCTGACCCCAAACACAATACCAGACCCAACACACGGTGCTGACATTTCCTAATTTCTATTTTGACAAATGGTAACTGATTAAGTTTTAAGAAAGTCCCAAGGATGTCACTCTAGACAATAAGAGACAGTTTGTGAAAGTTAGATGCTGACATGGCCTGGACCAGCATGTCATGCTTCAGTGACAGGTTCTGACACAGAGTCAGGAGATGAGAAGGTAAAGAAGAAGACAGGAAAGTTTGGGATCAGGGAGACTTTAATAAGCTGATGGCTCTTTCAAGTGAATTTATTAAGAAGAATAGCATTGTATATACTAATTTTAGGGGAGAAAGTGGATAGTCAGTATAAGTCAGTATAAAGCTGTCATACAATGGGATGAAATCTACATGAGGCTAATCAAGCAATAGTGCATAAAGGGAGCACAGAAAACCTCAAGAACACCAGGGATTACAGCAGCTTTGGGGCTGATAACGCCAGTCTCTTCAGGGATGGAAAGCCAAGTTACCCAAAACTGAAACCTTTACTCCTTTGACACCCTAACCCAACCCACAGACTGGCCTTGTCAAGTCTATTCCTAGGCAAATACAGACACAGAACTAGGTTTTTGTTTGTTTGTTTGTTTTTGTTTTTTTTGTCCTTCCTTCCAGACCTCTGAAAAAAGCCTGGGATTAACCTGGCTCTTAACAGTGACTCTGTGGGAAGAGGTAAACATGGTGCTGAGCTATTTTCATGTCCTGGTGACTAGGGCAGATCAGATAGGGGTTCCTCCTCCAAGATTGTATATGAAAGAGCACCAGAAGCCAAGTGAACATGGTACATGGCTTCTTTTTTCAGTGAATAATGAATGTGGAAGCATAGAGTTTTACAAACCAACTCAGTATTTCCTAACTACAAGTCAGATGGTACAACTAAAGATTTATCTTCCACTCCGTCATCTTGAATTTACATTGAAGGGTGGTTTTATACCACATGGATACCTCTCATCTAAAACAAACCATCGTGCTTCCTTCATATCTGAAATCAAAATTCTGAAAGAAGTCAATCCAAAGCCATCCCCAACACAAAGCATTTAGGAACAAGAATACGACACAAAGGGAAGTGATGTAGCTGTATGACATTCTTCCCACTCGTAGCTGAGATATTAGACAAGCAAAATTAAAAGTGAAATGTGTATTTGTTTGTAAAAGCTTGCCTAGAAATAGTGTAAAAAATGTGTGGGCACTGTGTGAAGACTTGGTTCTTTGTTCCCACTCATTTTAGTGAAGGAATTCACAAAACGTTAGGGCAACTCGGAGGCTACATAATTTACAACAGCATAATGAAAAGGCTTTTAGCATTTTTAACACTAATTGGTGTTTCTTGTTTATTACAACATTTATTATATGCTTTTAATTTTAAAAGTGTGATATCAGACGGTGTGACTCAGGGAACTAAGAGTTGCTGCTTGGTTGGGAGTCGGCTGTCTTCTCTGAAGTCACAGCCCCATTCAATTAGTGAGAGGTAGAACAGCTGGGAGCTGTTGCCTCAAATGAGTTGGCTCAGCCTTGATAATTGAGCATTCTCTTCTTTTAAGAATCTACTGTTTAAAAGGAAAAGGGAAATCTACTTGGGAAATGAGGACACTTTAGAAAGGTGCAGGTTCTTTAAAGAATCAAGTGCAAAGGCCTGCTCAGTCAACCCTAAAAAGGGGCAGCTATGGGGGACTGGGTAGCCAAGAAGTTAGTGGCAGAAACTGGAGGAAATTCTAGTGGCAGAAAGTGGAGGAAATTTTACTGGCAGAAACTGGTGGAGCATTATCCCAGTCATGATTCTCCACAAAACGGAGCCTGTAAAGTTTGTTGGGAAAACCACAGTGTGTGCTATTTGTTCTGCAGTGCTCTCTGCTGCCTTGAAGTCAAGGCTCCAAGAAAGAAAAGTTATCAAGGACCAGAACAGGAGGCACAATCTGCAACACATACAAGCAGACATGGAACTTTACCGATTCTGAACAAGAAATCCTCTCTCTTTCTCTCTCCCCTGTCCTCCCCTCCCCTCCCTTCCCCTCCCCTCCCCTCCTCTCCTCTCCTCTCCTCTCCCTTTTCTCCTCTTTTCTCTCTCTCCAGGCTCTTTCTTTTTAAAAATGTGTTTTACCCCCCTGTGAATGATTCAAGATGTCTTTGTAATTTTATCAGGGTTGCTCCGTGAATGAATCAGTATCTTTAGTGCTCAGGTTCAAAGTTTTGGCTCACTATCAAACCAGAAAATTTTATAGTTTACTGAGAATACAGGGTTACATCAAGATAATTTCCACATTGTATATTAAATATCAGTGTTTCAAAGGAATTAAATATTTCCATTTCAAATAAGTAACAATTGAGTAATTTTGTTACCGAGGAAAGATTAATAGCCATTAAAACATTTTTACTACAGTGTGTGTGTGTGTGTGTGTGTGTGTGTGTGTGTGTGTCACATGCACAGGCAGTGGCATTCACGTGAAGGCTACACAATGAACTGCAAGAATCCAGTTTTTCTTTATAGACCATGATACCTAAAGATCAAACTCACGTCCTCGGGAGTAGGAACAAGTGTCTTTATCTCCTGACCCATCTCCAGGTCTGAAGGTTCTTTTTAATAAGCAATAATGAAACCCTTTAGTTTTAAAAATTTGTATATAATCTAAGCATATAGGTTGATCCAGGAATTACTCTTACCTAAAGGAATATTTACAATACCATCTGGAGCTTGTCAAAATAAGATTGGTTTGTCTTAATGGACTCACTGACTTTAATAGCAGTATAGGCACCATGTCCCCATCACGAAAGTATTCATGGAGAATCTCACAAGTACGTAAACATTTTCTGTTATATCCCTGATCCAACCAACTGAAGACCCTCAGTCACTGCTGTTACAGGTAAATGGATTTAACTTAACATTTATTCATCTTTCAGGGAAAAAAAACATATTGCATTCACATCAAAACTTTGCTTTGTGCATTTTGAGGCAGCTTTTAAATTACATCTTTCTACTTAAGGTGACATTTCAAAATAATTCTCCTATGACAACCATAAAAAATATTTCCAGGCAAATATAAAAAGACTAAGCTGCAAAGCATAACAATTGAGTCATTTTCATGTTTTATTTTAGAAGTGTGCCTAGCTGTAAAAGTTTAGGTGAACTCACGTTTGGGTTTGTGAAAGTGTGTCAAGATTGTCACATCACACATGATCTAAAAAAGGTGTGAAGTGGTTCTTTAACAGTCCCGGGCCTAGAATATGAGTGTCTCAAAACCTCAGCGCAGAGGTATATAACGCTCATTTAATTGACAAACATCCCCACATCACACCCCAACACTGCCACCCTTTTTTTCTGGGATTAAATGCACCTCAGACTTTCTTCAGAATGAATTTTGTGTATTTAACAAAGTAGATATTTTCTCCCAAAACATTTTGAGTTGGCCTGAAGGTATACCTATTGTCTCTTGAGTTCTGTGCCTTGTATATATGTGTTCAAATGATTTATTGCCTGAAGAAAATTGCACTTCAATACTGAGAGTCTACTTAAGGTAAGAGCCCCAGTCACAACATGGTGACATTCCCTCTATATACCAGATCTCTGCTGTCCTGTGTTCCTGGTTCCATAGCTCAGACCCTAAGTTGTCACCCCCAGTGAAAGATCTCAGAGAGCCAAGTGTCCATCTGGTTGGTGACTGTCTTTAATTCTGTGATGAAACATCATGACCAAAGCAACTTGAGATGGAAAATGTTTATTTGGCTTACACTTCCATATCATGCTCATCACCGAAGGAAGTCAGGACAGGAACTCCAACAAGGTAGGAACCTGGAGTCAGGAACTGAAGCAGAGACCATAGAGGAGCCCTGATTACTAGCTTGACCATAGGGCTTTCTCAATCTGCTGTCTTATAGAACCCAGGATTGCCAGCCCAGGGATGGCACCACACACAATGGGCTGGATCCTCCCCCATCAATCACTAATTAAGAAAATGCCCATAGGCTTGCCTACAGCTTGATCTTATGGAGGCATTTTCTCTTCCTGATAACTGTAGCTATGCCAAGTTGACACAAAATTAGCCAGAACACTGTTCTTTTAAATTCTTTCAACAATTCAGATTGAAAGTAAACATTTTAAATAATATTTTTCATTCTTTGAAATTTTTATACATGAATTTTTTTCTATCCCATTCTCCCTCAACTCCTTAAAGAGCCACCTGATTCACTCAACTTCATGTTCTTTCATTTTCTTTAAACCCATGAGTTCAGTTTGGGTTGGTCAACTACTCTTGGGTGTAGTAGCTACTCCAGGGTATGTCAGCCCCCTTACTGCCATGAATGAATTTCTAAATACCTCTGTAGTTCCTCTGCATATAAATATTAGTACTTCAGTTTTGACTGTTATGAAATTTAAATGTGCAAAGTCTATGATGTTACCAGTCACATGATTAGCATCTTGTGGATCTGATTGAAGTTCATGTCTTTCTGTCCCTACCTCTTCAATTTCCCTGGATCACACAAGCTTAGAAGTCCATAATCTCTCAGTTAGAAGGACTGTCCACATCTCAAATTCATGGACACTCTTGATAAGCCACACCCATGGCTCTGTGCACCTGTTCTGAGTGCACCAAATTGTAGAAGGAGACTGCAGTTTTGTTTCCCAGATGTCCAGACTCAAAAAAATCACACAGAAACTGTATTAATTACAACATTATTCAGCCTATTAGCTCAGGTTTCTTATTAATTAACTCCTACATCTTAAATTAACCCATTTCTATTGATCTGTGTATTTCCATAAGGCTCTGGGTTACCAGGTAAGATTCTGGTGTCTGTCTCCTTTGGCAGCTACATGGTGCCTCCTTGACTCCACCTACTCTCTCTATATATCTCTGCTCAAATTTTTTACCTGGCTTTACTCTGCCATTGGCTGAAACAGTTTTATTCATTAATCACCAGAAATAAAATATTTATAACATGCACAGGGGAATCTCACACCACCAAATCTATTTTATTTTACGAACTTTGAATTTACAAAGAATGCTGTTCCTGAATTCCCCTCCCTTATATCTCCCTAACTTTGTCTCTCTTCTGTTACTCATTCTACATATCCAAGTGGGTTTCTCCAATGATATTTTCTGCTCTTTCAAGAATTGTAATTGCAGGATAGAACAATAACAGTAAAAACCAAGCAAACAACCAAACCAAGAAAAATTCTAGCTACAAACTACAAATAGCAAGCAGTGTTCTTTCCCCACAGATTCCTACCTCCTCCTTTCTCTCTGCTTAAATGATTCCCATACCTGCTTATTTTTAAAGAAATGAAATCATTGGATTTCAGTTTCCACAGGATCTGTTTTTTCATATAAATTTATGTTAGTTTATTTGTATGTCATTTAAAATTTATACAATTTTACTATCATTGATTACTATGTATGTCAAAATGTAGTAAATAAAACAGTCATTTATCTGTATGGAGGTTCAGTTTTTAGAAATACACAGACAAGTACATAGGAACACATACATATGCACACCTACATACATGCACACATACACAAATACAGGTCAATTAGGAATGTCATAGGCTATATCTCAGATTCTGCTGTGTGTTAATTATTGTCTAAAATAATGATAAGAAGGAAAATGATTGCAAATGTGCATCATTGAAGCTCTTTATATGCCTTTCTGTTTTTAGCTACTTATTTCATTGCTTGGTGCTCCCATACTCCTGATGTGCAAGAGAAATTCCCAAGCCAACAATGAGTCTCACTATCTCAGCACATTTGCAGGTTAGTGGCATGGTTTAGTACAAAAAGGTGCTTGCTGCCAAGTCTGATGACCTGAGGTCAATCATCAGAGCACATGTGATAGAAGGAGATAGCTGGTTCTTGCATGCTATTCTCAGACTTTCACAAGTGTTGTATGTCATTCTCCCGTCTCTCTCTCTCTCTCTCTCTCTCTCTCTCTCTCTCTCACACACACACACACACACACACACACACACACACACACACACATTCCAAATCAAATCTAAAAATAGTATAAATTCCTGCGAATGGAGAGTGAATTTTGATCTTTTTTTCCAAAGGTTCTTGTACTTTCTCATCTCCCTTTCACTGGGACACAGTCATGGAAACTTGAAAAAAAAAAAAACCCACAAAATCTTCAGAAAGACTGGAAGTGCTGAGTCTTGTGACTTGCTTTACATTCTGATTTACAGGAAATGAAATGAAATGGGAAAAATAAGACAACCTGATCTAGCCCTTTCAGTGCATGCAAAGGCAAAGAGGATTACCACCAGCTCATCAAGCACTGCTCTGAGCCTTCCATAGCAGAGACTCGCCAGGCCTGAGTCACACTGGAAACAAATGCACTATCCTTATCTCTCTGCATGGGACTTTTCCTAGAAGAAAAACAGGTGAAGTCCTTTTTTCCCCCTTAAGATTCACTTTCTATGTGTTTTTATTCTCTTCTGTCATTTTTGGTCTCCTTCTAGAATAGCGATTATAGAGTCTGTAGTAAGATAACAGAGTTCTCCCAAGGCATGTGCGTCCTGTATGCCTAATCCCTTCTGCCTCTTTGAGGATTACTTTATAAATGTTGTCCTGAGGAAGATGAGCTTGGAATGATGTCAGCAGCATGGAGGCTAAAACAGTTATAAGCCCAGGCTCCTTTAGAAATGGACAGAAAAATCTGTCAACTCTATGCTACAGACTGTCAAAGGTTTATAGCAACCAAGCCCAAACCACAAAATAAAGCAAGCTTTAAAATGCTATAAAAGTCTGTGAAGACATATGTCATCCCAAACCCTACCTTTCCTCATTCTCTTGGTGAAGACAAAAAGTACTCTTTTCTGTGTCCAGCCGGTAAGCTTGAGGGTGAAGGTTGGAATTTGGTTGTCCATTGGAGGGTTGCTGTGTTTGAAATGCTTTGAACTGAATCCTGATGTAAGGTTTTTCTCATGAAGGCCATAAAGGACAAGTAAGCTAACCTTGCTGATAGAAGGACCTAACAGTACAGACTCATGTGGTATGAAGCAAAGATCAGCAGGATGGAAAAAGGAGGAGAAGGAAGAGAGAAGGGGAAAAGAGAGTAGAGGAGAGGAGAAAAAAGAAGAAGAGAGGAGAGAGCTGCAATTATGGTTTAAACATTAAACAGTTATTACACATGTAACTGTATACTACATATAAGCAAGAGGTTAATGAGAAACTTGAGTTTGACCCCCACACTCACACAGTAAGCTAAGCATCTGAACTCACACCCACAGAATGCTCACCCAGCAGAACCAAAACACATCTTCTCAAATATGTGTGAGCCAGTCTCCAGAGCAGACCCTTTATTAATTTGATTGTGAAATAATTGTTTTATATTGAACACATAATCTGAAAGAAATTAAAACAATAATTGATCAACAAAGAAAAATTTGTGGTACAGGACCTCAAATTGGTTCTCAAAAGGGTTTGAATTGAGATTATTTCATATTTTGGATTTAGGGCTATATGATTTCATACATATAATTTTCAAGGTGATGTGGGATCAGTCCTTGTTACCAGTGAGGGTTTACCAAAGCAACACTAATAAATGTGTCTCAGGCATTCTGGGTTGGCACATCTGAAATTCCAGCACTTAGGAGATTAATCAAGACCATTATTACAACTTCTACATCAGCATGGACAATAGTGTAGCTTCCTGTTGAAGATGAAAAAGAAAAAGAAGAATAGGAGGAAGAAGAATTAAAAATATTACCACCATCACAATAGAATATTCAAACAAGTGAAAACCAAAAAACAAAAATAATAGTCTTGTTCTTCTTAAAATACAGAGACTAGAAATGTTTTCTGACTTCTTCCAGGCTGGTCATCTCAGATCCAGAGTGTTCATATACACAGGGTAGAAGCCAAACCCCAGACCAACTTATTTCTGCACCTGGAGTCCATGTTCTTGCACCCCTGGGCATATTAAGTAGGCTAATCTGACTACACTCTGAGTTTTTAAAAATGAATTTAGATCTTTCGGTGGGCTAAAAGAGGTTCCTAATGAATAGATTATATATCAGGATTCAACTCATTAAGATAAAAACGTAGCTAATACAAAATATTTGTTTTTTAATTAATGCAAAAATATACTAGATAAAGGACAAATTATTCTCTATTTATTTACTAAGTGGCAACGTGTGATGCGTGCATCCTTCAAAACTATGTGACTGCTCCTCTAGGGGTCAAAGATGCTGAGCTGAAAGCCCCTCACCCCAAGACATCAGTCCTTGCCTGCTCTTGTGATTAGAGAGCAATGTGTCTCCGTGCAGACTTTCATCTCAGCACTGATTTTCAAAGGTGGCCAACAATGGAACAATTCATGTTTGTGATCTGAAGATGACCACAGAAGAGACTGAGGAAGAAAGTACAAAAGAGTCACGTGAATTTAAAACATCAGCCAAGAGCGGAGGAACGTGTTGGCAGGACAACCTGCTGCGAGATGTGAGATTCATCTGGCTAAGGAAAGTCAAGATCAGAATCTCATCAGGCCGGAAAATACTAAAGAGAGATCCCCAGTTACTGAAAAACCTTCTCAGCTACAGCATCCTGTTTATTAATTCTGACTCACTTGCTATATGCTTGGAGTACACTTTAATCACAGGGAAACATGAAGCACAAAGACCCAAACAAGCAAAATGGCCAGAAATGGTCCATGGAACAACCCACCCAGGGCTTGACAGAAAATAGAGCAAATGTCAGGAATGCTACCCACTCCTGTTTATTTTACAGTTTTTTTATATCCAAATCTTTTATTATTATTTGCGTAGTTTTAAAAGTACCTTGGAACTTGCAGAAGAGAATGGTGTTCAGAGACCCTACAGAGCTGTTATTTGTAATGCGACATAACAGTATTTGACTGCTTTTCCATATTTGTGTGTTTTCAGCAGGCTTCTTCATATGTGCTTACTACATCCCATGAAAACTGGGGCAAGGGTTCAGGGGTCCTGACTGCAGTGGAGCAGAGTGGTCCATGAACACAGTCAGGGCAGATATGGCACCTGGACACTTGCCCACAGCCTATCCTTGGGTGCACAGGGAAGAATGGCTCCTGCTGATGAGTCTTGCCAGCTCCTGATTTTACAATTGTGCATTATTTAGTAGGAGCTGGTGGAGTTCAAGCTCCTGTCTATTGATTTCTCAGCTCTATTGCTTCCTCCAACTCCAGTCTGCAACCCCCGATTGTGAAGACTTGCCAAAAGTCTTCATATTCTCTTCCAAGGACCAAGTGGGCTCCTCTCAGAAGGAGCAGATATCAATATTTTATAATTATAATTTTGTCATAAAACTGAGCCTACACACAGTTTTTGGCCTCTGTATTTTGTTTGGTGGCATTTGATAAAGGACTAGAGGCAGGCTGACTTTTCTTTTTCTTTTTTTAAGGAGAAGGGAACCATGATTTCAAAGTACCAGGGAATGTATTCAAGGCAGGTAAGGATATATTGATCTTTAATTTCTTTAATTTCTTCCATCTCTATTCAGTTGTCAATTATTTCACCTCTTTGTGTACTTTCCTTGAGAGATGATTGCTTATTTCTTTAAGAAACAATTATTTGTGAAAGAAAAGTCTTTGGAGAATGTGTCTGGAATTTGTTTCTTCCCCCCTAGATTGTCAATTCTGGTTAACACTAGTACGCCACTTGCTTTGCTGGTTGGAATAACAGTTTCATGAGTTTAGTGTCTCTGAACTGTGGGAATTACTTTTCTGTATGTTTATATATTTTGTATGAAGTTGGCTTTGGGAAAATTTAGAACATCCAGAAATTTCAGAGTCTTTGTGGTTAGTGGCCCTGTGTGCTGCAAGGTGACTATGGTGTCTCACGTGGGGTGGTGAGGAGCATCTCTCGGGTGCAGTGTGCAGCCTTTCTCCACTCTTACTAAAGACAACATCTTCTAAGAGCACAGCCAGGGAAGTGACTTAGGTACAGCCAGGAAAAGCAAGAGCCACACCAGCACTGACTGCATATTGCCATAGCCCCACCCCCTACAGTCACAGCTTCTCTCAGGAGACTCACAGACTACCTCACAGATGACGACTTCCTCCCTGTCAGTCACAGCCTCCC
>NW_004949105.1:1195820-1198615 GCF_000317375.1 Microtus ochrogaster | reverse complement strand
TGTCAATTACAGCCTCCCTCCCTATCAGTCACCACCTCCCTCCCTGTCAATCACAGCCTCCCTCACTGTCAACCACAGCTCCCCTTCCTATCTTATCTTTCCCTCTTTTAACTTGTTCCCTCATAGCCCTTAGAGACCAATGCTGTTTTCTACATATCTACAACCTTAGGAGCTCTCGCATACTCTGAATGGAATGTTAACAAAAGTTAGCAGTATGTTATCTTTGAGGCTTGGGGTTCTATTTCCTGAAGATAATTCTTTGGTGATCGGCTGTTACCAAGAGTCCTTGCGTGGTATTCCACAGCCTCAGCATGCCATGGTGAACATAAATTACACTAGATCTAATTTCAACCTTGTTATCCTCGGTCAAGTTGCTATAAATGTTTGTTTACAAAGCTTGTGTAAACACATCTTCATTTCTTTATGATGATGGATGCCCAGGAGTTTAACTGTGGTGTCTGATGGCTGGGCTGATTTTAACAATCCACCAGATCGAGCTGGACATAGTGGTACATACATGTAACCCTAGCACTCAAAGACATAGGCGAGAGGTTCAGGAGTTCAAAGTCAGCTTCTGCCACTTAGTCAGCTGACCTTGTCTGGGCTACATGAGGCCTATTTCAAGAAAATCAAGACAGGAACTCCAAAATGATATTTTAAATTTCTTTCAATATTTAAGTGGCTATCGGGTCATCTATTTCTTCTCCATCAATTTCACAGCTTTGTAGACTTTGAAGAGCTGCTGTAATTCCTGTTAGTCTCACAAGCACAAGGCTGTGGTCTCTCTTATCAGTTAATAGCTGCTGGCTGCCCTCAGCTTTAATCTTGCCACTTTCATCATTGTTACTGACCTCACTGGTGACTTCAGAATAATCAGGGGCTTCGTTTTGTTTGTTTTATTCCTTGCTACCTTGGGGCCCAATGACTTCTGCCTCTATCTTCGTTATCCATTCTCCTGCTGGCTTTGAGATCATTTCTGCCTCTTGTGTTCTAGTTTTTAGGTACAGTGATCCTGTGTGTGCACATGCACTGTTGTCTGTTGTTCTGTGCACTGCAGTCACTTCATCTCCCATGGGAAGGGTGAAAGTGGCACACCAGTTTGGATTTCCATATCTTGTCCAGGTTCTGCAGCCACACCTAGGGTGTAAGCTGCAGTGTTCCTTAAAGCTCAGTGACTGTCACTCCCTCCCTGAAGATGACAGGTGTTAAAGGCAGGACTAGAAAGAAGCCGTGGAGTCCTGAGCTAAGAGCCCTCATGGATGTGAGAAGATACAGGAGATAGCCTCTCTGTCACTGTGTCAGAATGCATGAAAATGGCCCTGTGTAGATCAGAGCAAGGGTCCTCACTAGGCATCTGGCTGTGCTGTCACCCTGAGCTTACACTTTCGGCTCCCAGATTGGGGGGGGGGGGCAGTTCTACCACTTTACAGTGTTTTATTATAGCACCTTAACTGAGCTCTACACTTCCTACTGGGCCAGTGGGTTTTGAGGTGAGTGACACTTCAGGAGATGAAACATCTCAGTGTGGATTGGTGGAAACAGGAGGTTTGCCAGAAAGATTTCTCTCAACTAAGAGGGACCTGATGGTGGTCAGAAACCACCACAGGCTTCTGCTACACCTTACTGGGTTGTCTGGGACATGGACATCCCATAGTTCTTAGGTTTACAGAGTCCCTTGCTCTCTCCCACTTTCTAGAGACTTCTAACTCCTGTTCCTGCAGGTCAGGGCAGTTGGTGGTAAAGAGGGAACCAGTATGGCTGGCTACTTCCCTATCCTGTCTTGAGAACTTTGAATTCTGAGCTCCTTTCAGGTCTGGACTCCAAGAGAGTGAAATGAATATCTAAGAATGGATTCTGCCCAAGTTCAGCTTGCTTAAGCAATGAATTTAGCGGGGTCCAGCAAGTTTATCAGTCTTAATTATAGGATCGAAAGTAAATCAAGCTGTTTAAACTCTACAAATCCCACCCCAGAAGTAGGGGTGACTGGGAAAAACCTGGGGCCTGCCCCCACTGTCAGACAGCTCTACTGAAGTCTCCCTGACCCTCGCATTCCATGGCCAGCATTACCTTGAGGAGGAGCCTTACAAGGTTTGTGAGTCTCCTGAGTCTCTTGGTTCATTCCCTCTATCCACAGGTAACTTTTCCAGTCCCAAGCAAACAGCTAAACACTACCTCATCATTAACTCCCCTGTGATGTTTTCTTAAGTTTCATTAATACAAGATTTTGATATATTAAGATGTAATTTAGGATCCTTTATCATATTGTAATATTCTCTGTGCTAATATAGACATTGAAAAACTATAATTTTCATTTGAACACATACTTTTGCCATGACTTATCAGTTACACTTTTCTGCTTTTTCCTCCCAGTTTCACTTTTAAATTCTTAGAGATATTTATCTGGAAATATTTCCCTATTCCAAAGCAGTTTAGATTGACTTTTGGATGCATGAGAATTGAGGGGGGCTTGTAAATTACATGTGTCCTTTTGGGTGTGTCCTAAGTATTACACAATGAATTAAAGGAGGTTTTCCCTTTAAGAGGGTGGTACTCTCTGCTGGTGGAGTTAATTGACACTTTGCATATTTAAATCTATTCTCTAGTTTCCTTCTGTTTGTCTATTGCAGACTTTATGTGCTAAGCCTGATGTGTGATGGGGGTTGGTCTGTGATGGGGTCTAGTGCATGATGGGGGCTTGACTGTGATTGAAAATGGTCTCTGATGAGGGCTGTTCTATGGTAGTGTCTGGTCAGTGATTAGTGGCTGGTCTATGATGAGGGCTGGTCTATGATGCA
>NW_004949105.1:1192779-1195370 GCF_000317375.1 Microtus ochrogaster | reverse complement strand
TGATTGGAGATGATCTGTGCTGAGGTCTATGATGGGGGCTCATCCATGACAGAGGCTTGTCTGTGATGTTGAGGCTCAGATTTTGACAGAATTATTTACTTGGGAATACTCTAGCATGTCCCCTTTCCACTTTAGAAGACCGAGAACTGTTGTGCAGTTCCTAGCTGTTCTGTCTGGTGTCCCTTTTTCTGTGATGTTTGCCTTTTTTACTTTAGCCTTAATTTTCATGTCTGAGAATAGCGTGGGTGTGCCTGCTTTCTCTGCTCTGGCATTCATTACTCCATCCTTTTATTTCTAACATTAAAACAAATTGTACTTTTAGAAGTACACTTACTCTCCATTAATTGGATTTCTAAGAATCAGAGGAGAAACCACTTCTGTCACCATGACTTTCCCTTTAAAAGGAGGTCAACACAATTTTCGTATGTTCACTGCCACACTGGCTTTAATGTTTGTGTTTTAACTTGTTTTATTTTCTCATGCAACCTCATTTTTCTTCTAAGTTTACTATTTTTATCATATCACAATCTAAAATTTTGTTGCATTCATTCAATTTTTAATGTCTGTTTTTCTATCTTTCTGGTTCCCTCGCCATGTCAGCACTCTGGAGGCCCAACACAAGAGACTGCGATAAGTTGAGACCCAGACTGAGATATGTAATAAATTACAGGTCATCTTGGTCTTCATGAAGGGAAGAAAGAAAGGTGGGAGCTAGACAAGAAACCTCACTAGCAACTACTATCATTCTAAGATTGTCTACATCTTATTTCCCAGCTCCTCATTCGACCCCAGCCACTCCTCTCTTAAAGAAATAGATGTCCTAGTTTTCCATTCATTGTTCCTCTTGTTCATCTTAGATATGAAACATACCTTAACATTTATTTGTCCAGGCTCCACTGCCATGAAACAGTTTAAATTTGTTGAGCCCTCATCCCCACTCACAACTCTCTGTCGTCATGTTAAATCTCAGTTCAAGTCCGCTTCTGGTTCGTTTATTCTCATTTCCTTTCCAATTAACACGGAAGAACTGGAATCAATGGCTTAAGACTTTAGAGATATTACTTAACACCATATGGAGGGTCACTGTCTCTTGACTATAGATGCAGAAAGTAAAGTACAGACAGTCCCTCTAGCTCCAGATTGCCATGGCTGATGAGTTCAGGCTCAGGAAATCTAGCTTCAGGGTCCACTTCTTAATCACTCAATGTCGCTGCCTCTAATTCATATTAAAAAATGTTTTGGTGTGCTGTGCATGCATTGTGATTGGTCTGTGTATGAGTGTGTGTGTGTGTGTGTGTTCGAGTGTGTGCACTTGTCTAGTGTATGTGTCTGTATATGTATGCATGCACTCAAGTGTCTGCCTCTCGCTAGCGTGATCCCTAGAGTCTAATAACGTCTTCTAATGGTATTTTCCTTTGGAGCTGTCTGTGCTGTGTTTGCTGCCTTTGAAATTCTTGAGCAGATTATGGAGGTGTCTCATGCACCATGGTGAGTCCTGGTAGAGTCAAGCTGAGCTTTCATCCTTCCTGAGGGGCTTTTGGCAGAGGACAGAATTCACGAATGGTAGCTTTCTTAATTTACTACTCTCTGATTCCACTTTATGGTCTCCTGCTTTTAAAAAAAGATAAATGCTGCCCAGAAAGTCTCACCATTATTAGTGCTAGGATCCCTTGAAGTACCTCTGCTCTGAGCAATTTTTTCTATGCTTTAACACTAACAGATAATCCTTGTTAATTCCTTCTTCCTCTCATGTGTCAGGTGTGGTCTTTTATTAAAACACTTTCAAAATATTGATAAACTGGCTAAAATGTTTTATATCTAATTATTTGATGACTCTTCAGTGATTCACCCATTATGGTTCAAAGTTATCCTTCTGTGGCAGGTGCTATGGATCACCACCTTCCCTGTACCTAGTGGCTTTGTCAGTCCAGGGAATATCTCTTTGCGGTTCTTGAGCATCCTCCAGCATGTCTGTAAGAATTTCGTTCAGTTCCATTGTTCCATCTCTCTCCTAAGAAGAGGCTTTCATTTTGGGAAGGGCATGCTCTTGTCATTATTTATTATTTTATAGATGGCAAGCTTCTCTGGGTATTTTTTATTGTAGATATCTTCTTAGAGAGAACTTCGGACTTACTGTACAATTGACAAGTTCCTGACATAAGAAGGGTTTCCAGCTACATTGAGAATACAACATTGTGAAGAATGCATTGACCCACCCAAGGCAAAACTCAAGACTCTTGGGCTCAGGAGATGCAGATTGCTGCATTTGGGTTGAAAATAGAAATTTTTCAGGCATTTTCCTCCGTCTTTATAGTCTCCTTTCTAAGTCTTTGCATATATTCTATTAAAATCAGTATGTGTATTTATCCAGATACTAAAAAATGATGGTGTGTGTGAAATAAACACACAAATTCCTCTCAACTTATGACAGCTTTCATCATAGGAAACCCTGTGTAAGTGGAAAATAATCTTCAGCCAAACATGTGCTGGGTTGCCTGCCCTGCCTAGCATCATGTGACCCAGCCTGACTTTGTCAAACACTCTCAGGACACAACCATGAGCCTGCAGCTGTGCATCACAAGACCGTGAAA
>NW_004949105.1:1189576-1190714 GCF_000317375.1 Microtus ochrogaster | reverse complement strand
TTTTCTGACAGGTTCTAATTTCTTTTCTGTTGACTTTTGTTGCTGTGAGGAAACTAGCTGACTTTGTGAATCTTCACAATGGGTTCTCATTACATACACAAATACTAAAGGCTTCTGTTTGCACTACTGTTGAGTAAACAGCAAGAAAAACGTGAAAATATGTGTTATTTCTTCCCTGAGTACTAAATAAATAAAATTGATTGAGAATACAGAATCTTTAACTGGGAAGGTTTCTCAATGATATAATACCAGCAGCCATGAGCCCCTGGGGTTGGCCGAAAATTATAATTATGTGTAAGTGTGTATGTAGCAGTGGAAGTATGTGTGTGTGTGTGTGTGTGTGTGTGTGTGTACAGTCTACTGAGGATTTACATTCCACACATGCTAATTTTTACCAAATTATATTTTATTTAATAGGAAGCAATTATTTTACCAGGACATATTTTGTTTTATGGACACAACCTTTGAATATTTCCACAATCAATATAGAACAAGATACTTGCCTTTATAAAATCAAGTTTCACATAAAACTGAAATAAAATGAATATACAGAGGAGCCTAGGCCGCACTGTTTATGTAACTCAGGGGAAGCTCACTGACCCGTGATACCTTCTCCAGTTCCTTAAAACCAGAAGAAAACCACAGCCACCCCACAAACCCTTGTTTCCAACAAATGACAGGAAGCTTATTACTAGTCAGAAGACTGTGACTTAAGATGGCTTCGTTTCTCCAACACCTCTCAGTGTGCACAAACAGTGACAAAACTCAAGGGATTAATTTCATAGCTTGTACAGTAGTGGAATACAGATGCTGTGTTCTTGGCAGATTTTTTTTAAATCATAAATGCACTGAGATATATGTTTACAATAATGTGACTTTCTCTTGGGTCACCGTAGACTAATTCCATGGGCAGGCATAGGCGCTGTCTTTGCCCCGAGGAGGCGCCTCATTCCCACAAATTCAACCCACACAACTGATTGGCCTTGTCAGTTTATGTCTTGCTTTCCAAACTGTTTGTTTTAAGGCAAAATATATAAATAAAACCTTATTTGTCACAACTGTCGAACCTCTTGGTATGTAAATCCTGAGGAAGTGGCAAAGGTATGAAACAGCTTTTGTGGCTGTTTTTTTTTTTTTT
>NW_004949105.1:1177301-1189091 GCF_000317375.1 Microtus ochrogaster | reverse complement strand
AGAAAAGTCACATAATTTAAAGATGTTTGCCATTTTATGTATGAGAATCTTTCACATATTCCTAAGAGCCCAAAGTTCCTCTATTTGATTTCATAAGAGTCAGGCAGATTTAATATTTTAAAATGCTGTGAACTTTCTGAAGTCACACACACCCATGAGACTGTTTTGTAACACGAATTGAAAGTGAAAGAACACTCAGCAAATCCAGCCCAACATCTGCATCTCTAAAGCTTAGCCTCCCTTTTATTTTGTCCTACTTCAGCTACTGAAACCAGTATTGTATATTGCATGCATAGCTGAATGAATGAACTGGGGTTGGAATGTGGGAGGAGTTGGAAGAAGGTGGTAGGGATCGAACATCATCAAAGTTGATTGCATACGAACCTCTTAAATAAGTAAATAAAATACATTTGAAAAATCTAGATTCATTTCTATGTTGAGGGCTGACTTCACCATCAGTTTGGGAAATAGCAGAGGAGGCAGATGAGTGGAGTATTCTGACCACAGAGTCATACCCAAAGAGGATGGAGACTCCTCCCCTAAAGACTTTAAAAGCTCATAGAGAGCACACTGAGTTTGGTTCAAGTTTTCCCTCATTTCCTGAGCGAGTAAGGAGACTCTACTGCAAGTCTGCATTAGAACAGGGCTCAGTGTGGCTGTGAACTGTATTTAAAAAACAAAACCACACTGTTTTTCAGAGGTCTGGATTTCCTAAAATTCACTCTCATTTAGGGCATCAATCCCAGCTGAGTCTTCTGAGATGCAAACGTGCTACCCTGTGAGTCCTCCCAACCCAGGAGTTTGGAGTTCGAGGAAGCATGTTTAGTTCAGGCAATATCGTGCCTGTCACCTGTCCCTTGCTGTGTACATATTATATACAGCACACACTGAGTTGGATCTAAGATAGCCACTAATCACAATGACGTGGTGAAACATTTTAGTGCCTCCCCAATAAATATTCAACTGTTTTAGAAGAATAAGAATAAACACATCACAACAAACAGCTAGGCAGGTTGACACCAGGCTTGCACAATAAGTATAAATTTTAAACACAGAGATCTTAGGATCCATTTGACAGGCAGAACAAATGCGGCTTGTTGTTTGTTTTCTAGTTAGAAGATATGTTAAACCTGCCATGTATAAAACTCCCAAGATCAGTGACTCCTTTGTTCCCAGATTCCTTGCTGTGGAACCCACATTTTCAGCCTATTTCTGCAAACAACGCTATGGGTCCTTAGGTTATGGTCCAAAAGGTAATCTAAGCATCTTCGTATGACAAGATGAAAGATGAGAAAATTTTCTTTCTATTCCATGAAGATCTAACTACTATCACTGGAATTCATCAGGTCTCGGTTACTTTGTATCAGCTTAAATAAGACTCTAAAGCTATTAACAGCTTGTGGGATTTATTGTGGAGACACGTGATACTCTGTTGTCTATGAAGTGAAAAACAAGTGCAATGCCACAAGGTGTACACAAGGAGAAAAACTGAAAATAACTCAAAAGAGCAAGCCTGCTTTTGCAGTTTCCATTCTGGACAATTTACTGACCTCCTACAATGTATAGAGAACCCAGAACAGCCTTCCATCACCACACAATGATATCCTTGGGTTTGCAATGTGTATATTCATGCATCTCTCTGCTTACCTGGATAGACTGTTGAATAATTTGAAATTCTCCACTAGCCTTCTAAAGCTGAGATCCTGACCAAATGTTAGAGGTATTTTAAATCCCACACATCATATGCAACTCAGAAATCACAGTTTACTTGCATACGTTCCCTTGAGAAAGGTCATTCATGCTGATTCCTGGTAATCTAATTTCCACCCATGAGCAGAGGACTCTACTCTAGTTGTCTTGAACTCAGGTGCAATGCTCTGAGTCCTAAATGCATTTCAGAAAGTGTAAGAAATGATCACTTTTTCTACGCTACGTTTTCTTTAGCTCATGCTTATCATAGCGGCTCAAACTTGACATGGTGTAGTGCCCCCTCCTACCACATCCCTTTGCACATTTGCTTTTGTGGCAGATTTGCTCCTTCCACCCATGGGTGATGTCTGAGTGTGGACACCCACACAGACAGCCTGTCTGTGCCTCTTGTCATCTCCCAGCTTCTAAGAGGTATAGCTTGTGACTGGAGGTGATCTATGTGATTCCAAGAACTGAAATTTATAGAAGCCAAGAGGAGGATGTGATCAGGAGCTAGGCTCGTGACGTTGGAAAATCGCTAATGGATCTTGTAAAATATGCAACCTGTCATGGTATTTATGGAACTCCAAGCTCCTCCAGCTAAATATATACATATCCCTCCACCACTCTGTGCAGCACTGAGCACTGAAGTGTGGAAGCACTTTATGCTGTTTAGCACTTTATACTTTCAAAATCCTTCCTAATCACTTTATTATTTATATCCAAGCAAGCCCGAGCATATTAAGATATAACTCTCTTCCACCTTCCACTAATCCATTAAAGCCAGTGCCTATAAGACAGTATTTATTGGATCCAAACTAAATTCCTCTCCTAGCACCTATTTCAATGGTAAAGCTCCACTCTGAAAATGAACCATATATCTAGGCAGAGAGTAGGTGCCCTCTGACCTTATGAGAAGGGTTTAGAAACTCGTGTGAGGTTTATAAATGCTGAGGTATGTCAATGCAAGCTTGAGATGTGTCGTGTTACAGCAGGGCAAGGGCTTCATGACTTGTCCACTCTTACTGGCAAGGAATGAGTAATATATCTGCCTTTCCCTTTGGAAAATGAATAACTAAGCTTAAAAATTCTAATTGTAGAATCAAGCCCATTAAGATAAGTACAACTTTATTGATGGACCCAAAGGAGGCTTCCAGTGAAATAATTCTAACTGTGAAATGTTACTGGAACTTTCTAGAGACTTTTGTTGTTTTAGTACTCACGATAGCTAAGACGTTTCCTTGGGGTTAGAAGCTTATGGGTTGGTGGATAACACAGATTGTCTAAATGTGCTGTAAAGTGATTGCTGTTTAAATATGAAATGTCCTTCCCAGGCTTATATGCTTGAACAATGAGTTATAAAGGTTTGGGAAGGTTGTGGAACTGTCTGGAATTGGAACTTACTAGAAGGGAGTCAATGGGACAGGTCTTGAGGTGTCACATCCAACCTGCTTCTTTTTCCTTCTTAGCTTCCTGTTCATTGACGGTGCAATGTGACAGGTCATCACATACCCTCTGTCACGTATCTCATGTCATGATGGACCCTGTATCGGTTAGAACCATGTGCTGAAACAAAACTTCTCCGTTAAGTTGCCTCTTGACATTTTGCAGTGGTTATAAGAGTATTAGGTAATGCAAATGGTAAACCCTTAATTGAGTTTTTTTTTGTTTTTTTTTTTGTTGTTGTTTTTTTTTTTTGCTAACTGCAAGTGGACTTGGGTGAAACAGGTGATCCTTGGTAAAGTCGTTGAGATGACCCAGAGGAGGAAAGATGCTAAGGGAAGAGAACACAGCAAGATGGATTCCAGCTGGTCTCCCGCTTGGGTTGCTTTAGAAGGTCTGATCCTCTTGACATTCACAGTTTCTCCACGTTCCCTCTGAATTCACAGCCTAACTTCAAAATATCTTTCTGTCCTCTTTCCTTCTCCCCCGCTTTTCTCTCCCCCATTGAATCTGTTGATATATTCAGCTGGAAAGAATTTAACATAAGTAAGATATGAATCTAGACTATAAAAATAGATACACCGGAAATCTTGGCTATGTCTTCACTACCATCATTCAGGTCAATTAAATGTAAACATCTCAGTTCTATCAGAAAGATAGACTTCCAAAGTTCAGATACAAATCCAAACATAAATGGAAAAAGAACCTTACTGTCATCTAAGTTTCCAGACATGAATGTGTGAGTCTGGAATTTTGAGAAAATACTTCTAAATCCAGTCGAGGTTGATGAATCAGAAGGATGCACTGGTATATTGAAGCGCAGGTAACAAGTGGGACAGGGAATGCCAGGCTCATTCTAACCTTCCCTA
The DNA here is from genome assembly GCF_000317375.1 of Microtus ochrogaster. Classification (NCBI taxonomy): domain Eukaryota; kingdom Metazoa; phylum Chordata; class Mammalia; order Rodentia; family Cricetidae; genus Microtus; species Microtus ochrogaster. The sequence continues at coordinate 1,185,090 of NW_004949105.1, read as the reverse complement.
CTCAGAAGAAGAAGGGTGAGCTATGGGCAAAGAAGACTGTTTAGTCTTTGAAGATGAATCTGTAGGGGAAAGGGGGCTTCATACTTCATTGGCACATACTGCTCAGATGAGGAGTTCACACATTCAGAAAACCACATAAGCTCAGAAGCATCTGAATTTACCAGATGAAAGAGGCAGCAAAAGTGGGAAGACCCCAGAATCAGAACACTCCAGACTGTAGATGAGACCAGACACAACACGAAATGGAAAATACAGAGAAGCAGACAAAAAAAACCCTCTGACCCATCATTAAAGGAACAGTGCACCCAGGCTTGGTGGTACACATTCATAATCCTAGCCCTGGAAAGGCTATGGTGAGGAGGTAGAGAGTTGGAGGGCAGTTACATAGAGAAACCATGTCTGAAAAACAAAGGAGCACAAAACAAAACAGAGGCGTTAGTGCCCAAACACCCACAGAATGAAACACGGAGCAAGTGAGACTCTAACAGCCTTGATACATGACTTGTACAGCGGATACTGAAAACTGTTTAGTAAATGTACATGAAAATATATGTGAGAGAAAACTTGATTGTTTACTCTCAAAAGATTGAAAATATCGAACAACTCATTCAATATTACAGGGAAAACTGAAATGAGAAGACGAGCTAAAATCAGGCATGGCTACGGGAAATGTCAGAATCAAAGGGAGCCCGAGGAAAAGGGCCGGGATTGGAGGGTGAGAGGGTAACACTGCTGGGCAGCCAGCAGATCACACTGAAGTCAGGGGGGAAGACAGCCAGGCGGCATCTCAGTGTTTTCTTGCATATGGAAGCAGCCTTGAATTCAGCCTGAAGACCAGAATACACACAGAATTCAGAGAGTGAGGGGTTCACTGTATAGGTGGGTAACCCATAGTTCTGAGCTTTTGGTTGGATTTGATGACATTGGCCATAACAAATACCACCGTTAATATGAAGGAGATAGGAATTAAGATGATCTACGCGTAAAGCAACACAATAAAGCACAAAAACAATCCGTGGATTAGTTCTTTTTCCTTACATTTTTTCACAATCGTTGTAGAAAGGAACATCTTTGCTCCAATAATGATCTAAGCAGACACATCTACACCCACAGCTATAGGGACTATGACAGAAACCCCACAGCTAAGCACACAGGAGATCCAAGCTGGAGATACTCACAGAAGGGCGTGGCACAGATCTGTGTCTGCAAGGTGAGTAAGAAGCAACCTTCAGGTGCAGTTGTCAATCAGAAATCAGTGCTGCCGCCAGTAGGGATGAAAGTCACTTTCCTGTACATGCACAGGGCACAGCACCATGGGTGGATACTGGCTACACTGAAGATTCTTCCCCTTTGTCTCCTCAGAGTGAAAAAGGCATAAGCCCAGAGTGGAAAGGAAGGGATGAAGCTGTAATCTTGTTGATGCCTTCAACAAGGTGTCTCACTCAGAGCAACGTCTGTGGCTATCTTGAGATTTCTCTATTCTTCAATGCAATTAAAAGAATAATAGTCTCCAGCATGCAGGAAAAAAAATAGATCTAGAGTCTAAAATACTCACAAATGGGATGTGTAAAAACAGAATAACTGTTGGCAAGAAGAAAAAACTTAAAATAGAATTCTCAATGATAATTGAATAAACAGTGTATAAATAACAACATAGTCCTACTGCTATAACACAGTGACATGCTTAAAATGAGATTTATATAAAGAAGAAAAAAATGTCATTTATAGGGTATGAATCCAATGAAAATTTTATTTTAATTTCAGCAGGTCCAGGGACTTAACTCTAAAAAATAGTGACTTATAAGTCAGTGTGGCATGTCTTTCTCTGTCCCGCCAGCCAGATCCCTAATCTTGAAATGGAGACTTATCATTAATTATGAAAGATTGGCTAATAGCTTAGGCTTATTTCTAACTAGCTCTTATAACGTAAATTAACCCATTCCTATTAATCTATGTGCTGCCCTGAGACTTATTTACCTCATCTACTTACCATCCTTCCTGCTTTACTACCTCTTCCCTGTTAGTGACTCTGCCTTCTTCTTCTTCCCAACGTCCTCTCTGCCCCCAAAATCCTATCTATTGACCATTTAGCTTCTTATTAAACCGATCATAGTGACATATTCTCACACAGTGTAAAGGATTATCCCACAAGCAGTCAGGGGTAAGTAATGTGTTCTGAGATCAGAAGATTGACACAAATAGGGGGAGACGTATGTGGGGAGAGAGGATAAAAGAGGGGAGGGAAAGAGCAAGAGGGAGGAGGAAGAGAGAAAAACCAGAAGAGGAGATAGTCAATTATTAAAAGGATGGATTAGTGGATATTCACATATAATAAATCAAATGATAATTCAGAAGTAAGTAGGCATGGGAGTAAAGTTAGCAAACACTTGTGGAAGTCTTTAGTTCTGTTTCCCTTTTGTTCTATCTTACTACTTCTTTCTTTCCTTCCACACTTCCTCTTCTACTCTTATTGCACACAGATGCATATGTGCTACACACACACACACACACACCACACACACACACACCACACACACACACCAATGTAGATTCTGTGTATGACAAAAAAAAAAATGTGTGTCTTCCTGAGTCTGGCTTACTTTGCTTAACATAAAGAAAGATCTAGGAGGATATTTTACATCATGCTGCCTGTGAATGCTACATTTTATCTCTGGGAAATTAGCCAGCTGCCTCTTATGAATATATGGTGTAGAAACAGAAGCCTAAATCTGTACTTGCTAATTTATTAACAGTTATTTATCCACTACTATGAAGCAAAGAGTACTGGATAGTCAGCTATTCATGTATTATTTTCTACAACAGAAATCAAGAACATATTGACTGTGTGTAACTATACTTCATGCTGCTCCAAGAGCATCTACTTTTGCTGGCCCCGGAGTCCTCTTTCCCATCTCTGCTCACAAGTCTAGTTAGTTGACATTTCACAACAACATAGTCACACTTACAGTGGTTGGCTTGCCTCACCTGATACAGCCCTGTCTAGTAACATGGAGGGACATGTTATCACACAAGAGCAACAAGGCTCAGGAGCTGAGTTCTGAGACTACATCTTTCATACACTCACGCACAGACAAGGAACACAAGTCATTCCACATTCAGGCGCCCTGCATGTGTTACACAAGACCGAACAGGATACTGCATACTTAGCAAAAAAACCAGAGAAAGGAACAGTTGTTTGAGCCTGAAGAAAACCAAAATGTCATGGCCACTGTGTACCAAGCAGGAAGGTTGGCTTGATTATGGGCCAGAAAAAAAAAAGGTGTTAAGAAAAAACAATTAAAACCTGTGAATAAAGCCTGTGTTTTTTTCTGTGCGCCATTAGGATTTAAACTTCTAACAACAGCATGTGAGGAGAGGTATTGTCCCTAGGTCATACTGACATATTTGAAGTTAAGCCACTTGTTCGGAGTTTCCCAATGTTCTAGAAAAATGTGGTGTAGAGTCACATGAACCATAAATGGTGAGGGGGGCAATTAAAGCTAGGATGAACCAAAAGTAGGGTTAAAAGTAAATGCAGTAATATGAAATTCGGGGACACTGAAGAACTTATAAGAATTTTAAATAACATTCTAATCTGAATTTATTTCAATTACAAGTTGCACCATCAATCAAGAATGAAAGATTCTCACACCTGCTTGATTTTATGATACTTTTCAATTATCTGGATGTCATAGACATTAATAATTAGAAGAGTTTCTCTTTTCACTGTAAGTCTATCAGAAGCAATTGCTGCCCATGTATAGAATCTTTATTATCAGTTTCTCATGTTGAATGCAAGCATCTCATGATCCACACCCTGTGTCTGAAAGTTCCCTGGTGTGCATATATCACAAGTATGAGTTTAAAACCCCAGTTTAATTAATGATTGCACATAGAACTGGGAGATTTCCATATGTTACATCTTGCCATGTTAAATGTGCATGTTTTCAACACTTTCATTAAATATTCTATATTGCAGACACTTAGAAACCTCTCTAGAATTTAAATCACTGTAAACGGTATTGAGAGAGAACTGTGCCTCCACTATAATTTATTTGGGTATGATTGGATGAAACACGACGCCATTAGGATGAAAATGAGCACAAATAGCATGTTCAGAGGGGTTTTTAATAAAATCACAGGGACCATATTTGGTATTAACATGTAAATTATGTACTGCATGATGAGTCCCCTTAAACTCATAAAGAGAGAAGGGATTTAAGGAGATGAAGTATGAATCTTTACCCTTGGAGGGTTCATTAACCCGAAGTTCTCCAACACACATTTATCTGAGATCTCGTCCAATAAGAACTGTCACTTTCTACGTTTCCAGCTCTTGTTTTCTAGAGGTACAATGCTCACTAAGGACAGATGGGATTGCTTTGAATCAAGATGGCCTGTGGACCCATTGGCAGCAGCCTGGGCTATAAGAAAATTTCATTTTGTTTTTTAGTCAACAACAATTCTGTGTTTGAAGACTAGAGTTTTCCAAGGGTATTCTAGGGCATGCTGTCCTCCAGTGTACCCATGGGGATGATTTGAAAGTTCAGCACATGCCTGTGAGCTGGGCTGAAAATGACAATGGAGGAATTCATAGTCCCAGATCACTTTAGTGGGACCAGGAGTACACACCTGTGAGCCTAGCATGAGCCAGGCTGAGGCAGAGGATCGTGAGTTTCCCACCAGTTTGGGCTGTGTGGATCACAAGTTTACCACCAGTTTGGGCTATATGGATCATGAGTTCGCTACCAGTTTGGGCTGTATATTGAGACCTTGTTGCAATTGATGGGGAAAATGGAAACAAACACCAGACCAGAACAGAGGAACCCCAGGACAGTCTACAGCCTCTCGGTGAACATCAGTCCTCCAAAAGCAGCATCAACTGCACTCAGAACTGAAGCCAAGGCAGATCTAGTGGAGGGTGTGTGTAATAATTTATGGGTACAGACACACAAGCATGAGCATACATACTAAGTCAAGGCAAACTTCTCAAACACAGGTGCCTCTCAGACCTTCCCTGGGTTGTAGAAAACTTCCCTAGGTAGAAGACAGTTTAAAATTCTACTGAATTTTGAAGGGAGACCAAATTATTTTGCCAAATCCCGGGCTTGGGTGTAATCTGAGATGAGAAAATTTTAGATTTAAATTAAAGTATTTTATCAGATTTAATTTTTAGATTTTTGTATATGTGTATTATAATTATATAACCCTTGCCCTCTTTTCTCTCTCTTCAGCTCCTCCTATTTCTCCCCACTTTCTCTCAAATTTATGGTCTCTTTATTTATTTTATTATAAATAATTATTTATAATTATTTTTCATTCACACGCCAATAAATACAACCTGCTGAGTCCATTCAGTGTTGTTGAGATGTATATGATTTTAGCACTGAATAATGCATTAGGGGTCTCTTCCCTGGAGCAGACTGATTGACTGATCTCTCTCTCTCTCTCTCTCTCTCTCTCTCTCTCTCTCTCTCTCCCCCTCTCTCCCCACCCCTCATCATCAATTGCCTGTAGTTTTTTTCATCTAAAAGTGGGACCTTGTGAAATGTCCCCCATTCACACTGGCAAGTCAACTGGTGTCATTGTTCAGGTTTTATTAGGCAGCCATAATATTGAGATTTCATGGGTGAAGATAGAGACGACACTGTCTGGTTCTTACCACCTAACATATTTTACCAACAAAGTTTGTGAAAGCATGGTGAGATGGGGTCAAATTAATATCAAACTGGGGTGTGATGACGTTGGAATGGCATTAAAGATATTAGAAAGCTGTAGAAAGGTAATTTCTATTTAATTCACTTAAGCTCTCTTAGGAGCTAATGAGTAGCTTTGGAACCAGGATCTTCTGAACTGTAGTTTGTAAGGACTTTAGAACAGTGAGAACTTTTAAAATGTATTTTTCATAAATTTGTTTGGGAACATTTCTATTTTAGTGCGTGTTTAAGCAGTTTTAGGAAAGTTTGACTGTGGCACAATGTATTGCATTGATTTATTCCCACGAAAATTCCACTGTGGTTGTAAATTGCACCCTCACCTTTCCTTAATTCGTTCTCCTTCCCCGTTAGCTTCCATTTTTTCGATTTTGTTTTCAGTAGTACCCTTTAGAAGTGTGTGGTAAAAGTATTTTATTTTTAATGTGTTTCTGGCACTGCAGAATTTTTAAATGGAAGTTTCCGGCCTTTATTTGATGGGTTTATTCTAACTATGCTTGCTTAAAAGTAAGTTATCAGAAGTTCTATTTCTATGTAGCTATGGTAACTTGGCATATTTGTCTTATTTAAATTTAACTATCCATGCCATTTAAACTTAAGACACAGATTACATAAGAATTTTGCTCAGAGTTCCTCTAAAATTGAAAATAGATGAATGATAACTTCACTATAAAACAGTGTACTGTGTATTACAGAGAGCTAGGACCTTCATTTGTTCAAATCAGGGGGCATTCATTCCAATTGATCTTACAAAATTTAAATATGTCTCTGTTGGCATCCTTATATTTGAAATAGAAATAAAAAACATGCATCTTTAAAACTAAATAAGGCATAGTGTTTGGACTATAGTTAGTGGGTTTTAGCTAATCACATTAGCATATCACATAAATAAAATGTGACCATTATGAATAGTTGAAAATAGTGGGAAACTTTTTTGAAAGTCTAAATTTCTTCCATTGGGATTCTTTGGAGATTTTAGCCTCAATTAGATAATGTTAAAGGAAACTAAGCACAAATTTTAGAGCTTTATGAACACTTGTAGTGCATAGATACCAGTGTAGGCAAGATACTCATATACATAAAGTAAATAAAGTTTTAAAATAAATGAGTTTATACAAATTTAGGGATTCAGCATTAAATATAATTGTGGATTTCAAGTGTTTGTGACTTTGGGCTTTATTTTCAGCAAACAGTGAGTTATTTGTGTAAACCAGTCTTTCTCTGTCCTGCTAGCCAGCTCACAAGACATGAAGTGGAGATTATTATTAACTATGAAAACTTGACTGATAGCTTAGGTTTACTTTTAGCTAGCTCTTACAGCTTATATTTACCCAATTCTATTCATCTATGTGCTTTCCTGAGGCTCATTTACCTCATCTACGCACTGTCCATCCCGCTTTCCTGCTTTCTCCATCTCTCTTCGCATCCCTTCCCTTCTTCTCAGCATCCTCTGTACCTGGAAATCCTACATAGCTGTTGGTTGGTCAGCATTTTATTAAAGCAATCAGAGTGCTGTTTCTTCAGAGTGTCCAGAGAGACTATTCTACAACATATTTGATATTAGTTTTGTAAATGTTAAAACATAACTATTGCAGTATTTAAAATAATTACCAGAGAAAACTACTCTTAAAATGTTTGTATGTATAAATATGTCATATATGGCAAAGTAAGTTAGCACTCATATTAATTTTGAAGCATGAGCCACAGTCCACGGGATATTTATGCATTTGTATAAACCTCATATAATGAAAGTAACTAGGATGATTTGAGCGACATGCAAGTAGGCAGAAGTCACATGGGGAAAAAGTGCCCAGCCATCTAGATTGTATCTGTGTGAAGTAAGTAGGTAGACAGGCAGCATTTTCAAACACTGAGCTTTTATAAGCAATGCCCAGTGTTAATAGAAATACATATATCAAAGTATTTACAGCAATACAACTGGAAGAGAAAGGAATGGACAACTTGGAAACTTTTATCTGCTAAATTAGGAGTTGAGACACATCAATCAAAACAACTAGGCTTAATTTTCCCAATCAAATGGTAGTGAAGCATTTTGGTATGGAATTTAATTTTTT
>NW_004949105.1:1160907-1169046 GCF_000317375.1 Microtus ochrogaster | reverse complement strand
TGGGGGAGGGGTCGTGTGCAAGAAAGACAGTCCTGCAGAAGAAGCTGGGGGAGTGGGGGTCTGTGCTCTGTTTTTGGACAAACCGCCCCTGGATAGCACACACTCACCCATCCAGGTGGAACTCCACAGCACCTAAACAGGGCCGCCTGGTAGCCCAATGATCCGGGGGCAAAAGGAAAAACAGGGGGCAGGTAGTGCGAGATCCAGGAGCACAGAGGCACCCCTGGAACACAAGCTGAAGGTGCCTGGGCTGCCTTGTAGGGGACCTTGGGGCCCGCCCGGTAGGCAGGCACTCACCACTCTGGTTGGGCAGCCCCAGTGTAGGAGCAGAAAACCGGAATTTAATTTTTAAACCAAATACTAAGTGGTTAAGGTAGTCTACAAATGCTTAAAAGATTGACACTTCAGAGAGTGTGTTTTCTGAACTCCCGAGCCTGTGGCAACTATCAGGGGACCTTCATTTTGAGAATAGGAAGCATTCACAGTTTCCTTCAGTAGCTCTCTTCCTCAAAAATGGAACGTCACAGAGAAATAGCACACAACTTGGGAGGCATTTTTTGTCGAATCTGTCTGTTGTGGCGTGATGGTCAGGGGGTATTCATCGGTGTCGGGATAGTAGGTTCAGAAGGATTGGAACAGATAAAAGAGAAAAGCTGAGAGGCAGGATTAGCTTTGGGGTTTGGGCATCAATGCCATTTTGCCCTTCCCTGTGTGCTCCATGCTTCTTCAGTGTGAATGCATGCATTTCATTCCCTCTAACTGAACAGAGGAGGACTTTTCCCTCATTTACAGCCATATTAAAACTAGAATGCAGACCTCAGATTTAATTCTGCTTGGAAGAAAATCCTCATTACCTCAGAAGGTTAAAAAAGCTGGATGAAGACTCACCTGGAGTCCTTAAAACAGCTGATATGTTCGTTGTATTTTAAGTTGTAAATCTTAAATTATAATGAAAATGATCACACTCCCTATGAACTCAAATAACAATGTTAATACACACCTAACAATAATGGGAAAATGTAGGAGAAATTACAAATATGCTGTTTATCCCCTCAGGTTAATTATAGAAAACCAATACTAATCAGATTCTAATATATTATTAAGTTGCTAAATGTATAATCTTTAAAACTGAGAATAAAAGCTGTTGGGCTAACTGTACATAATTCACTTTGCCCTGTCCAGGGTTATTTAAAGTCTCCCTGGAGCCCCCCACAGTCACCCATGTGTGTTGCTTTTACTACTACAATGGCTAAGAGCTAACACAATTTTTGTTTGTGTTTTTACTGCTTCCGTGTTTTTTCTCTAAATCTTGTAAGACTCTAAAGCTACTCACTAAAGTCCTGAGGCAGGAGCCAATAGTGATGGCAAAAAAACCTGTGTACAGACCACAACTTCCTTTTTCAGAAGAGCTGGCAATATTTGCAGACCCTTTAGCTTGAGAAACAGGGAGATGCTTTGAGACATTCCAACATTTGCACTTGATGGATTAGCATTGCTTTAACAGAGTAGGACAAGTTTAGTGAAAAGAAAAATCAAGGAGGATGACAAGAAGCAGAGAGACAAAGGACTGCCTCCAAGTGGAAATTTTTCCAAGTTTACTTCATGAGAGCCTGAGCCCTAGGAAGCGTATTGTCACACTGCCGATGGAACCGACCTTCATTATCCACCATTCCTACACAGAGCTCCCGAAAGCATAGTGACAGGAGAAAATCTTTCTAGAAGCCAAACTTTCTCTCTCAAATATATGCATAACACAGTTTGGCTTTCACAGTCAAAATGTCAGGAAGATATGCAAAGATATGGGCTCCAGTCCAACAGAACCGATAAGAAAATGGGCAAATGTCAATGAGGTGGTGGGCACTCATTGATCTGAGTGAAATGGAAAATAAAATCCTGAGAAAATGCACTGTGGCGGAAATGATCTTAGCAAGAACCTTTCGGTTTTAAAATTATTGAGGAACACTATAACTATCATACATTCATTTCAATATTAAAAATTGCTATAATGTAGTCCAAAGAAAGGCATTTCTCATGCAATTTTTGTTAACTGAATAGTAAAATAAACATGTTTTAGTGAATCATCCATGTGCATCATCTTCCTCATAGGCAGAACAATGCTGAATTTTAACATTCAAAACTTCTTAGGTGAAACTTACACTCAAAGATGGCAGAGTAGCAGGAGAATTGGAATTAGAGTTCAATTACATGAGATTAATTATGGGACAGGAAATGGTTCTGTTATTTGAAAATGAATCTTCTATTAATATCTGTGGGACTGGATGTGTGTGATCAGAGCCCTTGAAAGCTGAGGAATTAGTATGCTGACCAGGTACAGAGAAAGAAATCAGGGCTGCACCACGAAGAATATTCCGCTGTGTGTAGAGTATCCAACCACTTAAGCTCCCTGGAAACTGGGGCTTATTTAGGTTCTCTCAATCTAATTTTCCTAATTAGTGTCTACGCATTCTTAAGGGATTTTTTTTTCATGTAATAAGATGTATCTACTTTAAAATGAATAAGTTGTTCCTGTCCCTAACTAATTCTTCATGGAACCCTTCAACATAATTTGCAAAATTAAAATACCATCTAAGCAAGTTATTAATTAGATTGAGTACTGCACTTTTAATTTCAAATAATACCTCTACTAAGTAAGAAAACTGCCTGTGTAAGTTATTTTAAACTTAAAGTAAATAGGAACGATATTATTTTATTGCCTGTATGTAGATGATCAAAGATTCAAGTTGCCAAAAATTTTTTATAGTTTTTCTATATTTCTTCTGAAGGGGTTAATAGTTATTTATGTGTCTGAAATGTTTATCTGGAATGTAAAAGAAACTAAAACACTGAACTCATTCTTCCATATGAGTAGGGTTTCATATGATATTCTCATCTGATGAAAAGAGTGAATTTTCTATAAGAAATTAGTTTAAGACTGTATTTTTTAACATTAGGATTTATTGGTCTGGAGCAATGGCTCAGTGATTAAAAGCATTGGTTGTTCTTCCAGAGGACCAGGATTCAATTCCCAGCACCTATAGTTTATAGTCACCTGTAACTCCAATTCCAGGGCATCTAACATCCTCTTCTAAGCTCTGCACGCAAAGCATGAATTTGGTACACAAGACAGAGATTAAGATAAACACCAAAACACAGAGAATTAAAATAAATTAGTCTTTAAGGTTTGTTTGAATTGGGACTTATCTATCTATCAGCCAAATTAGACTTGGTCACCTATGACAAGAGGAAGCTTTAATAGAAATGTCTTGGAAATACATAACATAAAGGAAGAAAAAGCTTCAGTTATGAGACAAAGGGATTCGTGAGTATGCTCACTTTTAATTCTGAGAGAACAAAATCAGTCACTTAGGAACTTAGCAGAATGATGCTCAGAGATCATACATAACTGGATGCCATACCTCCTGGGTACAAGGAGTGGGACGTACTCTTGGTTAGCAGAAATTATGTCCATCATAAGAGACAACATTGGATTCCAACTAGTCAACCCTTAATAGATAAGCTTAAGTTCATTGTCCCCAGAGTGATCAGGTTACTTTTCTAAACCAATCAAGGTGAAGACAGAAATGACAAGCTTGTGAGCCACCCAATCAAAGTCACTTGCACTGAAAGACATGGCTACATCCTGGTGAATTCTCGTTCTCTTTTTGTATAGAAAAAACTCTTGAGTTTGAGCTAATACTACCTGGAATTTACATGTGACCATATTTAACATGTCTAATGAAAACATACCTAATACCTCTTATGTTTAATCTTTTAATTAAGTTATGTTTATTAGCTTTGTAAACAGAGACTCACAGAGAGTCTTACTTAAATTTTTCTGAATGTTTCTACCAAATGAATTCTCTCATGAAACACCTACATAGATTCTTAACTCAAGAAAGGTCACTGCTAGAAGATCTTGACCTAACATGCCACCAATATTGTTGTCTTAGCATTGGGTTTATATTTTTGTTGCATTCCACACTCTTATAAAATGCAAATATACTTGCCAGTATATTTCCCTGGATGCTGATTATTCATTCCTTGCCCATCTTAAGGAAAGTTGAATATGTGGTGGTGCTGATCGGTAGATGATATGGTGCAGGTGTGTACATTAGCCTTCCTTAAAAGCTCACACACATTCTTTTTTTATTTTTATTTATTTTTTAATTTATTTATTTATTAAAGATTTCTGTCTCTTTCCTGCCACCGCCTTCCATTTCCTTCCTCCTCCCCGAATTAAGTCCCCCCTCACATTCTTGTCCTTCATTATTAACTAGACAAGTGTTCTGTACATGTATTTGAACTGTAGCTGCAATGAGTCTGAGTGATTTAGAAAACTAGTTACTAAATACATAGATTTCTATTATTAAGCTGCATAAATACCCCCAGGCAATGGCATTTATTTCAGTTTAATATATATTAGATCATTTAGCCTAGCGCCAATTTTCAGTTGGTATTAAAAGCAAAGCTATGGAGGTTTGTGGTGGGGGATGACTCAACCAGTAAGTTATCTGTTACACAAACAGGAAGGCCTTATTTCAGATGCTTACCAGCCACATAAAAGGCTAGGTGTGGTGGATTGTGCATAAAAATCTCAACATGGTAAGGCAGAGAAGCAAGAGGGTCCTTGGGGCTTGCTGACCAGCCAATCTAGCTAATCAGTTCACTAAGCATCTGTGTCAAATGCTAAAGTGGAGAGTGATTGAAGATAGTCGACATACACACACACACACACACACATATGCATGTGCTTATGAGTATACATGTGTGTATGAGTGTGTGTGCTACATGCACATGAACGAGCGGATGTGCATAAACATGAGCAAGCATGGGGAAGCTGGAGGGGAAATTGGAGTCTTCCTCTACTACTCTCCACCTTATTGCCTTTCTCCCTAAACCAGAAGCTGTTCTTTGAGATGGGTCCTAGCCAATGAGCTGCTGGGATTCAGCTCTCCCTGCTCCTCAATGCTGGGATGAGAGGGTATACAGCCAAGCCTGGTTCTTTTGCAAGCAGCTCCTCATGCTGTCACAGCAAGAATTCCTATCTCCATAGCCCTCTCCCAGTTTGTGAGACCTTTCATTGCGTCTGCTCCAGGCCCACAGCATAAGCCTGCCCACGTTCAGGGTTGTTTTTCTTTCTTCAGTTAGTTTCCTGGAAACAATCTTAGAGGCACACGCAGGGGTATGTTTCCATGGTGATTCTAAATCCAGTCAAGTTGACAAGATGAACCATTGCAAACCTCATCTAAGGCATCATCATCAGTGAGATCATAATGAGCAGTGAATTCTAGAGAAATCACAGAAAAAAAAAAACAACATTCCAATAGCAGCATGTGTGCCCTGAGCCAAACTGATGTAGAGAAATCCCTGATGCTGTCCCTGTGTGCATATTCCTGAGAGTGGCCTCCCTTTCCAAATTCCTGGAGTGAGAAACAGTAGAGAAAGAGTATTTTGTTCAGGAAGGACGGCCACATGCTGACTTCTGCCTTCCTTGGGGTTGTCTGCTCTGATATCCACCAGAGTGAACATAGTCATTTAAAATCCCCTCACGTCACTCCACAGCTTCCACTATGACAGTCTACGGACAGCGCAGAAGGTTGCCTGGGGATATGCAGGCCGAGAAAGGCAAGCAGGCATCTTTCAGTTAACACAGACCTAAGCCAAAGGAAGATCCAGAACGATAAATTGCCCTGAGTGTGTTTCAAATAAAGTCTTATGAAATGGCTGGACACTGCTGCAACCATTGTCTGCATACGTCAGTACTTAATCTGTGTGATAGGGAGGGGTGATGCGCTGCCATGTTGATGTTCTTATTTTTTTCTATTTTATTTTGTTTATGAGTTGGAGGCAAGGTTTCAAGCATGACAAGCTGAACTATAACGCATTAAGTAGTTAAAACTTAACTTACCCTGCATCTGCTTTCATCGCCTCAGTGGGTTCTGTCCTCAGCCCACAGGGTAGTACCGGCTGTGCTCCAGGTGGATCTTCCTCCTTTAGACAAACCTCCCTGGAAACAATACCACAGGCACACTCAGAGGTGGGATTACAGTGGGTGACGCCACACCTGATTTGTTGAACCAAGGACCTCGTGCACGTGAGACAAGCAACAGAGCCACACCCCCATTCTCATGGTAACTTGTATAAACACCAAATCTCGCATGAGTGCCTTTCAATTGTGTTGCCTATGAATTTACTTACTTAAAATATCAAGAGGCCTAATCCTAAGGGCATTACTATAATAGAGGTGGGTGCTCCATGAAGTGTTTTATATTTCTAGACTCGGGTTTTATTCCCCACACAGTTGCTTTGGTGCTCTGTCTTTGATAATTTATTAAGTAATTTCATTCATTTCAATCTCAGAGAATGTTTTAAAGTTAATGAATTTATACCAAGACCCAAGGCAGACATCTGTGGGAAGTGCAAATAAAAATTGTGCAAAGTCTAAAAATAGGAAATATATTGTGGCTTATTTAAAAAATGTCAGTTTTTATCCCAGGGAATTGTCCACAGTAACATTATATTTAAAAACGAACACGCACAACTGGAAGGTAATGGAAGGCACAAAAATGGACCAAGGCTAAAAATAGAAACAACCTTGCTTATTGAATAATGTCAGTTTTTATCTAGCTGAATTTCTCATGCACAGAAAATTACACTTTCCTGGGCAGATTGTGATTAGAAAAACAAACCAAAAAAAAAAAAAAACAAAAAAACTTGGTGTCATCTGAATCCGCATCACATAATATAAAGTCTGCTGATGCATTTCCTCCTTGGGACAATTGTTCGTCATTAATTGTAATATTCAAATAGATCTATTGATAAGTTAAAATTTGATACCACTACATCAGACTGCCCTACCATCTGAAATAAAGTTTTAAATAAAAACGCCAGCAAATCTTATGTTTTCTAACTAGAAAACAGCAACGAAAAGACTTTAAAACAGATCTCCAACGAAGTAAATTAAGCAAACAAATGCCATTTAAGGATCTGATGTCTCTATTTTTGTCCCACGGCAGGATTAGATCTTCACTCTTGAAACTGATTCTGAAACTTAAATTCCGTGAACAAGTCCTGTGTTCCTAAGAGTCATTGGCCACTCTGGAGACTTTTCTCCTATTCAGTGCCAAGCGTGGGCTTCATCCCATCAGGGGAGGCGCCTGCCTTGAAGAGGCTGCACATCTCCGCTACTTCTCCAGAACCACGTCTGCCTGAACACCACCATGCTTCCTGTTATAATGATAATGGATTAAACCTTCAAACTGTAAGCCAGCCACAATAAAACATTTTCTTTTATAAGAATTGCTGTGGTCTTTGTGTCTCTTCACAGTTATAGAAACCTTAACTAGGATAGGTAGTCTATTTTTCTCAATTATAATTGAGTTCCCTAAAAATAATCCAGGTCGAGTTTTCAAACAACCTGTTCCTTCTCATGTTTTATTTCTGAGATATGCATGCTGTGATATCTGATTCGCTGAAATACGATTAAAAAAAACCCAAAAACTCAGCCCATGTCCAAAGTAGGTTAGACACAACCAAGAGAAAAGTAATTGTTGATAGTTTTCCAGGACTGATCTAGGGCATAACACACTAAGAGTGAGGTTTTAAAAATCTCAAGGAGCCTTTGTTAGAGGCAGAGAAAGGGGGAAGGGGTCTCCTATATGCATAAGGGGAGCAATGGAATGAAATTGAAGTATTTGGGACTGAAGAAAGCATAAATAATTACATTTTAAAAACACAATTCAAACCAAGTACAATCTGAAACACACATATGCACACACTCACACTCACACACTACATACACACACACACAAACACACACACAAACACACACACAAATACTGGAATTAGAAAGACAATTCAGAAGAGGAATATTGCCTTTATAGAAGTCTTAAGTTCTATTCCCAGAATCCGCATGTTAGCACACAAAATCATCTATAACTTCATCTCCAGAGGATCCAACACTTTCTTCTGGCTACAAAGTACATGTTTACTGCACAAACTTGGTGCACGTATACAAATGCAGGTGAACACACACAACCCTAGCGTGCGCGCGTGTGCACACACACACACACACACACACACACACCACACACACAAATAATAAAATAGCAGAAATGATCAAATAAAGAACTTAAAGCC
>NW_004949105.1:1157726-1160224 GCF_000317375.1 Microtus ochrogaster | reverse complement strand
TGCCTCTGCCTCCTCTATGTTGGGATTAAAATAATGTGCCACTGCTGCCCAGCTTAGAAGATTTTCTTTTGAAGAGAAATAGCATACATTATGACAGCAATTGATCAAAATTAATATGCTTTAATCTTCCTTCATTGTTTGGGTCTAGGGTATAGGTGATGAGTTCTTGTAGGTTTTAGAGTGTTCATAAACAATATTCAAGTTTATGAAAAAAGTAAAACTTCAGCTAGAACCCAGAATTTAAAAACTAACAGCAGTAAATATAAATTTCCGTAAAAAGTAGATTAGACAATAATTCCAGTAGTAAAGACTAAAATGTTGGCGTTTCTTACTTGAAAAATTATATAGGAAATTGCACTGGTGAACAGACAAGATGTCAGCAACTGAAAGCAACTGGGCACAGTGCAGTTCTGTGCTGACGCGCATCTGTATAGGGAAGCACGATTAATAAAAACTCAGAGGCAGAAATTGGGGCCCAACCTGAAGGCCAGAAAAGCAAAGCAGTCAGCCATTGGCTCTTACCTAGAACTCAGTGTGAAAATGGTGATCCTGCTTCCAGGAAAGTTCGGAATGAGACTGTGTCTGAGGGCTGTCTCCTCCCGTTTTATATTCCTCTCTAGTTCTGAGATTAAGGGTGTGTGCCACTATTGCCTGGTTTCTATGACAAGCCAGTGTGGCTACTGGGATTAACAGTGTTTGCCATTGCTGCCCAGTCTGTAATGTTGGGCAGTTTGGCTGTTGTACTTTTCTGATCTTCAGGCAAGACTTATTTATTAAAATACCGATGAAATGCCACTACAGGTTAGGGACATTTCCTGACCTCTTTGTTTCCTGATGGCTCTTGACTCCAATTTTAGCGGTCATGTATAGCATTGCCATGACTGCAGGGAGCAGGTTTGTGATTCCAGGTTACTTGATGTGTCATACACCCTGAAAGAAACTTGCTGAATCCTGAGATTGCTTTGCTTGTTTGCATTTAAGGAATATTGTACTGCTTTCACAGAGCAAGGTCTATAGATTCACTTAACAGTAATATCCACATTGTTCTGTGTGCTCCCAGAAGTCACACAAATTTAGGGATGTTTACCAAATCCTTGTAAACCTTTGGAACTTAAATTAAAATTTTAGCATGTGCATAGAGTTACTATATCGTTTTGTCATTGTATTTTACTTTTGTCTGATATTAAATGATTTTTTTTCTTTAAGCTATTGGATTTCAATTTTGATAAATTGGCTTTCTTACTATTTTCTTATAGTCTTGTCTTTCCCTGAATGCATATGTATCACTGTATATATGTACTAATCAATTTCCAGCATCTGATAACTAAAATAGTATTCGTTAGCTATCTCTAATAGTGCATAATATATTATTGCTGGCAGCCGGTGTGCACTGTTTTGCTCATCACAGAGTAAATTCATGAATGATATCACCTGCTAGAGACTCAGGTGTTGGTTGAAGGACAAGCATGTACTGGGGCTGATTTCCATTTGAGTTTAATATGGAGAGCCATATTCAACTATCTACTTCGAAGCCTGACTCTATTCCTAATTGGATCATTCTCTCACCTAGGTGCATAAAATTGAGAATTATCCAGCACATTTCAAAACTCTAATTAAAGACTTTCTATCTGGCTTTCAGAAATAATGACCAATTTATCATGGAAAGTTTTACAACATGTCATAATGCCCATGCCTGCCAGTGAGACACTGTGTAACTCTCTGACTTCTGGTCCTCTCATCTGAGCCCTGAGGACAGTCCTGGCCTTGAAGGAACTGGGAGAAATTTGGTTCAGATAATAATGTACAAGTGGCCACTGTGCTCAGCACAGAATACGTGTTTAAAAAGATACACCTTTTCTACTTTCCAGTACACACAATAGACAAACAGTTCACTCCTTAGTTCATCTGCAGTACCTGATTTAACAACAAAATAATTTGTTTCTTAAGAGTTCAATTTTCTGAATGGAAGTTGAAGCACTTAATAGATTTTTATCCATCAATACTAAAGGCCCTGGGTAGAAACGTTTAGGGTTTTTTTGGTTTTTTTTGTTTTTGGTAGAGGATTCTGAGTAAAGTTAATTCATCACGTGATTGTCACTTCTTTATCATCACACAGATATCACAGTGAGAAAGTCATAACTTGACAAATAGTAATCTTTTGTTTGGGTTTGTCTGTTTTTGAAACTGCATACACCACCTAACCACAGTCACTATGTTTGTTCAGTGTACTTGACCTCCTAGCAGAGGAGAGACAGACCCTGTTATTATTGTTATTCCTGGTGTTATTCCTCTGAGCCTTGACTATACTCCATGAATCTTTGCACTCTGCCAACCTCAGAAAATAGCCTTGTCGTTAAATTCTTTTTGAAATCATGACTGCTTCCACTTTTTCTTCCTAATGATGTCCTTCTGATAGCCCCGCACTACTTCTTTTCCAGTTTTTCCTGTTTAACAAGTGTGTGTGTGTGTGTGTGTGTGTGTGTGTGTGTGTGTGTGTG
>NW_004949105.1:1154270-1157626 GCF_000317375.1 Microtus ochrogaster | reverse complement strand
GTGTGTGTGTGTGTGTGTGTGTGTGTGTGTGTGTGTGTAAGAGAATGTGTGTATATAACTGTGGCTGTGAAGATGTTCAGGTTGGTATGCATAGCAAAGGCAGTAAAGGAAAATTAAACAGTGGGATCCTTTTGTGTTTCTGTTCTACATAAACACATCTCAAGCTTTCTGAAACAAAAATAAAAATCATGTAGCTTCACAGGTATGGCTTTTACCTCCTCGAATAGGGATTAGCATGATTTGGCTTTCCACATTTAAACTTGGAAAAGTAAACTAACCTATTTTTTCTCTACTTCTCCTCTCGTGATTCCTTTTGTGTCATCCCATCTAGCAGTTATAGACTAGAGAGTTACTATAGCAAAGGAAGATGCAACTTTCCTCGTGTGAATTTTGTTTTAATCATCATATTTTTTTTTAACTCCGTAAGATCACAAAAATCAGGACTGCAGTTGAAGGAGAGTACGCCTCTGCTTCTGAGTGAGTTTGATTACCTGGCTCACACTGAAACAGATTAGCAAATAGGAAAATATGTGTGAGCTGTGCCCTTGATGGCTGAAAGGAGAAAACACAAAGCCCCCTCTCCAGACCCTTGCTTCTCCCTTATTTACAGGTAGATGACAGCAAACATATGTCAACTTCAGCGTGTTGTCAGGTTTGCTCTCCTCCCTCTGCAGGATTCTACCTACCAATAGCTAACGGAATGGTCATGATGTTAAGGCCTAGACTATGAGGTATCCCATTCATCATGGTGCATGTAGAAAACAAAGAGCCCTACATAAATGGTAGACTTCCTGCTTCCTTCTTGAAGGAAGAGTCCCTTCTGGTCTCACTGGTATCTCACTTGATGTCATTTGAGTTATCTGCGGCACTTTCTGCCACCTTCAGACTGTGAGATCTTTAAATGTCCCCTTGTTGGAAGATGTGTTTAGAACTCATTGCTCTGACGCATACATGGATTATCAATATGGAAAATGATACAATCTGAGGGAAGAATTCTTTGTACAGTAACAACAGTGTTCTATGAAAATCAAGACAACATCTAACTACAGCCTATCTTCCAGACTGCCTTCCTTGTTCTCAGAAATCTCAAAATGCATTTAGGTTAATCCACATCAGAAAATAATTTCATGGGCTTAACTTTCCTTGGTTGCTCTCTCTCTCTCTCTCTCTCTCTCTCTCTCTCTCTCTCTATATATATATATATATATATATATATATATACAATTCTCAGTGTGAACACTGAGAATATTGTGAACAGCCATGTAAATACATATGAACCTAAGATCTTGCTAAATAGAAAAAGAAAGGACAAAGGAGGAAAGGATTATCTCTCAAGATGTTGTTGGGGAACAGATTATGATTTAAAAGAGGATGTAGGGAAGGGGCTCTTTTCTGAGGAGGACAGAGTCTACATGGATTTCAAGGTTCTAGGAAAGAACAGCTGAAAGCCATGGTTTCTTCTTTCTTGGAAAGGCCAAGCAGATTGAATAATGCTCAAGCTTGCTCAAGCTCAGATATCATGCTAAGGGGTAGTTCTCAGAATGTAGGCAACAAAAGAGAACAGAGAGAAGATTGTCCCCAGACTCTCTTAATTACCACCGGGCTCCTTAATGCCTGTTATTGGCTTAGGTCAACTAAACATCAGAACATACAACGAGTGTAAATTAAGTGTCTCAGATTGACTACTTGGCTCCATTATCAGGGACACAGGACAGAAGAAAGGTAAGGGCATATGGGAGAATGGTGGAGAGAAGCTCAAAAGCTGTGTGCCTGGTTCACAATACAGTTGAGTGATAAAAGCCATCTCAAACCAGATACGATGTTAACTTCAGGGGCCAGGACTCAGTTTCAATTGAGATGAGATTAAATTTTCAAAGCTCAAAATAAGTTAATCATAAAGACTTTGAGACCAAGACCGAAACAAAATGCCCCCTGGTGCTTTCTAAGTATAGCATCTTCATCCTGTTTGCTGCTTGTGTTATGCAAGGAGAGAGTGGAGAAGGGTGCTCTGAGCCACATAAGAGGAGCCATACCCACCTGTCCATCTGTCACATGAAAACTCGACACTGTGTTCGAACGTCGCAAATGGAAGTTTGGAAGGTCTGAGAAATGAATGATTTTGCACGTGTGGAGTGGCGAACTATGGTATCCAGCCTCTAAGCTGTCTGGTCATACTCTGGTCACTCAATCTGATTCCATCCCACAATATCTCCATGATGGATGGCATATGCATGAAGCAGGGGGATGCCACTTCTGACACTGCACTATGACGATCTAAAATCCTGTCTTGCCATTTCTCTTTCCCTGCGTTCACTAGCCCTGGAGAAATTTCACTGTCACACCCTATGCAGTACGTAGAAAATATGGTGAGCTGACATTTACAACCAAAGCGATGTGAGTCTACCTGGAAGTACATTTTCAGCCCCTGCCACATCTTTGATCATTGTAGCTATAAATTATTCCTTGAATGCACCTTCAGGGGGAGCTCAGATCCAGATTCGTGCTGGTAATACTGTTAGACTTATGGCCACTGGAAATGAAACAGTGAGTGTTTCGAGGTGTGAGGTCATAAGATGACTTGATATGAAGGGACTAATAACTTGTATGTGCAAACAAATGCATTGCAGATAACAAAAATGCTGTTTCCTCTGTCATCCAGTACATGTGATTTAAAACAGATGGTTGGAATTTAAGGAAGTGATTACAGCCAAATGAGACCTGTGTCTTTCATAAATACATGGCACAGTAAGTCCACAATGTGTTACTTGTGGCAAAAAGAATAAAATTGAAAACCTTGCAAGCTATAAAGAAATAGAGTATTTAATACACATAAAGAGTCATCCCCATATGGTCCAGATATTACAATGGATAGGGTAGGATTTATGAGTCTTAGCACTACTGTAGTCATAAAGGTAGAAAAAAATATTTGCTTATAATGAATGTAAAAGCACTATTTTTAGGATTGAATAGAAACTTAAAGAATAACAAATTGAAGTTAGGGCAAAAAAGATGGCATAGTGATTAAGACCACTGTCTACTATTCCAGAGGACCTCAGCTTTGTTCCCAGCACCCACATGGCAGGCCCCAACTCTGCAACTTCAGTTACAGGTTCCAGTCAACTATTCTAACCCCTGTAGGCAACGCATGCATGTGCCACACATACATACATACATGTATATGAAATACTCACACAAATAAAACTTTTTAAATACTATTATTTTTAAAAGTTAAAAAATAAATAATATTTATGGTTGTGAGCCTAGCCTTTAACGGCTGAGCCATCTCTCCAGCCCATGGGGTTTTGATCCTACGTAATGTGCTGGCTTTGTGGGAGCCTAGCCAGTTTGGATGTTCA
>NW_004949105.1:1141490-1154000 GCF_000317375.1 Microtus ochrogaster | reverse complement strand
ATATATATTATAAATTATATATATATATAAAACAGTTATTCAAATATGTCATTAGAGTTGATCTACTAAAGGCAACTTTAAAAATTCTATTTGAAAAATGTGGAAATGCTGTTAAACTTTGAACTGAGCAGTGGGGCCCTATGTGGCCACAGCTGAAGTTCTACACTGCAGCTGACATCTCAAGAGGAGAAACTCCTGCAAGAAGATGAAAATCTTCAATAATGGCATCTACATCTGCTCTGTGTGGACCAAAGACTAGTCTATGGCAGCCGTGGTTCAGGTTTTGTGTGTATGAGTTAGTATACACCTAGCAAAAGGAGAAGCAGTAATCCCAAGTGCAGACAAAGAAGCATCTTATAGACCAATATCATAATACTGACCTACCCAAAGATCAAGCAGTGATGGCTGAGTTGTCCTGTGGAAAGGGCAAACAAAAGTAGCACTATCAAATCTGGGACTCAATGCCATCCAGAAGAGCTCAACTGGGCAAGATGAGGCAGTCAGACGTGGTTTTGACTAAATCTTCCCTTCAGGAATGATGAGCTGTCGACTTTCTGCAAGCATTGCAGGCATTATAGGCCACTAGATAAACAACAATAAAAATTTCTGTTGAGAATGGCTTGCCTTCTAGGTGTTCTTCTGAGTAATTCATAGCTACTTGCTGTTCTTCAAACTCTCTCCACTTAAGAGCTAGAGGGCCAACCTGACCCAAGACAGAGGTTTTGCAGGAGATATAGGGGAGTCTCCTTACTCTTGAAATCTGCTTTCAAGCAGATTAAAGAGCCCATGACAATTTAAATTACATTACCATGTCTTACCAAATTTGAGATTTAGAAAACAAAATCCTGGGGTTAGGAATATGCCCGAGTGGGTACAGTGCTTGCCACTCAAGCGTGAGGTCTTGAGGTTGATTACCAGCATTCACTTCCGAAGATGGGAGCAGTTACGCCAGCACTATAGGGGCTCGAAACACAGTAGGATTCCCTGGGGCTTGCTAGGCAGTCAGAACAGCTCAGGGAAATGATGGGTCCCTGGTTCAGCGATAGATCCGGAGTCAAAGAAGGTTGGCAAGAGCCAGAGAAGGATGATGATGATGACCTCTGGCCTACATACACCTCTCTCTCTCTCTCTCTCTCTCTCTCTCTCTCTCTCTCTCTCTCTCTCTCCCCCTCCCTCTCTCTTTTTCTCTCTCTCTCTCTCTTCCCTCTCTCTCTTTCTGTGTGTGTGTGAGAGAGGGTGGTGGGGGAGAGGAGAAAGATCATGTGTACATATCACACATAGAAATACATAATCAAAAGTTAAAACATTAATTTCATTGAAACGTATTACAGCCACACTGCAAAACATCATAAGATCAGTTAATGATAAGGTTGCAGAGCCATGGCACCGTGGTGGGGAATACAAGGACCTGAATATTTACCATCAAATGTAACAAGTGGAAAGTCGGAAAGTCCTAGAAGAAATACAACATATATATATATATATATCCTGCCAACCTGCAATTGATTCATTCCAGTAGACTTTGTGTGGAACGATTAAGCCAAAATAGAACACTCAAAGTCAATGCAACTAAGAATTCATCACAAAGTAGCTGGTTCACATACTGAAGGTGGACTGCAGATATTGGTATTAAATGAACTGGGGTCCTTAAATAGCATTGAAGATCACCAAGAAGAGTCAGCATAAAGACAAATTATGAGGTAGTTTTGCATTTGCGAGCTTTAACATATAGAAGATCATTTAAGGCAAGCATCCAGCCCTACAATCGTAGAGGTGTAGCATAAGATAACTGAATGATCACATATAAAGACTTTCTTAATGCATAGTGATAAATATTAATGAAAGTCATATAGGTGAAGTTAAGAATGTATTTTGGTCCCTATAGTGACTACAGGAAGATTATAGAGCTACCATTAAGAGGCATTTCAAGAGTGTGTTCCATTATCACCTCTCTGTATTTCACAGACTGTGCCATAGGCTAGTGGCTTACTTGTCTCTCATAAGTGACACCAGCCTGTCTCTAGAGCTGATTGGTTGCAGGCTTCTGGCAAGAAATGGATGTCTGACTCAAAAAAGTAACTGGAGATTATAAGATGTTTTTCAAACATATTGGCATGAGGAGAATTATGGAGAAAGCAGTCATGGAGATCCGTTGCGTCTCAGAGATAACACGTCAAAGGGAAAAAAGTTTCCAAAGCAATGACAAGTTGTGCCTGCAGAAGACACATTACTAATGAGGAAAAGTAAGCCTGCTAGCTTAGAATGATGCTGGCTTTTTATTCTATACCTATGAAGTTAGAACTTGTTCCCTTAAGTCTGAAAGAAGCCAGACAACAAGACACTGTGCCAGGTGAGCCAGCTGCAGAGGAGGTCTACATTAGAGGAGAGAAAAGGGGGCATTCTCCTTGGAGGGTGAAGAACTCCTCCATTGCTCCTTGAGTAACTCTGTGCAAAGTAGGAGAGGGAGGAATGTGACTGGCAACTTAATCAGGAGAAACATTTGTTTCAAGCTAGCCAGGGCTTTGGGTGAGACCTTGTCTCAAAACAAAACAAAGGAAAAGAATTTTCTGCGTCTAAATTTCAAAAACTTCCTAGCAGTCTCTAACTTCATCATTCTATATTTTAGCTACTTGCAAAAAGCATTAAAGAGTAGCAAAATAATAGAAGGTTCATAATAGTCTACTCAAAATTCTATTATTTTATTTTCAACATTTATATTAGCATATACTAATTATACACTATAATTGACTTCATTATATTTTCATGCATTTACATGATATATGTCCATAACACCCACCCTATGACCCTTGCATTTCTTTCATGCCCATTTCATCAAGGCTGTTTACATTACAATAGCTTGAGAGAAAGTTTGTGATAAGCTGGGCACCTTGCCAATGGTTACCCACTGAAGAAAATCTCTCCCCCCCCCCAACTGTTAACTTTGCATACATCCTCAGAGAGAGAGGAGGGGTTCCATGAGCCCCCCCCCCCACTGGCAGGCCTGGAAGGTTGGCAAGCCCAATCCTTTGCATATTTTGTGTAGATAAGCATAGCTACTGTGAATTCAAGAGCACAACAGCCATGCTGAGCCTGGAAGCCCCCCATTCCACACCACTCCATCTGATTTCTCTCGGTTGTTGCGTTATTTTATTCTCTTCTTCCCTAATGTTCCCTGGAAACGGAGGGATAGCATGGATGTCTCACTTTCAGTTTGACTTTCAACAGTCTTCTGCTCCTACCACTGAGACCAACTGAATCTCTGTTCTTACTACTAGAGACTGCAAAGAGAAGCTTCTCTGACCAAAGCTGACAGTTGAACTCATCTGTAGTCATACACATAGTGGTTTAGAAGAAAGTTTGATGGGTCCAACATGTCCACTTAAGAACAAAAGCAGTAACTTCCGAACCACAATGGCATATGACCTCCCCAGTCAGAGTTTTTTGATGGGTAATTCTAGTAGCAGCCATGAATCCTAGTATGGAGTGAGTTATCAACAACATTCAAGTGCACAGAGGTAGAGGTGAGAAAGTGGTAATGAAACACAGCCTTGGCCGTCATTTAACTTTAACAAATAACCATGTTCCTAATTTCAGAAAGCATCAACTTGAAACAATTTGGAAAATTACATTGTTTATATTTTGTGGCTACCTAAGAGATGGTTCAAAGGGTAAAGATGTTAGTAGCCCATCCCGACAACCTATCTGGTGGGAGAAGAAAGCTGTCTACCGTAAGTTATCCTCTGACATCCACATGCACCCATAGCACATTAACCAACACACACAAATACAGCACACTAAAGAAAGAACAGCACACTAAAGAAAGAACAAAAATAAAAAAATAAAGTAATTAAAAATAAAACCCTCTATATAAAAATATATATTCAGAGTTCACTTTTGAGAACTTAAAAATAACTCACCTTTTCCCATGTGTAGACATGTTTAATTGATAAGTAGATTTTTTTTATTGCAACTGGCCTTAAAGTCGATAAGTAGTTGATTACTCCCCATGATGTTTGTACCATTATTGCACTATGGGTATATCTTTTCAAGTCAGCCATTGCTGCAGCTCTCAGGGTTTACAACTGGTGCTACCATTGATTACTTTTCTCTTCAAGTAGTATGTCTATCTTCTTCTAGCGCTATGGAAACTTGTGCGGGTGAAGCTTGCACATAAGTACAAGCTAGGTTTCTTCATGTTCTATGACCCAAGTGTATGGCACAAAGAATAAGAGTCTGTGGAATTCTCAGTCCCAAATGGAGCCTGCTCTTTCCACGACTCAGGGATCATTGTGAAACGCGTAGACAGATTATGAAGAGTCAAGGGTGGTATATGAGTACAAGAAACCCGAGTCTTAGTATAGATGAAGTTATATTTACTCTGTACCTATAAAGAAAACATATTTGATTTTCACATGATTATAATTATCTTTAGTAAATATAAATTCTGGCCCATTTTTTTTCTTTCATAAGTCACTGTAATTATCAACATCTAGTTAGCTAATGCCGTACTTTTTCATATATGGTGTTGCTTTCAATTCAACATGTACATTAAAGGAATGCTTTAGAAATATACATTAAAATATAATGGTCTCCACTACAGTGTGAACAGCTGTGTTACTTGTGTCCTTCTATAGGTTTAAATAACTACTGTAAAATTTCCTGGGGCCAGTGACATACTGTTCATGTTACAAGTTTAAGCTGTGCAGGTGACAAATCTTTAGGAATAGGTTCATAACATCAAAAGGCTTCAGATAAATGAAAATCCATCATTTTCTGGACATAATAGAGCAGAGAAATATAAGTATTTCCTTTAATTTCTTATGTCCTGAAAAGAACTGTTTCTTCCATGGAACTGCTGTCCTCTATAAATATCCTGGCCGGGCAGTGGTGGTGTACGTCTTTAATCCCAGCACTCGGGAGGCAGAGGCAGGCGGATCTCTGTGAGTTCAAGGCCAGCCTGGTCTACAAAGCTAGTTCCAGGACAGGCTCCAAAACCACAGAGAAACCCTGTCTCAAAAAAAAAAATAATAATAATAAATATCCTGAAAGTTCTCATGAAATAGAATTTCCCCCACATATGTACTATTAATTAGGAAATTGCAAAATGCTTAAATATATATTTAAAATTCATGAACTTTTAATAGATTTATTAGCATTATATAAAACATTGAACTGTTGACAAACGAATGGATATATATATATATGGGGGGTATAATTGAGGTATATATAATTCTTAGCTGCTGTGTGATGTTAATGCTTTAATTATTTATTACTAAATATTTGCTGGCAATTCTGTATAAATTTTTCAAAAACCTTATCACTTTATAATACACTAGTATAAATAAGTCTGACACATGCAAATGAATTTGTGTGAGTACTTAATGAATGTCAGGATTCTGAAACAAAATTCAAACTACAGTTATTGCTAATTCAGAGAATTTGTTTTCAACAAAGTATCATGACACCCCTAAAGCAAAAACAACAATGAATTTTTGTTAAATACCTAAAAATAATTTAAAAAAAAAAGAAAACCAAGTACACAAACAAGGTCTACTTTAAGACCCTGTAGCACAGAGGTAGACAGGGAAATAACTGAAGGAATATGTCTATTTAATGGTTCAGGTTGGTGATCTCCCTTGACAAATCAACAATATGTGTTTATCTGGGCTTAAGGGAACAGATTTGAGATAGAGACAGATGCACACAAGTGTGTAGGCAGGAAAGTGAGAAAATCCCATACATCAATCAATCTGGCTTATAGGCAATGTTAAAAGTCACTGTGGGGCGGCTATCCTTATCTCTGTAAAAATGAAATCTTTAGTAAAGATGGTAATCGAAATAGCATATTGAATAATTGGACAACAGGTGTTCATTAGATGTTCCACTTTAGATATTCCCATTGTAAAGCTCAATAGTGTTTCGATTAATAGGAAAATAAATGCATGCTTGATTGTGAGTGTGTCCCTTCAAAAGGCTTATGTGAATTTTACACAGAACAGGTGCTCTCTCATGTAAGAACCATTTCAGATCTCAGTGAAAGCCCTCACTTCCATGTTTCCACCCATTTTACTCTAGCCTTTTAAAATTTCATTAAATTTCATTTTAGCATTTCCATAAAAATACCACTTAGATGTATGAAATTTAAAAAAAAAAATAAAAAAAAGCACAGAACATATTTATCCATGACACAATTGAGGTCTCCAGTGGCATAGGGCTCTGAAAAGATCAGTGATTAACAGTTGAACTTGGCACCGCTTCAGCCCCACTGACAGCAAAATCCACATTCAAAATGGAAATCAATACAGCTGATGGACATGCAAAATGACCACCAAACAGATTCTTTGGAATGTTTATGAGTCTCAAAACAGCGTCAGTGGCAGAGACAACAGCATTCTGTGTGAGGGAAATAATTGCAAGACGCTGGATGGACACAAAGCAACAAGGAGTTTTGTCGTAAAGGATCAGAGCCTTGAAGGCGCTCTTAATGGATCTTACAACTTAGGAGGTTAACAAAGAGAGAATGACTTTTAGCGTTTTGATTAAGCAGAAAACCAATTACACAAAATATGACTTTTTTTGGACAGTTGAAAAACAGTTTAGAAAGAGTGGCTTATCAATTGAGTCTGTTGGAAATAATATAGTGGTTGAGATTGGTAGCAGCAATTTAACTGTTGCTTTTTTTACATATTAACAATATCTTATCGATGGTTACTTAATGGATTTATCTGTCATTGTTTCCTGCATTATAAGCTCTTAAGGTTGAACTTAGGATAGACATGTGGCTTGTTCTAGACACTTCTTATTTCTTTTTGTTTGCATAACTTTATATTTTGTGTCTTATATTTCAAACTACGTGCAACATGTTATAAGTATTGGTAAGTTTGATACAGAATAGACACTGGAAGTGAAGAAAAATGTGCCTTATCCTAGCAGCAAGGAAGTTTAGGCAGAAAGTTCATGAAGAGTGTGAGGCAATATGGGCTATATGCTGGGGCTCTACCATTAAAAAGAATCCACAGAAATTTATATTGGAAATATAATTTTAATAATCATTGAGTAAATTATAGTCAGTTTTCTTTAGTACTGAATTCTTTCTGCAAACAAGGAAAATTATTTTCATGATCAGAAACTGAGAACATGTTATCTAGATCCATCTCTCCTCTTGAATGAAATTAAGGAAAATACCACAGTAATGCTGTTGGAATAGAATATTTATTTAACTATGTAAAGATGTGTTGCATTTGTTTATGCTGCAGAATAATCATTTAACTAGGTAAAGATGTTGTTGCATTTGTTTATGCAGCAGAATAACTGTTTAACTATATAAAAATGTGTTGAATTTGTTTAACTATGTAAAGATGTGATGCTTTTTACCTAGCTTGCCTAAGGCCTCTGATTGGTCTAACAAAAAGCTGAACAGCTAATATTGAGACAGAGGATTGATAGTCTGGGCTGTTGGGCGAGAAAAAAGGAGAGTCTGCTAGCCAGATAGGAAGGAAGCAGAAAAGCAGGATGAATACTATGTAGTTGAGGTAAATGAGCCTTGGGGCACCACATAAATTAATGAGTTAATTTAAGTTTGAGTTTTAAAAGTCTAGCATAAAAGCTAAAGCCAAACATTCACAACTACTAGCAAGTCTCTGTGCAATGAGTTGGGGGCTGGCAGTCCAAGAAAGCCTTGTACAAGATACAAAACTTAACAAACAGATGATGAAAACACTCAATAAATAAAATGGAAATGATGAGGCAAAGGAAGACAGAATGCATTCATTACACAGCTTTGGTGGGGATTGTGAGCTTGGATGACATATTTTCAATGACACCAAAAGGGCAAGTGAACTCAATGTGTCCCTCAAATGATGAAGACTGAGATAATAGTTGAAGAACAATCTTTAAAGCATACTCCACTTAGCAGTGCTAAAAGTAATAGCTCTGACATACAGGGATGCAAGGTTGCAGAGCCACGAAAGTGACAGTTACTGGGTCCTAACACTTTTACCCTGGCGTTATCTTGCTTGGCCTAAGAAGAGAAATTGGCTAATATGTAAGAGACTGAGAAATGAACAGCCTCAAAGTAACAACCAAAGTAAAGGAGGCCAAGCAGAAGGGCCCAGTCCTGGCACTGCAGGCCTGTAGTCCACTCAGGGGCACTGCAGACCTGTGTCCCATAGCCTTTTCCCAACTCTACAGACTTGTCCAACCACGGTACAGTAGGATGGCTGCCCAATCAGTGCAATGCGAGCCTCTTGCCCACTCACTCACTGTTGGCCTATTGCTTACTCATGTGACCACAAGTCTCTTCCCTACTTATAGAAACATAAACCTGCGGCCCACTCATGCCATAAGCCTGTTGCTTATTGTCCCTTTGCATAGTAAAGTATATATTGTTATCTCTATTGTAAAGGACACTGGTATCTAGCAGTTTCAAATGCATAGTTCAATATTGGAGCTAGAAAGAAATAAACAGCAAGAACATGTGTCAAAATTGATTACATTTCAAGTTCACATTTTCTGCAAAGGTATAGCTTATTGCCTTTGAAGCGAACAAGTTGGTGAGTATTTCAGAGACTGACTGAATAAATGAATGAGTGAAGAGCAAGCAGATTAATTAATATATTAGTCTTGAGTAATACAAGTTGGTTGGAAATTTGACTAGTAGCAATATGAGGAGTCATTTTTTATTATGTAAAAATGTAATTTCATATTAAAATGTTCTTTATGACCTAGATGGGATGTACCATACACTTTCATGTTACAGCGTACAGGAATCAAAGGTGAAATAAAATGCCCACGTCTGACTGGAGCCGATGAAAACTCTATTGTCATTGAGGCCAATTATTCAGAAATAGAAAAGAAATGCCCTCAGGTTCAATGTGGGAAGGGTTGTGGATGAACCACAGCAATCACTTCTGAGTCAGTGAGTGTTTTCAGGAAAGATTAAAGGAAAGAGAAGGTTCTTGCCTCGATCTATTTCTTAGCAGTCACGGATGGGCTTTGCCGGAAATAATTGACTCTTTTGTGGGAATCACATTCACGTATCTGTAACATAATGCAAACTAGAAATGCTTTGTTTTCCATGTGTCTGGCATGGAAGAGTTGAAACTTCCGTGCCATAAAATTATAAGAACCGGGGTATTTGTAAATTACAACATACTAATCTGTTACTGCATTAATATGAAGGGGGAACTTGGTCTCTTCAAACATCAAAAAGACAACTCCAAACTGCCAAAGCAATCTTAAAGAACTCCATTCAAGAACTGTATTGTGTGCATATGAAATACTCCAAACTATAACGTCAAAATCATGTCTTCTTCAGTGTATTTTCTATCAAACTTTAAAACAAAATTTAAATTTAGGAAGACGGAGGTTTTTGGCTTTTGAGTGAATAATTATGTCTCTCCTATTTAAAGAAGTGATGTAAAAAGAAAATCACTGTCTTCAACTCCATTCCTCTCCAGTGCTGACTCTTTATAGAAATGTTCAATTGTCATGTTCACAGCTTCTGTTAAAATTTCTTCTCAACTTCAAGACATATGCAGTAATTGGTGCCTTTCACACCCAGATATTGCAAAATGTGTGTGTGGAGGGGGTATGCGTGTGTGTGTGTGTGTGTGTGTGTGTGTGTGTGTTTAGATGATGCATACATAATAATTATTGAATGTATTTTATCTTTACTTTCAAATCAAGAACATGTAGGAACCCAAATCAAATAATAAAGGTTAGTTTCAACCTTATCTTCAAGTTAATGTAGACTCATACTGCATGCTTCCTGAAATTGAATATGAGAACAGCATTTGACAGTTGAGAGTTAGGCTGTACCCCCTCTGGATAGTTGTATCCAGAAAGGGGTAGCTGGTTTACACAGCTGTACACCCCAGTCCTTATGTATGTTGCTAGGAATTGCAGGAGCTAGTCTGCTGTGCTGATGCTGTACTCAAACTACCCCACAGCATCCAGAGCTGCACTCTGAATTCACTAAGTGTCTTAGTTGGGGTTTC
Source organism: Microtus ochrogaster (assembly GCF_000317375.1). NCBI lineage: Eukaryota > Metazoa > Chordata > Mammalia > Rodentia > Cricetidae > Microtus > Microtus ochrogaster. The sequence goes on along the minus strand of NW_004949105.1, from coordinate 1,144,002 downwards.
CATTTCTGTGATGAAACAAGATGACCAAAACGTGACTTGGGGAAGAAAGGGCTTATTCAGCTCATACTTCCACATCACAACTCACCATCAAAGGAAGTCAAAGCAGGACAGGAACTCAAGCAGGGCAGGAACCGGGAGGCCGGAGCTGATGCAGAAGCTGTGGAAGAGTACTGCTTACTGCAGTGTTTCTTGTGTCTTTTTCAGCCTGCCTTCTAAGAGCACCCAGGACCACCAGTCCAGGAATGCACATCCCACAAGGAGATGGATCTTCCTCCATAAATCACTAATTAGGCAAAGGCTTGCCCTACTGGCTTGCCTATATCCTGATCTTAAGGAGGCATTTTCTGAATTGAGGTTCCCTTCCCTCAGATGACTTTAGTTCGTGTCAAGTTAACATAAAACCAGCCAGGACACTGAGTCTGAATTCTTGTTCTATCTCTAATTCTCAGACTTGGCCTACAGAATAGCGGATTTTTACCATGACAGAAGCAGGCAGAATGGGATACATTCTCGGTGTTTCAGAAGGTTCAGCACAGCCTTAATTTAAAAAAATAGTATTTTTTCTTTTAAGAAATCAGTTTACATTCATTCCCAGCTCTTCTCTCCTGTTTTCCAGCCTCCCCTCCCTCCTCCATCCCACTTCCATCCATTCCTTAGAGCAGGTAAGGCCTCCTTCCAATGAGGGAGTCAACAAAGTCCAACATACCAAGTTGAGGCAAGACCAAGCCCCTCCCCACGGTATCAAGGCTGAGCAAAGTACCCCTTCATAGGAAATGGGCTCCAAGAAGGCAGTACATGCACTCAGAATTAGCCCTAGTTCACTTGACTCTGAGTGCATGAAACAAAACAGTTTCACAGTCAAATTTTGTGAGACGTACTAGAAAATGTTGCCATCAATATAGATGCATGGCTGAGCAATGAAGGGAACAAGAAGGGTGAGCCAATGGTTGTCTTTACAATGCTACCTACAGATTGTAGACAAGCTGTAGAAATATGTATCACTGCCTTTTAAAGAGCACATTAACACATTGAAAAAGCACAGTTTTAACTTGGTTTTAAGATTTATTTCTTCATCTGTATCATGTATATGTGTCTGTGTGTTTGCATGAGTACCGTTGCTGAGGACCACAGAGAAGTGAGTGAGCTGAATTCCATGGAGCTGGAATTCCAGGCACTCGTGAGCCATCCAGTGTTGCTGTACTGGAAATTTTAGCCCAGGTCCTGTGCAGGATGAGCAACTGCTCTTAACCACGGAACCATCTCTCCAGGCCTTTAACTTTAGAAATTTTAATTGATGTATAAAACATAAGTATGACATGTATTGAAAATTTCCCAATGTGAAAATACTATTCAACTCTTGTGAAATACACACACAAAAAAATGCTATTCTCTGTGCCAACCCTGCTATTCAAGAACAAACCAGAACCTTGTACTCTTGCCTCGTTATCCATTGGTCAACAGTTCCTCATTCCCTTTCCTGTTCTCTACAGCCTACAGTGACCACCATTCTACTCTCAAATATTTTATAAGATCAACTATATAGAATCCATGTATGAAGCAGATAACATAACACACAATAGAAACATCTAGTTCTTCAAATCCGTAGATGTCATTTTTATCTTTTGTGTGCTGGCTCAGTGAAGTTTCCTATTGCTAGGAGAAAGCACCATGACCAAAAGCAACTTGGGGAGGAAAGGGTTTATATTACTTTACAGTTTATAAATCCACCAAGAAAGGAGGCCAAATTGGGAACTCTGGGCAGAGAGGATGCAGGAACTACAGCAGAAGACATGAGAGGAGTGTTGCTTGCTGGTTTGCTCCTCAAGATTTGCTCAACCTGCTTTCTAGAATTCATGACTTCCTGTCCAAATGTGGCACGATCCCTATGGGTTTGGACCACCCATATCAGACATAGTTGAAGAAAATGTACCATATGCTTGCCCATATGTCTATTTTGTTGAGAGCATTATCTTAACTGAAATTCTGTCTTTCAAAAATTACTCTACCTTCAGTCAAACTGACATAAATACTAACCATTATTCATGTGTATGCGTGTGTTCGATTATGGTGTGTGTGTGTGTGTGTGTGTGTGTGTGTGTGTGTGTGTGTATTTCTGGAGGCCTGAGGACAACCTAGGTGTCATCTTCTAGAGCACCATCCACCTCTGTTGAGACAGTTTCACTCACGGGTCTGGATCTCACCAGTTAGGCAAGAATGGCTAACCAAAGCACCCAGAGATCTTCCTACCTCACCACTCCCCACCATTAACAGCTTTAAACATATGTAGCCTTTCACGCCCTTGACCCAGAGAACAATGTACTTGTATTATGATAAACATTTGCTTAAAACAGCAAATAGAATGAAAATGGCTTTATAACAATATCTACCATAACTTCTGGAAACAGTGTAGATACTGCTTGATAGCATTTGTTTCTCTGTTATCTGGGCCAGTTGGAGTTAGTAAAGCTTCATTCCTTGTAAAACTCTGCTAAAGATGTCTATAAAGTGTCTT
>NW_004949105.1:1120219-1139915 GCF_000317375.1 Microtus ochrogaster | reverse complement strand
GGTCTGAGCAGCTGGGAACAAACAAGCAGCCACCTACTATAATCTTTGATAGAGGTGGGACTGGGTCAGTGCTCCAAGTATTGCCACAGAGAGAGCAAGGTGTTCTGCGCAGCTCATCTTGTTCTTGTGTCATGCAAAATGAGTACACCCATGTTCTATCATTCCAAAGTCTATAGGTTGGATGTCTCTAAACTGAATGTGTGGCCTCAGGCTCTTTAAAGCCATAGGTAGGACACTCCCATAAGAAACTGAGGCTTATGCTGCTGGGAAGTGATGTCTCTGCAGTCAACTATGGCCCACATGCCTAGGAAGTGACCCAAAGTATAGATAACATACATGGAAATGTTACCATACAGTACTTAAACTTACTGGCCCCATTTCATTTTCTGCATGAGTTCTGCAGTCCTCAAGAGTCTAAGGCTGTCTGTGTCTAGTGATGTGAGGTGCTGGAGAATTGGGAACGTTGAGAAATGCAACCATTCACTTCAGTTTCTTAAGTCCTTTTTGTTACCACGGGGTTCAGGTGATCTAATATTTTCCCACAATTCTTTTTTAGACACATAATCACTTTCACTTTTAACCTACTTTAAAATACTCCAGTTAAAATAGATTCCAAGGACACAACATATTGTCAATAACATTACTGTAATAATGTTTTATGGGACAATAATCTGGCATCCTAGTAGAGAAAATGACCCATCAGCCCCAGAGCTAATTCACTCTTTGTGTGTATTATTGCATCATAAAACATCACTGCAGTGTTATGATGAGTGAGTGGTAGGTAAAACATTTTGATATTTCAATTGCTGTTTATAACAGAGGGGGGAAAAGAGAAGAGTGATAAAAAGGTATAATATTTGTGCAAAAGAATTACCAAGGCCATCCCTAAAACACAATCAAGGTTGTGTCCAGTATATGTACTTTCCCCCAAATGAATTGAAATGCAGAAATCCCAGAGTTGTAGTTTTTACCTTCAATAAAGGTAATTAAGTTGTTAGCCCTGATCTTGCCAATGCTATTGAGTGGTTTGCTAGAAATAAATTGAGCCCAGCTGCTTCCAGAACTCAATCCACATGATCAGGAATGACTGATGAGTTAGTAGAGCCAAACCATCAACACACAGTAGGAATTATATGTGTAAGTAAATGTAAAGTACCCTTCAGTACATGCATGAACACATGGCAAATGCGATCCTCATGCTCAGGTATGGAAAGTTCAAGAAGCCATCTACTGTACCCACTGTCTTCTGTGGGACGCTTATGTCCTGATACCTGTGCTCTCAATGCAGTCTACTGGTTCAGACAACTCTTAATTGAATGTTCTTTTAAATGTCTAATCTAACCCCCTCTGATGTAGTTGAAATCAATCTCTGTTTGCAGTCTCTCTGCAAAGTAAGACTCACTCTCCTCAGTTGCTCACTGTTCCTGCCCTGAGCATCATTTCCTGAGTTCCATCACCTCCACCTGCAAACTCCATGAGAGATGGAATGAATGCGTTCCACAATATAGAAAAATGCAGATTATCAAGGATGCGAAGGAAGTGTTTCTGTTAGCTTCTTCTGTGTACAAGATTTTAATAGAAGCCCTTTAATTTTTAAAATAGCCTACGGCTAATACAGCGACAAGTCTCAGGAGCTGGGATGTTTTGAACTTTTGCATGCAGCAAAGCAGCATCTCTCCTGTGCTTGCCATGGCCCCTCATCACAGCCACAGCTAGAAGGAGTGAAGAGGTTACCTCCACAGACTCTTTGACGGAAGAGGGTTGAAGGTACATTCTGGTGCTGGGTAGGAAAAAGGAAAAAACCAGGGAAAACCCAGAGACTTTCAGCTCCATGTGTGATGCAGTATCCTCAGTCAGAGCACTTCTGAAGTCAACTATGCTGGCTTTCTGTATTCAGTTTTCATGTTGTTTCCACCAGTAACTCATAACGCTTCAGCAGTGCAACATTTTTAATTCATTAGGAGTAAGGCATCAGGGAAGTCAAATGTGGCAGCATGTTTCTTACATTCATTCATTCAGCTTCATTCAAAGGGCACCAGAGGGTTGTGAGGGAGTGTAGGGTTCCACACCACGCCACTGCTGACACTCAGCATAGCAACTCATCTGTGCTCAATGGTTGCTGCAAATTGCTGTTACTCTGCCTGTGCATTTGTGTGTGTGTGCATGAGTGCATGTGAAAGCATGCGTTCATGCATGCATGCATGTATGTATGTGTGTATGAGTCCATGCATATCCATGTATATATGTGTATACATTTCTGCACAACAAAACCAAGTCTATTATGGTATAATTCATAATCCATAAAGTTCATCTTCTTAAATAGATCATTTCTATTACTTTGGGAAAGTTATAGCCTAGTGCACCACCACCGTCCAACTTCAGACCTTTCCATTAACACCACAGACATCTATCTATAAACCACCTGGAGCATGGAATACACTAATTCAGCCTGTCTTGTATAAAACACATTTTCCTACTAAGACAATGAATCTGATGTATGTAAGCATATACTAAAACAGCAAAGCTAATTATTATTTTAATATGATATTCTTCAAATGGAAATGAGCTGGCATGCCTTCTGTCCAAGGGAAGATGTGTGACAAGGAAAGGTTCAGTTATATTTTGCTATTTTTTGCCTTTCTATGAGTCAATGTACACCTGGCTTGGAAATGGGCCCTACATTATAGAATCTGGCTCCTCATTTTCTTTCTAACTGACTTCCAGAGACTTCTATCTACACTTTTATGCCCCTATCACCAAGCTCCACGGCTTCAGACAAAATGCAGCGCTCATTGCACATGGGAATGGGGCAGGTGTGAGGAAATTCAATGTCAGCTTAAGTCCAGGACACCACAGAGCTCGTGTCTGCTCTGCTATTTGGATGGTACTATCCAAGTACTAGAACCTTCAGAAGCAATAACACCACAGCTGAAATTAGATAGTCTCTCTCAATGAAATCAGACATCATCAAATACACTGGGTGAGATTAGGCCTTGAAAATGCTTGCGTTTTCTTGATGCTTAAATTCAATTGACCGTGAAGCTTTGATAGAAAGCTTATGCAGAGTTGCAACATAATCTGCACCCAGGCATTGCACACTTCATGAGGATGGTCCCGTGAAGTCTGCCTGAGGACAGTGGGAGGCACACACAAAGAATAAGCCCAGGGCGATGGTGTCTGGTGTGTGCTGCTCAAACCAAACCTGCTGCATAGGTAGCTGTATTCACCTGCTGTGGCTAGGGGCAGCCTTGTTTGCATAAAATTCACTGATCTGAATTTTGGTCAGCATTCCTATCTGATAGAGAGCTTCTATGAGGGAAGACTCCATCTCTGCATAAAACTTAGATCCTGATCATTGTTGTTGTCCAACAGGACAACAACTTTTGCCCACTAGTGCTGAAATGCTTACTTACTTATATTAAATATAGAGCAAGAGGGTGTGCAGCCATAATAAATCATTAAATCTCAAACCTAAAAGTGGAACATAGCTTCTGGCAAAGCTACTGACCACCTGAAAGTTCCTTGGGATGTAGACCCTACAACCAGAGAGAGCCTGTGTGTAGTTGGTGTTTTACTCTTTTACTCTTTTGGTTCTTTACTCTTTGGGGATCTGACACAGAGCTTCCAAATAAATCACACACAGAACGGAGCCTTATTATTATTTATGAAAGTCTAGATTTAGCTTGGCTTGCTTCTAGCTTTTCTTAACTTAAATGATCCTGTCTACCTTTTGCCTCTGGACTTTTAACTTTCTCTATTTATGTATATTTTTTTCTTTTCTTCTTATTCCATGTTAGGCTGTGTGGCTGGATGACTGGACCCTTCTTTTTTCACTCCTAGAACTCTTCTTCCCAGAGTTTTCTTTCTATTTATTCTCTCTGCCTGCCGGTCCCACCTATCATTTCTCCTGTCTAGCCATTGGCCGTTCAGTTCTTTATTAGATCAATTAGATGCTTTAGACAGGTAAAGTAACACAGCTTCTCAAAGTTAAACAAATGCAACATGAAAGAATGTAACACATCTTTGCATCATTAAACGAATGTTCCACAGCATCAACAAATGAAACAAATGAAATAAATAAGATAAATATCCCACAACAGCTGTTGTAGTAAGTGGTGGACACACCATTTCCAAATGTCTCCCTTTCCCAGGTGAAACATGCAGTGTTCTGTGCATAGGTAGCCTGCCTCATGAAGCTCTGTGGGGTTCAGGGATTAAGGAAATATACTCTCAGATCCCAACTTTCCATACATGTTCATGTACAGAAAGTATTATGAGGTCAGCTTATACATGTGGGTTAGTTCTCCTGCCTTCTCCTGTACATGATACTCTTTACACTTCTCAAAAGATGAATAAATACACCTCAGGACAACATAAAGGTCCATTATGGTTCAATGGTAAGTGTAATCAAACACACGTGAAGGTCAAACAAAAAAAAAACCAAACCCTGAGAAAAACAAAGAAGTTGTCTTATGTTTAAGGAAAATCCAGAAATAATACAATAAAGATGGACTGAGTGGCATACATTTGTCATCTCATTGCTCCGGAGGATAAGGCTACATAGCAACACACAAATGAACATGTGCACACACAAAGAGATGAGAAAGAGAGAGGGGGAATATGCATGTATGGAAATCAGTTCATTCTATGTCAGCAGTGAAGGATCAAGATCCGACATCTAATCACATTCTGATTCACTGCACAGACACGTCTGCCCTGTCTCCTACAACACTCTCTAGGTGGGAGAGTCTCTGTCTCTCTCTGTGTCTCTCTGTTTTTTCTGTCTCTGTCTCTCTGTCTCTGACTCTCCCTTGCTATGCATGGCAAGTCTGAAGGTTTCAGTCTCTTGGTAAACAGACCTCAGTTGTTTTGGATGAAATACTTCTCGATTGTATATGTCTCACAATGAATTGGCACCCATTTAGATTTCATAAGTATCGTATTTTAGAAAACAGTTTGTACCATAAGGCTGAGTCCTACTCTTTGAATATTTTATGGATAAAACAAAAAATTTCATTCTCATTGCTAAACTTGAATTTGTGAGAACTCTTAGAAAGCTTTTACATGTAACAGAATGGAACCCAAAGTGACATTTCGTTTGGCAAATCTGATGAAAAATGAAATGATTAGCATCAGCTGAGAAGCAAGTATCATTTACTCATCTGTGAAACTTCTCTAACAGGGTGGACATATTTCTAGCTGTGATTTCAGCTATATATAAAGGTCCATTATGGTTCAATGGTAAGTGTAATCAAACACACGTGAAGGTCAAACGTGTGTGTGTGTGTGTGTGTGTGTGCGTGCATGTATGTATAAGAAAACCCAGCTTCCAGAATGAGCTATGTTAATTTAGAACTACAGTAATTTAATCTCAATGAATGAAATGCCACACTATTTGGAGAGCTGGTAAATGTGCCTCTGGCAGCTGCCTAGTAGTGAAATAATTTTTTGGTCCAGTGTCTTAATTACCTTCCTCTGAAACTAAAGCCCTTAATGGAATCTGTTTAAAGCTATCTTAACTTATTTTTCTACAGTCATGAATACCTATGAAAACTGGAAAATCTTAAGAAAAACCCCACACCTGGATGGGCATTAGAACAATAACTGCATGGTGGGCCACACAATTACCCAGCTAAACAGTTATGAATAAATATATTGATATGTCACATTTAGCTCATATTGAGCAATTATTATGATTTAAAGTTACATAAAATAAAAATTTATAATTATAATAGTCCTGAGATAACATTTAGAAAGTATTGAATAAATGTCAGTTTGACATCTTCAGCATTTTTCTTCCTGTTGAGGGTATAAGTTTCTGTATTTGCCTTCTTTTATTTGTGGTAAACAACAATTTAAATTTAGATTCCCAAGTTTCAGGCTTCATTCTAGGGCCATTGGTTACATGACTTTGAAATGTTTTCCTTTTCAGTAGCTAATTCTAGTCTTAGAAGCACAGTTTATGCTTAAAAATAATTTTGAACTAAAATAAATATACAATTAAGATAGAACCAAATTATAACCTAGAGCTCTTTCGAACCCCCACTTCTTATTATGATATCTTATTCAGTATTCACCATCAGTCGGTGGATAGATAGACTGTGGTGGAAAATTGGATATTGCCCAGTGCTGATAATAAAAAGGAGACATCAAGAGGAAGTTCACATGCAAATTCTCGCCAGAAAGAAGCTTATCTGAAGCGCTGCACACATAGGATTCAAATTCTATGGCATTCTGGGAAAGCAAATCTATAGACAGTGAACCCACCACTGGGTTTGCATGGCTACAGACAGAAGAAGAAGACTGGGTAAGGCAGAGGAATTCAGGCCACCAACCCTGCTCTGTATGACATGTGCCGGTGGGTACATGCCCTAACTTAACTGTTTACACTCTACAGCAAGAAGTAAGTCTCCTTGCAAATGAACAACTCTGGGTGGCAATGATATGTCAACATGGGTTCCTGGATGTGATGAAGGTGAATTTTGATGGTGATGCTGACAGTGAACGGTGACAAGGCAGTCCTGAGATAGGACAGGAAATCCAGGCAACCAACCTGGTGTATCGCACAACTTTTCTAGAAAACTAACTTCAACAAAACCAAACAGTAAATCATTACAAACTCTGAAGGAAGATCTTTCTTTATGCCTTCTTCCTCTTCCAGTGTGGAAGGATGCTAACTTACATTGCTATGTCAGAGGATGGCTGTGCTGACTAAATTTCAGAATGCCACAAATACGGTTTGTTCAACTGATTGAGCACAAACGTACTACTGAGTATTACTAAAAGAAATATGTTGTTAGTCCTGTTTATGATGCTCTGCAAAAAGCAAATGTGACTGCAAAGGAGAAATATGTTAAAGTCTCTGAGATGTTGTTCTTGAAGTAAATCTGTCCAGCAACTGATGGAAACAGAGGCAGAGACCCGTATCAAAGCACTGGACTGAGCTCCTAAAGTCCAGTTGAAGAGTGGGAGGAATGAAAATATGAGCAAAGAGGTCAAGACCATGGTGGGGACACCCACTGAAACAGTTTACCTGAGCTAATGGGAGCTCACCAACTCCAGCAGGACTGAAAAGAAACAAGCATAGGACCAAACTAGTCCCTTTGAATGTAGTTGACAATTGCATGGCTGGGATTTATCCCTACTGCTTGTACTGACTTTTTGGAAACCTACTCTCTTTGGAAGGATTCCTTGCTCAGCATAGATATAGTATGGAGGGCCTTGGACTGTCCCCAAAGTAATGTGCCTTACCCTCTCTAAAGAGTGGATAGGGGTGGGGTAGAGGGGTTTGTGGATGGGATGGGAGGAGGGGAGGGAGTGGGAACTGGGATTGGTATGTATAATGAAAACAGATAGTTTCCTTTTTAAAAAAAAATAAAAAATAATCCATCAAAAAACTGTTCTAATAAAACAGTCTGAAATGAACATTACCATGAGATAAAATGTTATTAAAAACTGTGAGCCCTTTGTGGGATTGACAGAGGGGACCTGGAGCTAAATGCTTGTAATTAGCTCTTCAGAAAACATCATTCTTAACACCCTCTTAACTCTGCGACCTCCTCAACCCTAATAATGCTTCTTCTAGATTTTTCTTCACTGGGATTGCCTATTTAATATTCAAATGCACACAAAATTTCTTTCCTTCGTCCTTCATAGGGAGATAACATGTCATATTTTGAGTTTATAAACAACTGGGCTCAACAGCTCCCATCACCCCTCTCTGTGTTTCGCACACCTTGAACTCCAGGAAACTGACCTTTGTGGAGCCTAGCTCTAGCACCTTCAGTCCCTAAGGTTTCCTCCTCCTTTCTGCTCTCCTAAGTTCTCTGTCCAGCCCACTGAGAGGGAGGCAATCTAAGACCCTTCCTCACTCAGCTCCTGCCTTTGTTTCTGACCCTATCATGCCTCCCTGTGTGTCTCTCTTTTCTTCCAGATCCAGTATCTGCCCAGTTCTCTCCCCTTGCACATGAGCAGAGTGGAAAACACTTCTGCATAGATGGACATCAGCACTACTAAGCCATCTTGTTTCTCGGAGTCTCTGCTGCTTTCTATAGTCATTGTTCTGGTCCAGTGGGAAAGGACCATGTGTTCTTATTAGACATCTAAGGGATATAGTCATCCCTGTGTGTAGAGGACATAGAGCCTGCTTTCCATTCCAGACCTATCCCCTGACAGCTTACCAGGAGTCATGGACTCCATAAACACTTGTAACTCATTGTTACTACCTACTAGAATTGTACAATTTATATCACTATTTTCTTATGTGCAATATTTCATAAGTAACTTTCTGTGCCTTTTCACACTGTGACCATGACACCTGCGTGTACCACACAGTTCATAGCTGAGGGGGTTTGCTCACCCATGTGCTCTGGAGCAGGTTGTCTGCATGATTTCCTGTGTTTCATTGCTAAGGGGGTGAGACAGCACCCCTTTACCTGCATGCCCACCAGACAATGCCAAGTTCCTATACAAAGTGACTAGGTCACATTTTTTTCAAGTTGGGAGTATACAACAGTTCTAGATCACTACTAAAGCTTAAAACTCTCCGATTTAAAACATTTTAATGTTAATCCATGTTAAAGTGTATTTATTTTATGTTAATTTTGTAATTGGCCAAGAATTAATTGGATTTCAAATCTTCCCATGTGATATCCTTCAAGTTTTTTCCTAATGAATTTTTTACTACTTTCTGATTTGCTATTCTTTAAAAATACACTTTCTATAAACTCACTTATAAATCTTACATTCTATGAATAATTGTTCCCAGGGTGCAACTTTATTATAGAATTTATCAACAATTATAGTGAAAGGAAGCTCTTAGGTGTAATGCGGTTGAATTTACAAGTCTTTTTTACTCATTGCTTGGAATTTTTATGTCTGAATTAACATATTTATTTCCCCATATGAGATTATCAACACAATTTGCACTACACTCTGAAATTCTTTGATGTAAACTTTCACCTTGAAGTAGTTTGTCTTTTGCTTGTTTGTTTTGGCTTTAAATTGACTTCCCAGCTAATCCTTTCTTGAAGCCAGTTCCATCCTCAGGAGATTTTTTTCCTTACTTTTCCTTAACAAATCTATACTCTCTATGCACAAAACGTTTACTAAATCTTGACTTCATGATAGCAAGAAAAGCACGCGTGATATACTTGAGATTCCACATCTGCCTCTCCACCCTCCAGTCCATACTGTGCATGTACTTGTTATCCGGCTGTTTATAAAGGACCCTTTCTTTCCTCTCTGTTGGGAAAATGCACCTTCATCCACCTGTGATAATTGGCTATCAGTCAGCTTCACTGGTTATGATTCTGTTCCCGCAATAAATTATAACAATATAAACAAATCCAATGCCTCATTTTGATCAGTGCTGTCAGTGTCTTGCTGGTCCTTGAGCCCCTGAGCATTCACATGAAGTTTGGAGTCTTGCATGTGGTTCTAACAAACACATGCGTGCGCGCGCACACACACACACACACACACACACACACACAGAGGCGGGAGAGAGAAAAGGAGTAAAGGAAGGAGATGAAGTGAGGGAGGAGGGGAAGGGAAAAGAAAGGAAGGGAAGGAAGATCAGAGTGTGAGGGAGATACTGATGCAATATTGGAGGAGCTTTGGTTAAAATGTTTTGAATCTGAAGATCAAGGCGAGAAGAGCAGCTAACAATATTGGTTACTTGGGGTTGCTGTAATAAGCATCACCCACTGTCGCAAACTGTCCTAAGTTGATCATATCCCAGTTCAGGATGCTGGCAGCCTACGGTTAGGCCATGGCACAGCTATGGTTTCTGGCAAGATCTTCCTGGCCGAGGGTGAACTGTACCAGTAGAGGATGCTTTCTGGTTCCTGTGGGAGTCACTCCAGTTTCTGCTTTTGCCTCCACACACTTGCCTCCTCTGTGTCTCTGTTTCTGTATTTCCCATGACATCAGGAGATGTGATTTAGACCACAATATAGAATCAACTATTTTCCTGACATCTTCAAGACTATATTTACAACTCAGACACTCTGCAGAGTCCAGTGAAGTCTATCTAGTAGTGCTGTTTAAAAGGCACTGAACCTCAATTTACCACACTGTGAAATTAATTTGGTGAACATTACATGAATTTTTTAATTATGTTTCTCTCCATATGTAATATTGAAGTCTAGATTTTTAAAAAGATCCTGACACAGCTTCTTCCCATATCTGCTTCGGGTGTATTTTGTATTGATTACTTTACTTGGATATAAATAATTCATTACAGATTATTATAGAGGAAGAGAAATTAAATATTTCCTGACATATTTATTATTTAGAAAATTGTGAAATCATCAATAAACAGATTTTATCTTATATTATTACTATCTTGCTAAGTGTCATTAATAAAGCATGTCCACTAAGATGTGCTATGAAGAAAAATCTGACATTAATTTCCACTTTGAACATTTTATAAAGTATTTTAATGTATTCAGGAAATAAAAGTATTTTTCAAATACGAGAATCAGTGTTTACCTAATGACCCTTACTTCAAATCCTTTTCTGGCTCTGTATACCCTTATTGATTTTCAGTCTGCTTAATATTTCTATCATGAGACAGGCATCTCAAAAATATTCACTCAAAAGTTGGTCAGTCTTTTTTGCTTCATTGTCCTGTCAATTTTCTTGTTGCTTCCTAACTTCAAGGGCTGTGTTATGAGCCTCATAAAGTTTCTAGGATAGTTAAATCCCCAGCATTTGGGCATCCCTAGTGTATACACTGACAGATTTGTTGCTGAGTGTCCATTAATTCTGATATTAATTAGATACACCCACTTCTCTCTTGGTAGCATTGTATAGATGGATAGGTGGATGTATAACACATACATGATAAGGTGGATTGATTAAAAGCATTTCAACTTTTCTTCTTCTACCTAGTTTTTGATTGTTTTGTTATCTTATTGTTGAGTATTTGTTTTAAAAATCAACCGGTAGCTATTTCCTGAATATCTTCTGATTAACCTCTTCTTTTTCCCTGGCCATGATTTTCCCTTCTCTGACTTTTATACATTAAGTTCTGCTTACTTAGTGGTTAACCTTGAAACTTGGACATGCATTAGTGTAATAATGCTTCACTTTTTCTTTGCACTAAATTTCCATCCAAGCACAAAACCTTACAAGGGTGATCAGCAATCTCTAAATTATAGGTTTTTTTCCACCCTACAACAAGATGTCTTTAAGTCTGACCACAATCAATCCATCCCAGCTGCTCCTATTTCTATGTAAATATTTGTTCACGACCTTCCTTTTGCCTAATTCCTTTCTTTACATTTTCCTTCAGTGAGGCTTCCTGCTGGTGAATCTGTTCACGTCTCCTTCAAAAGCAGAATGTATTAACTGCCTGTACAGTTTTTCTAATAAGAAAACAGCTTTATGTTGTCTCGTTTTGGACATAAAAAGCTGTTCTAAGTTTAGCTTTTTCCATGATGCCAGATGTCTTTTCTCCCTCAGCACAATAAAAAAAAAATGGATTTGCCCTGCTGAGAAACCAATTGCCACAAGGAAACCAGTCTTCCCGTTCGCTGGTTCTACAAAGGGGGCCTACTTTGTGCATCTCATCTTCTTTGCTGAGAAGGGTGCTGTGTCCACTCTCGACTGGGCTGTGAGTGGTGCTAGGCTGTGAGTGATAGTGTGGCCAAGCTTGGCTAGGCTGCTAGGGTGTTACCTTTTAATCCCCAGCTTTCCACGATCGTGAACCGCCTGAGAGTGCCAAACCAGAGGCGTTATCTAGATCATGTTGGTGGGTGTCATTTTCTGTGAGGGACTGTTTCATTATTTGGGGTAAAAGACGCATCCTGAATGTAGGTGGCCCTTTGTGCTCTGGAGTGTATAAGCGGAAAGAAAGTAAGCAGCAAGGATCTACGAGTTTCTTCTCTGTCTGCTCTTGACCACGTACATGATGCCCCAAGTTCTTAACTGAACTTCACACCGGTGATGCACTGTGGCCTGTAATTTCAGCCCAATGCACCCTTTCTCTCCCTGGCTGCTGTGACAGGGTTCTTCACCACAGCAACGGAAGCGAAGCTGGAATGGCCATGTTCTGAATTTGTCTGCTCTGATATCCCCACACTACCCCTTGTCATTTAATGGTTGTCTCCATCCTCGATGGCCTCTTACTGCAATGTTGCAGGTCTCCAGTCTCCCTCCCTGTGCAAACTGGAACATGGCCATGACCTCAAGTTCTGCTCTAACTCTGCTCTTTCTGATCACATTGCTCACCCAGTGATAGACGCGGGCCTCACTGTTCAGCTTCTCCCAACGGTAACTAATCATCTCACAGGATGTTTCACTATAATCATATTCTTGTGTATCTTTATTCTAGAAGTTTCACTTCCCCATATTGTTATGGTAATAATGCTTTTCTTTACTCTTCAAAAATTTTTATATGAAATGATTGGATCAAATTGTGCATGGCGGATTCCCTCTAGGACCTACAGTGTGATCTATTATTGCCGTCACATCTTGGTTGATGTGTTTTGAGCTTGTTACTTTGAGCTCCTGTTTCATGGGGCACTGTCTGTAGACATGCTAGGGAGACAATGTGGACAGAGGTCCACATGCTGTGCTAAAGTACCAAGCTGCACCACATCAGAAACCACGGGTAATACTAATGAGAAATGCCAGCTGCTGCCACGATCTCTTAGAAGACATGCTTTCACCTCCTTCCAACACCAATAATTAGATGAGCAGATATCTCTCTCTCTCTGTCTCTGTCTGTCTGTCTCTCTCTCTTGTGTGTGTGTGTGTGTGTGTGTGTGTGTGTGTGTGTGTGTGTGTGGTTTATCTGTTTCCAAAGGTAACCCTGCACCTAGATGGATAGTTACAGATTTCTGTCTGTCTTTGGTCCAAATGTCACCTCCCCGTGGCCTGCAGGTGCAGAGCAGACACATCCCTGAGCTGCAGTGGATCCTGCAGACTAAACGTAATTTCTTCCTTCTTTAATAATCCTCGCTTCCTTGCTCCCTCCCCTTCTTTCCCTTCCTTCCTTTCTATCGCTCCTTTCATTTTTGCCTTCTCTCCCTCCCCTTCTTTCCCTTCCTTCCTTTCTATCACTCCTTTCATTTTTTGCCTTCTCTCCCTCTCCCTTTTTTCCCTTTTCCATTTGGAGTCTCTTTTTCTTTCCAATTAAACTGTTCAATGGATTCGTCTCCTCACTTTTCCCCTGCTCAAAAGTGATTTTATCTAGGTCTGATTGATTACTCTGCAGGAAATGCATCTCTAATCATTTATGTTAAACTACATATATATATATATATAACATATAATGCAAAGATGATCTAGGAATTAGTATTTTCGGAGAAGTAGTGAAACATCTGTTCCCATCTCAAATATGGGAATCACTTCATAAGTTACAGATGGGCATGCTATCACTTCTTTATTGTCATAAATCATTGGAAGATGTGCCCTTTTCTGAGTAATAAATGTAACTCTGAGTGTCTACTGTTAATATAGAATATGCAGAGTATAAGATACACTATTTCGAAAACTATCAGTTCTACCATGCATGTCTCACAGGAAATCATCCTCATGTATACTCTGACTATTGACATTTCAGAAATCTTATATATCTTAGTAGAATTTAGGAAAATTAAAATGAATCAGCACCTTACAGTGAACCCTCCAAAGAAACACAGAGAGCCACACTGACATCTCAAATCAAAGCAAAATTTAGATCTTCATTTTTCACGTCAGCCAGCATGCTCAGGGATTCTTGTGTAAGATATGCATACATAGTACTGGAGAGCTCAGAGAGTCCGTTCTGTAGACGGGATCTCTCCTCGCTCTTCTCCATCCTCTGAGTGACAGCCCGTGGAGAGAGGAAGCCGGAAGAGGACGCCAAGTAGGCTTCAAAATTCTTCCTTTCCCTCCATCAATGCTGACAATCTCCTATCAAGACTGCTTTACTCCATAGGGCTTCAAGGTGACAAGTGCAATAACCTTCAAGGCTTAACAGGAACATGGAGATTCATCTTCTGCCTTCTACTCCTGGCTTGTGCACACTCTTATTAAAATATGAGCTTGAGGCCCAAGACTTACAGCAGAGAAAGAGAATTGAACTGGTCAAGATGGCTGTGTTGGTTTTAGTCTCTATTGCTGTGAAGAGAAACCATGACCACAGCAACTCTTTTTTTTTTAATTTATTTATTTATTAAAGATTTTCTGTCTCTTCCCCACCACCGCCTCCCATTTCCCTCCCCCTCCCCCAAGGAGAGAGAGCACGAGCAAGGAAGTAAGGACCGCAAGGGGTGAACCCACATACTGAGACAATGGGGATGTTCTATTGGGAACTCACCAAGGCCAGCTGGCCTGGGTCTGAAAAAGCCTGGGATAAAACCGGTCTTTCTGAACATAGCGGATAATGAGGACTACTGAGAACTCAAGAACAATGGCAATGGGTTTCTGATCCTACTGCACGTACTGGCTTTGTAGGAGCCTAGGCAGTTTGGATGCTCAACTTACTAGACCTGGATGGAGGTGGGGGTTCCTTGGACTTCCCACAGCAACTCTTATAAAGGAAAACATTTAACTATGGCTGGCTTATAGCTCAGAGGATTAGTCCATTACCATCATGATGGAACACGGCAGCATGCAGGCAGACATGGTGCTGGAGAAAGAGCTGAGAGTTTTCTCTTGTTTCACAGGCAAAAGAAGCAACCTTTTGTCACACTGAGCATAGCTTGAGCAAAGGAGACCTCAAAGTCCACCCCCACAGTGATACACTTCCTCCAACAAGGCCATTCCTACTCCAACAAGGTCACACTAACTAATAGTCTATGAAAATGGGGGGCATTTTCTTTCAAACCAGAATAATAGTTAAGGTTGGGCTTCTGGGTATGGACAGAGGGAAGACACACAATAGGAAGGGAAAGCACAACAGGACTGGAGATGGAGCCCTGCACCTCTAAATAAATTCCCCTCCTCAGATAAGCACAATCTGCCTTTCAGGAAACATTACTTTCTGGCTTTAGCTCTCCTAGTACGCTTATTTAACACTTTTGCCCCATTGTTCCGCCAATGAAAATCTTCCTCCCAAACAACTCCTCATTCTTATTTTCTGAATTTTCATTTTATTCTTCCTTCCCTGATAAAACCCTGTCCCCGTGACATCAGCCTGCTGGCCTCCTAGGCAACCTCATCATTGATGCCTGCTGTAACCTTCCCTGTAGTAAATACTTACAACACACACAGTTTTCCTCTTGGAGCTCAGAATAATATTTACACAATGCATAAATACACAATATGGAAAATAGGAAGCAAGACTTCATATTTGCTTGTTTTTATAATTTCCCACAGCAGCTTACAAATCATCTTGAACAAAATTAAAAATTAGAAGACATGGAGATATGATGAGTGCTAAAATATGCTATTTTTTTTCTGATAGACAATAAAATGGCTCTAAATTCAGAGATATCATTCATTCATATAGTTTGTGGCAATTACGTTAAATTTGTGTGTTACTGTTTATTCCTCGCCTAAACATGAGGATCAGAAGAAGTCATGTCATTGTTCAGTTTATTTACAATGGAAAATAAATAGCTTCAAAAACCAGATTGTTAACAACAGATTGCAGAATGCTGTGTGTGTTACAGTTCTTCCATGTTTCCTAAGGTAAAAAAATATATTGTCAATTATGTGCTATCTGATAGTGGAGATTAGTCTAACTCACTGAACTTCAAATCTGTAATGAGAAAATCATTTTTTCACTCATTATATATGCTACTGTTCATCTTGGAAAATTAATAGGTTAACTGAAATTAAACTCAAGCCAACTGAGATCTGAGTTAAAGGAAGCCTTGAAAACAAACCTGTTTGAAATCAGGAATGACTCCTCAAGATACATCTTCCACCTGCTTCGAGACTCCTCCAGCTTGTTAATTCTATGCTCTGATTGCACTTTTACCCAACGCCTCTGTTCTGACTTGCATGAAGACTGAAGCTACCAACAGCCAAAAGGAGCCATTTCTCCCTAGGGCTTCACAGGCTCTGTTCGCACCCTCTCATACAAAGTGAGCATGCTGTCATGGTAAACCATCACGTTCCCATTGACATGGGCACTTTAGTTCACTCATTGCTTTCAGGCAATTCTTGCGTCTCTAAGACAAGGACCGTTAGTCTTAGTTTGATTGATGCTATAAGATTAAAACTGTGATAGTATGTAGGTTTTATCAACTATGAAAACCAAATATTGCTGAAATAAACTACTTGCAATAGATGAACTTGATCGTTTTAGTCATCAATAAAACCTTAGCACACACACTCACACACACACACACACACACACACACACACACACACACATGCACGCAGAGAGAGAGAAACACACACACAAACTGTGTAGACTTCTATGTCTCGCTCTTCAAACCATAAGTTGATATGGCAGTAGGTAGTAGGTTCAATGATGTGTGGTTAATTTAAAGATGAGACTGTGATAGGAAACAGAGAATAGTGCATTCTAAGATTCAGAATATCTTCATTTTCATTGATAGACACCACAGGGTATATGTTTTGTGTTTCTCTGACAACACTAACCTGCACTTGTGAAACAACTCATTGAACAGTCCTTTAAACATCCAGATTCAGTTGACTGTTTTAAGTCCAACATCAAGGTAAAGGCCACCTTATGGTATTATAGAACAACACCGTGGAGCACTAGCATTGAAATACCTGGTGATAAAATACATCTTAGCTTTGAAAGGTATCCATTTTTGTTTGTACATCCAATTTATAGTTTGTGTATCAGTAAGATGTAGGTTTGCATCACTGAGCTACTTTTTTGCACATAAATAAGTCATAGAGTATGTCAGTTAGCCTCAAAAAGATGGAAGTCAAGAATGAACACCTAAGGGTGGCCTCTGACGTCCACACATGTTACAGTGCTTATATACCTATATTCATATACACGAACGTACAGACACACACACACACACACACATTTTAAAGATAAAGATTAGTTAGTTTAGTTTCATACTAGTAGTAAACAATATCCTCAGTTTAAACCATGTCTCTCAATGCTCAAGTCAAAGACATACTTTGGTACCAATATTTATAATTATCTTAATGTGTGTAAGTTCTATCAAATATTGCTGACTTTCGGTTAAAGTTCTTCAGCAACCAGGAACTTGAGCAACCTTTAAGGTTTTTTTCAAAAACCTCACAAACAGGCTGCCTTTCAGCTCCCTCTCCCGTGCAGCCAAAAGTGCTTTGAAGTCATCGTAATACTCAAAAGCCGACTTGTCCCCACAAATTAGGATTTGTGTGATTCTTTTTACCTTTGCGCATTGTTCCCTGCACAAAGGGGGAAATGGATTTTGCCCAACCCTCTCAATATAATAATAAATTTATAAAAATCTAAAAACACCAGAAAGGTTTGCCTAAGCCCTCAGCAAACATTACTTGAAAAGACTCAAGCCAGATTCTTTTCCTTTGTAGCCTTTAATTTAATTACCAGAGTGCATAATTTATACACTACCCATTTACAAGTGCTTCCACGTAGAGTTTATAGCCTCAGCCAGGCAGCAACCAGTAATTCTGACAGCCTCTCCACTTTGTCGGTGGATTAGCTGGACAGTCTGATAAAATACATCCAGGCACTACAGAGCTTTGAGAATAGTGGCGCTAATGGCCAGTGGACTTTGCAGGCGGGGGTCACTATTCTCTTGGGGAGCTCTGACTTGCGGGTCCATGTGTTAACTACTCGGCTTTGCATTTCCTGAGTTCTCCCCTGGTGGCACCAAATCTCCCTATGGAGAAATTGAAGTGCTGTAGAGACCCCTCTGAGATTTATAGCTGGGGAAAGTGACTGATTCACTGCCCTGATGTCCCAAAAGCAGCTCCATACATGGTCAGGAGAGTGAGGGGGCTGTACCATGGCCTCTCCTATAAGATGCTTTCCTTGGGGGCAGGCTATTTTGAGGTCACAAATAAAAAGACTGAGAAGCCTAGTGCTGTCCAGTTGCACAGAAAGCTGGAGAAATCAACCGTTCTACTTGGCTGGAGTTGACATCGGTCTCTAGTGTACGCCTCCCCTCAAATAAAATTTTGTGACAATAGCTCCTTAAGACAGGCCTTGGTTTCAAGCAAGTTCTAATTTAAGATTTTTATGAGATGAGAAAAGTTTCCAGATAGCTCAGCAGTTAATAACACTGTTCCATCAGAGGCATCAGATCAGGCAGCTCATATCCACCTGTTATTTCCAGCTCCTGGAAGACCTGCTGCCTCTGGCCTTCGTAGGCACCTGCTGTTCTAATGTGCACATACCCCCACTCCCAGACACTTATACAGGATTAAACATTTTAATAATCTGCATAAATAAATAAATGCCTTCTCTGAAATCCAACTTCTGTCTGTAGCTTGCACAGCTCCCCGTTATTTCTTTTAGGTATCAAGTCTTGGCCTCTCTTACAGAACAGAGATTTAAAAGAGGTAGGGATTACAAGAGTCTCATTGATTTAATCTTTGATGGATGGCATGCCTTTCTTTGTTGCCCAATGCACTGGTTAAATTATTTATACTCAGTAGTTAAACTCTTCAGGGAGAGCTAAGGGAACAGAGATACATTCACAACCGTCCTCTGAGCTAAATATGGCTAAATGCTTCTGGAATGGAATGCCAGTTTGGGGAGGGAGAAGAAGACGAGGAAAATCAGTGAAATTGGACTAGTAGAGAATTGTGACTATTATAGAGAAAGCAAGGCAGGTGATGACAGCAATCATTCAGATCACATGAGCTTCTACAGCTGCAGAGCAGACGCTGTTCACGTTCTATAAGGTCCAGTCTTCCTGGTCCACGCTGCAGATCTTTGTGGACTGGGGATAAACAAGGTGAGCAACATCCCCATAGAGGACCCAGACTGTAGTTCAGTGTGTACATTTCTACTGAATGTCTCTTCTCAAGGGTGATAAAGTCAAAATATCCCATTGCTGATGAATTGGAACAGATCTGTTTGAGGCTGGACTCATTTTACAGATTCAGAAGATGGCTTTAGAAACGTACAGGATACTGCAACATTCTATAAAATGATCTTGTTTTATGGGAAGTTAAACTGATGCCAGAGATGGCAGGCATCTTGATAACACCACCCTGTTGTCCGATGAGGCTCCAGCAGGTCCCAAGTCCTGCCATGTCTGCTATGCTTCCTGGTCGATTCTGTCTTTTCCACTAGTATTGTTTTTTTTTTTTTTCTCTCACAGAATGTTCTAATAGTTTCACTATCCATTCTTGGTCCATGGAATGATCCACTACTGAAGTCTAATGGGTTTGCAAATATCTTCTCACTCGTTTTCTTTGTCTTCGAGATAAAGTCTCACTAGGTAGCTGAGGCTAGACATAAACTGGTGCTTTCCCTCCTGCAAGCAGGGTGGGGATTGCAGATGTTCACCTGTAAGTCCAGCTTTGCAAAGTTCATTTACAACATATCATGTCCTTTTATCTCCTGACTGGATCTTACATCAGCAGCTTAGTCCCTGCAGAGCACTGGTAGTTTCCAGATGCAGTCCCAGTTGACTGGCTGCTCAGGCTTGCCCTTCCTACCCAGCATCTTTAGAGCATCATAAGACTTAAACACAATGTGTCACTGGCCCACTAAATGAACTGAACAAAGCTTATACGAACTCACAGAGACTGCACAAGAGCAAGCACAGGGTCTACATGGGTCTTCACCAGGTCCTCTGCATATGGA
>NW_004949105.1:1099350-1119994 GCF_000317375.1 Microtus ochrogaster | reverse complement strand
TATATATATATATATATATATATATATATATATATGTAGATAGCTATCTTTCAGATTAATGTTTTTATGGGACTCCTGAGTGTGTGAATTACTGGGTCTCTGGTTCTGATTCTTGGGCCTCCTCTTAGGCTCTTTTCCTTAGGTTGATTTGCCTTGTCAAACATCAATGTGATGTTTCTTGTTGATCTTATTATATTTTATTTTGTTACCTTTTGTTGTTCTCTCTTAGAGGCCTGTTTTTTTCTAATAAGAGACAAAAAATGGAGTGAATATTGATGGGAGGGGAGGGGAGAACAAACTAAGAGGAGCAGAGGAGGGGAAAACTAATGAGAATGCATCATATGAGAAAGGAGTCTATTTTTTATAAAAAAGAGAAAAATGTTCATTTACATACCTCTTTCATATTAATTATTTCAATTAATACTTAAATTAGGATCATAACACATTTATTTAGATATCTCATTAACTGACCGTATTAATATAGTAAAATGCAGCTGATCTAGCACAGCGAAGTGACTTTAGAAGACGACTTATGTTTGTCAGTTTCATGAATTTACACGATGAATTACACTTTCACTTTCATTCCCATTCCTGACTTTCATCCACCCTTTCTTACTGAATTCTTTCTAGTAAGTCCATCTCCTACTTTAATGTCTCCTTTTCATGATTTTTTTAGATCATTGGAAATAGAAAGTTGGTGAAATTCCTATATAAGAGGTGCCCAGACTGAGGTCTAGGAAGAAGGAAGATTGGTGTTTTCGGCAATACACACTCCAGATTTAGACTGAAAAATAAAGCTGTGAAATTTCTTAGATCATGTATGTAGTAAACTCTAGCCTGGAGGTAAGGAGGAAAAAAGAGGGGAAGCAGGGAGGGAGGGATGGGAGAGAGAGAGAGAGAGAGAGAGAGAGAGAGAGAGAGAGAGAGAGAGAGAGGAGACTAGTGACTAGTGAGTCTTTCACTTTGGTGTGCATGCGTGTGTTCACGAGCAAGTGTGTACACTTCTGAACAGTGCTTATTTGTTATCGTGTGAGTAAATTGTGTCCCAGGGAAGGACACAAGTCACAGCACTTGTGTGGAGGACAAAGGACTATTTATAAAAGTCAGTTCTTTCCTTCCACCACCTTTATGTGGGCTCTGGGCATCAAACTCAGGTCTCTAGTATTTCGTGGTGAGCTCCTCTGCCCCCTGAACCATCTCATAGTCCCTAATAGCTGTACATCATGTTTCTATTAAAGATGGCTCCAATATTAGCCTTTTTCTGCTTTAAGCTCCACGCTTTAAAAAACAAGATTTTCAGGGTTCCCTGACCTGTGGGAAGTCCAAGGACCGCCCACCTCCATAGGTCAGGGAACTCTGATTGCTCTTCGAGCTGATGAGGGAGGGGGACTTGATCGGGGGAGGGAGAGGGAAATGGGAGGTGGTGGCAGGGAGGAGGCAGAAATCCTTAATAAATAATTAAAATTTTAAAAAAAGTAACTGTGTAATCCTCAAATAAATGGCATCAGCATTCATTACTGTTTCTATGAGAAAATAATAGGCAGAATAGACAAATATTAAAGTTAATAACAGGAAAAAAAATAAAAACCAAAAAAATAAAAATCAAGATTTTATTCTTAACCCCACTAACAAAGTTCTTTTTCAAAAGAAAAAAATGAAACACAGCACCCTTTGCATTCTCCTCTGCCTTTGATGTTGGCATCTGTCTGCACCATGCACCCTCTGTTACGAACACAGTTCTAGCTGCTCAGGCTGAACATGAAGAGGACCTCACCCTGAGTCACAGCAATGACCTACTGTGATCCATGTGATTTGTGCCGTGTACCTGGGGATGTGATCATGAGAAGGGCACCACAGCTAGGCTCCACAGCAGTATCAGGGCATGGCTCTCCAGCTGCACTAGAACGGAAGTCTTCCATCCAGGAATGATTAAGAACCGTGTTTCCTCATTAAGTAAAGTTACCCATTACCCTCCAGTCTAGAGAACACCTATAATCACACGCAAATGACGCAGCTTTCAGACATTGGGCAATCTCCTCCTGTAACCAGGTACGGTACAGCAATATGCTAAATGACCTACACAGATCATGGTAAAGTGGGCACATGCTTGTGGCGCACCATTATCCCCAACAAAACTCTTGGGTTATGAATAATGTTATTGTCAGGCTGGGGACAGGATGACAAACGCATCAAAGATAAATAACTTAGAGAACCATGAAAAGGAACATGGAGATTACTCAGGCTTTTACAAACCATTATAGGAAACCTTAGGATTTTGTGATCAAATATCTCTGACCCTGGCACAAGTCCAGTCCAGCTCACACTTAAAAACCCTGCAATTAAATTGACTAATAAGAATCATGTTAACACAAACTCGCTTATGCTCTCGTGTTGAGAAAATATCTTCATGTCGCCGGTTAACGGCGGTTTAAAAAAAGAAAGAAAAAGAAGGGCCAATTAATCCAACTACCTTGTGTTTTCCTCCATCATTTCAAGGAAAAAGAGTATGTTTCTTCACCATTCACATTTAGCACATTTCCCTAATTAATGCAATTTGATAAAATGAAACAAATTCATGATGTCATTAGCCAAGTTCTGCCTAATGAAGTTAGTTCTATAAAACATTAACTGCAGAACAAGATCCATCTCTGCAACGGAGGAGGCACATCCATCATCGCGGCACACTTCTGCTTTGGAAGTAAAATCAGGAAGCTTTATCACCACAATCATCATGTCTTGATAAATCAACATAAATTAGCATTTTGATGAATGCAGCCATTAAACCCAGGCTGAGATTGGAGGACCCTACTCTTTGGAACTTCTTCCTGGGAGGCTGAGTGACTAGAGTGAAGGAAGTGTTGTCCTTTTACCTCTTAAAATGGAATTTATCTCAGGGAGTTTGACAATAGCCATCAATATATTTCAAATCATAGGGATGGGGGAGTCCACTTGTATAGACTCATCTGTGTAGTATTCTTGGAAAGAGTACAGAAGGAAGGAGAGTGGCTAAAATTTATACAAAATTACAAATACTTTTGTGTGGGTCTTCCACTTAATTTCTTGTAGAACACTTCACTGTTATTCATTTAATTACTTTGGTTTTTCCAGACGGCGTTTCCTGTAGCCTAGGCTTGCCCAAGCTTGTAGCCAAGGATGACCTTGAAATCCTGACCCTCCTATCTCCCTCTCCCAAGTGCCTGAAGGACAAGTGTGCCTCATTCTTCCTGGATCCCTTGCAGCACTTTTTACACCCAGACTAGTATGGACATCTCCTACGTAAGAGTGCACATTCCTGGGCACTAAAGAAGTAGAGCTTAGATACTTCAAAACATTCTCCACCCTAAGCGAAGGGAGGTGCCCTGCATGTTTTCTTTTCCTCTCTCCTGGCAGGCATGAACATCATACTCACAAATATGTCTCCTCCTTCCTTTACATTTCATGATTGTTGTTGTGCACACATGACTCATTTTAGTTCATCACACAGCATTTTAATTTTTATTATAAATACATAATTGCTACTTCCTAAATTTTCAGCTATTGCCATTTTTTTCAGCTAAAAGTTACTAAGACACCCTTCAACTGTCTCTGTCTGCTTGGGCCCCCTTAATGACTTCTGAAAGTTTCCAGGAGTTTATCTGACTCTGGTTGATCCCCGAAGCCTTGAGAAACACTGTTCAGTTACCTTTTTAAAAACTTGAGAATTGTGTATTTTTTATATGATTGGTCTATCTCTATTTTTTTTTCTTTCATTATCAGGGTTCTGGGGAAGAAGACAGAAATAAAATACTATTCTCACCATGTTACACAAAAATATTGACCCAGGGGCTGGAGAGATGGCTCAGCGGTTAAGAGCATTGCCTGCTCTTCCAAAGGTCCTGAGTTCAATTCCCAGCAACCACATGGTGGCTCACAACTATCTGTAATGAGGTCTGAGGCCCTCTTCTGGACTGCAGGCATACACACAGACAGAATATTGTATATGTAATAAATAAAAATATTGACCCAGTCAAACTATCATTTTAATGCCTTGCAGTTGGATTAGTTAATGAGAAGTATGTTAGGACAAAATATTTATATTAGAAGCGGCCAGCTTGGTGCATTGTTTTCTTTCTTTCTTTCTTTCTTTCTTTCTTTCTTTCTTTCTTTCTTTCTTTTTGTTTTTCAAGACAGGGTTTCTCTGTAGCTTTGAACCTGTCCTGCAACTGGTTCTTGTAGAACAGGCTAGCCTCGAACTTAAAGAGATTCACCTGCCTCTGCCTCCCGAGCTGGGATTAAGGCATGCGCTACCACTGTGTGGTGGTGCATTGTTTTCAGTATGAATCTTTGCCCTTGATGTTGCTTTAACAGCAGATCCCTCTATTAAGCTTCCCCACTGTAAAGCAATATCATCCCACTTCTATTATATAAATGTTAGAAGACAGTTATTAAGAACAGCCAAAAATTAAATCTCATAGAGTGACTGTCCACCCATCCAGAGAATACTTAGAATAATTACTTTTAATTCTGCTCATTGGCTTTTTTACACCCCCCCCCACTCATTTATTCATTAAGTTGCATCAGTTTAAGGTTATCAATATTTGTCTTATGCCTTCTGTGCTATCTCTGTACTATCTCTGTGCTACTAGCATTGAGTTGTAGCCAACTGAATGTAGTTAGCTTCCATGGCCCTTCAGCAGGTCCCCCTCATCCATGTGCCTCAGTTTCCCTTGCGTGATTTAGCACAAACATTCAGAGACATCAGGTGCTACATGCTACTTTTTTATATTGTTTGCCTTAGTGTCCCAACTGCTCATTCCTCTAGAAGAAAGTCGAGCAAGAGGAGGTAAAAATACATTTCAACTATATAGTCACAATATTGAAGGGGAAAATGACCAAGTAATATTGTTCCTTCTGGAGTGTTATTTGAGACATTTCTCCATTCTCGCACTAAGAAGTTAGCAACAGAGGCAACCATTGTATCAAACTTCATGGAGATGTGCATTTGGGGGATCCCTGTATTGATTGCTGTGCCAAGAGAGGGTTGGTTCCCAATGCTCATTTTGTGCTTTTCCTTTGAATCATGCACACTGGCACCCTAACTATGCTTTCCAGGACTCTTGCACATAGGCAAAGGAAGGTAAGGGACCGGGCCAGAATCTAAATCAGCATACTGCATTGACATCTGAAGCGCATACCTGGATCACACATCTGGAATACATCTGGATCGAGCATCTTGACCATCCAGAACACATCTGGATTACATCCGGAATGCGCACCTGGATCGCACATCTGGAATACATCCGGATCAAACATCCGGATTAAACATCTGGATTGCACATCTGGATCGAGCTCTTGATCAGCTGGAATACACATCTGTATTACATCTGGTTCGTACATCTGGATCGTACATCTGGATCGTACATCTGGATCGTACATCTGGACTAATCCGGACATCTGGATTGCCCATCTGGAACACATCTGGAATGAACAGTAGTCTCAAATTATATTATAGGAGTACTCTGAACAAATATAAAACTTAGTAAATGTCACTGATTATAAATTTGAATACAACTAGAACATAGATTTGTTCAGAGTATCTGGAACAAAAAGTAGTCTATGTTCTAGTTGTATTCAAATTTATAATCAGTGACATTTACTAAGTTCAGTTTTATTACCCTAATTAATAATATGTGCTAAAATTATCCTGTGATTTTAAAGACTCACTGGATAATGAAGCAACAAAAAAAAAATACATTTAAAACCACACAAATAATTTCTTAACCAAAAGCATTCATGGAAAAATGTTTAATTAAATCCTGACACAGACAGAGATTTTGTTTTACACTGCTGCATTCATAGTTCTGGTGAAGTATCACTTTAATTTGCTAACAATGAGAAGCAATAAACAATTGTAAAGCATTTCTGAGGGTCTGCATCAAAGTCAAAGATGATTGAAATGAAGGACTGACTGACACACAGTATAATAATTTGTATTTGTAAATTGTTTTTTCATGACACTATGGTTCACATATTATTTTGATAAAACATAAAAAGCCATCAAACAATTTAAACAATCCTTTCGTCTCTCTCTCTCCTTATTTACTTCTCCTTTCCTATTTTATTTTCTTCTCCTCTCTTCTTTGACATTTTGAGAGCGTCTGTCTCATGTATCCCCAGTTGCCAGATGCTACCTACTTGTTAGGTAGCCAGAGATGACCTTGAACTTTGGAGTTCCCCGCCTCCACCTCCCTGGTAAGAGGTTAGATTACCTGCAAGCCACAGTCAACAGCTTATTATTGTCTCAACGCAGAAAGGGCAAAGTTATTACAAACCGTCTGCTTTCGTCCTCGTGGGATTTAAATCTGATGAAGAATGTGAGAACTCTTCAGCTGCAGATTTTAGAATTGAAGAGCAAAGCCAGAAAGCCAGCCCGGGACCACGTACCACAAATGAGTGTTGTTCAAGGATGAATGCCATCTAAACCTTTTGCAGTGCTTGTGCACTCGCTATGGTAAGGGACCAGGCCAGAATCTAAATCAGCATACTGCATTTTCATTGAAAATGTTCTCCTCTGGGATAAATTTTAAACAACTCTCAGTGAAACTAACAAGTCCTGTCGAGTGAACAGGACAATATATTAATTTCATAAGCATGTTACCAACTTCTAAGCGTTCCATTGGGCTGGAGAGCTGACTCCACAGGGAAGAGTCTTTGCTGAATTTCTAGAGTTCGGCTCCCAGCACTAAGGACAGGTGACTGACAACTATCTGAAACTCCAGCTCCAGGAGATCTGATAACATCTTCTGGTCCCCATGTATATCCACACACACGTGAATATACCACACAAACAAGTATATTCATAAACATAATAAAAATAAATATTTGAAAAAAAACATTTCTCAGAAGTTTCTGCCCCATATTCTGTCTTACTAGAACGCCATTATTTAAAGTCAGCTAGTATATAATTTCATAATATGAAGAAATAAGCTAAAGGTTATGGTTATACAAGAAAATCCTTTCTTTAAATTCTAATGTGCTAAGACAAAACTATAATATTTGAAAGATAAGAAATTAGTCAATTTCATTTTTAATATATTGAAATTAGGTCAACTGTCTTCTCTTGCTTTCTTATCTAGGATACAGTTCTTTGTGGGGTAGTCTTACTATTTTTCTGAAAAGTGGAAATTTGTTTTACATTTTCATTGGCAGAAAGGGCGAAGGACTGATTTACAGAGTTGAAGTTATAAGCATCTTGTAGAGTGAGCTTCAGAATTACACAACTATGAAGCTCCATAAATGTACTTCAGATCTCTGGATGGATCCCACATATGACCATGTGTCCTTGCCTTCTATACACAGGCCTTGGTTTTGAAATTTTCTTTCAGCCCTGAGAATCTTTCCCTAAACATGGTAAGAATTATCAGACAATGCTTAGACCTTCTTGGCTGGAAGCTGAGAGCCAGCCTGGGGCCTTCTTCCTCCTAAAGGTGACCAGATCTCTCCTGGTCTCGATGGTTAATCTCTATAACAATCCTGAGTGTGACAAAGTAGACGTGAATAGGGACAGAATCTAGATGGCAGAGAAGGGACAAAGCTGCCTTCTCTGGAAATAAACTACCCTGAAAAGCTTGTCCTTACCAGTACTCAGAGAGAAGGGTCATGCAGGTGTAAAATCACGTCTCCTCCATGTTTTATTCCCAGATCTTTCTCTGTTTAAAAGATGTTATCCCTCAGATACTTTATTGGTTCAGAATATAATTCTATTTTCATTATTAAAAATTTAAAATATTTACATGACTTTAAACTGGAGTCTTGTTTGGAGCAGTGAGACCCCCAGATTCTGAATTTCTTGTAAACAACTTGTTTTCCCCTGATTTGAGTGCCTACAGCTGTTCTGAGCACGAGACCTTCAGGAGTTGCTGATGGCAGGAGAGTGGTTTCTGGTGGGTTTGGCTGGGGCGTGGCTATCTCTATATAATCTGCCCCTGAACACAATAAAAGGGGCTTTCTTGGGTAATTCAAGGATGACCTGTGTCGCTGTCTCTCTGTCTGTGTGTGACTGTGTATTTTAACCTCCTGTCCCTTGCCCGAAGCTCGGTAACTGGGTGCCAGCGCACAGAGCGCAGACACGGGGGCTTGGTGCGCGGCGGAGTCTATTGTTGTCATATTCCTAAAGCAATACAAAGAATCTAGACATTAGCCTCACATTTTAAGGTCTTTTTCCCATTTGCATTGGTACATTGCTCACGAGTGTTCCAAAGGCATTAATACTTCTAAGTAAACATCTTGTGGGTTTTTTCTTTCTTTTCTTATGTTTAGCCTCAAGTGACATTTCAGTTGTATATACAAGTCTGACTTGAGTTCTCCTCTGGAGTCCTGAAATTCTGTGGGTCTTTAATGTTTTTATTGGATCTCTGGTGTCTAACTTTATCTTCTTCATGAGCAGTCAGTTGCAACTGGTCCACACTTCTTCCCAAGGTTTCTGCATACACCAGACAGAAGCCTTATGACAGGCATTCATACAACTGCAGTGTGTATACTTATCTCTTGGAGTCTAGGGGATATGAAACAGGGTGGAGAAAATTCTAGAATGATCTGAGTAAGAGAAAAACAAAACAGAAACAAAAACAAATTTGTATTCTTTTTTTTTTTAATTGAGAAAAGGAAAAAAAAGTATCTGCCTCTCACTTTGAGTTCAAGACCAGCCTGGTCTACAGAGCTAGTTCCAGAACAGACTCCAAAGCCACAGAGAAACCCTGTCTCGAAAAACCAAAAAATAAAAAAAATAAAAATAAATAAAAATAAAAAAATTTCATTCAAATTTGTATTCTTCCTTCTTCCAGCTTCCTGGAAGGATTGTCTTGAGGATTCAGTTTTGTTTTCTGTTTTTGTTTTTGTTTTTGTTTTTTTTTTTTTATGGTTTAGGTATAAACCCATATTGTCATCTGTCAGAGTCAAAAACCATTGTCTCCTTTCTTTCTTCATGCCCATTTCATTCTTGACTAAAGTCTGAAGAATGTGTGGTCCCTGTGGTCTTGTTTTAACATTGTATTTAGTGACATGGTCCAAGTGACTCAGGGAAAAGTGAACATGTTCTCGCTATGAGGATCATAGCTCACCAGCACCACCATTTTGATTTTAATGCAATTTCATAGATTATGGGAGACAGTCTACATGTGTGGGTTTGGATTTTCCTCTGATAAAGGCTCCATGATTTTAGCAATTATGGATAGAGTTTGCTGTTCAGCAAGGGATGGAGTTGGGTAGCACTGATGCCGCATGAAGGCTTAGACTGCTGTTCTTCCTCCGGTGTCTAACTTTTCACCCCTACTTCTATTCCCAGCCGTGGTTCTTGTTAGGCTGTGAAAAGTCATTCCATATCTTAGTCTATAGCTTTGCTTCTGGTACATTTTCTGTAGGTTTCGTACTTTATGCCACTCATCTGCTCCCTTCCCAGCTTCACACAAACCAGCATTTTCTCTTCCCATTTGGGTATTGATAAGGTCCTTTCTGATGATGGATGTTATATCCCACACTAACTCAGAATAGAGTATAATAAAGGGTCACTTATTTAGGGGTAGACACAGAGATCACAGTCCTCTGCATGAATGGGGAAGAACCAAATCCAAAAGCTGGGAAAGAGTGAGGGAGCTTTATGCCAGCATTTATAGTATAGTAAGATGCCAAGTAGGCTGGTATCTTAAAGGCTACTGGCTAAAAGAGTTCCCATAGCACCTCTCTGATCTCCATGTATCTAAAGAACCTAATTAGTTTAACTGTAAGCATGACAAACATGGATGACTATAGACCTATAATACTTAATACCTACTATATAGTTTAAAGACTAAGACTTCATATTAGAATATTTAACAATCTTTAAACAACTGTGCATCAAATGAGAACAATGACCTCAAAATGTAAACAATGCATAAGTATTTTGATTAGAGGTAGAATTGTATAGTGTAATATGAAAAATATATCCTAAAATTGTATCAATATCTAAAATGTCTTAAGCAGAGGTTGAAGCATACATGCATACAATATGACAAAATAGCTTTGCCTAGATATACAAATATTCTAGACAAAACTAGGAACATATTCAATATAATTTGAATTTGTGTCAATATACAAAAATCTATGCCAATGTAAATTTCCTGTAAATAATAGTTCACAAGTATTCACGCTATTACTCACTATTATTATTAGCATGAGTAAGCTCACACTAATATACCTATTATCCCATCCAATTTTCCTTTTTTTTTCAAAGAGATCCCTGAGCCTATATAATTTCCACTGCAACCCCCAAGTGCTGTGGGACAGTGGTCTTGTACCCTATAAAGATTTGTCACTTATATTTGTTTAATGAAAAGCTGATTGGTCAGTAGGCAGGCAGGAATTGTAGGCAGGAAGACCAGAATTGGAGAATTCTGGGAAGAGGAAAGGCTCAGTCTGCAGTCATCACCCAGATGTAAAGGACACAACATGAGAATGCCTCACTGATAAAATGTACCAAGCCATGTGGTTAACACAGACAAAAATTATGGGTTAATATAAGATATTAATAATAAGCCTAAGCTAATAGGCCAACTAGTTTATAATTAATGTAATTCTCTGTGTGTTTCTTTGGGACTGAATGGCTGCAGGACTGGGTGGGGCAGAAACCTGTCAACACCTCTCAACCCATTTCTGCCTATAAGTCTAAAAGATTCTTCATGAAATACTTACTTTTTCCTCCTTCTGAATACACACTTGAAAATGCACTTGTATGATTTTTTTTTCTTCCCTGGGAGTCAGATGTTATATGTTTGACTGAGCATCTTATGTGTGCGGAAAGAGTAGCCATCCGTGGCAATCCTGTCTATCACTTTAGCCCAGGTCCTGTTTAATAACAGCATTCTATAAATCTGCAGACTCAATACTAGACACTGCTTTAAATAATTACATTTGATTGTGGATTCTTCTCTTAGGAGATGTTGGCCTCTCTCTGTGAAGTTGTGTTTTTAACGGACAGAGGAACTGAAGAGCTGACCTCAGGAGTCTTTGTAGAAGTGTTAGAATCTTATTTTCTTTATTCACACCTGACAGAGCAGCCATTACCAGTGCAGCTGATGTCTCTGCTCTGTCTTGAGGGGCTGCAATTGTGAAAGTTCCACTTTCACATGATAATTACTTCAGCTGGATCCACTTCTTCCCTTGCGAAGATGGCGATGTTTTCAGTTACCTGTAAGTGTATGGCCATGGGTAAGAGATTTCCTGTACCAAACCTCATGGCTGTTCACGGACTCATTCCTTACAGTTGATTGGTTCTGCTTATGCATGACTTTAGATTCTCCTCGCTCTCTGTGACAGACTCTTCTGCTTTCAAGGACAGGACTAATAAGTTGTAGGCTAAAGACCAACTCTTTAAGTTAGGTATTACTGAAACAAAGAGGACCCTGACACTCATTCACACAAGTGTTAATGACAAGAATTGATGTGAGTCAAGTTTAAATAGCTTCCCAACTGAGAATGCATACATCTTTTGTTGCTCAAACTCTCAGGTAAATGAGTGTGTGTGTGTGTGTGGGGGGGGAAGCATTGCTTCAGAAACCTGTCTCAAGTCATCAACTTTCAAATTAGTGGTTTTATCCATTTTACTTTTGTGTCATTAGAGGAAGTGTTGCCCTCTGTTTTCCTTTATTCCCGGGCCTTACCCACAGCACATACAGACTACTGTAATTTTCTACAGTGTTCCTGAGTTTGTATAGAGCTACAATATGAAGAGGCAGATATATAGAAGTCCACACGCAATTTACCAACACCTCTTGTTGGTCAGATTCTTAACTTTATTTACTCTACACATCATCTTTATCTGTATTATTGGCAAGTATCAGAAACAAAAAAGAAATTAACAGCTATTGGTTTTTAAAGCATGAACTTAAGAAGAATGCTAGTTTTGCCCTGTATGGGTTGGAACACGACACTGTGGGTGTTGAAGTGTGAGCATTTTCCAAGTCAAACTGCAGTCACTTGCATCAAATCCCAACAGAATGGTATCAATTGGTGAGGTCCTATAGGCACAGTGGCATGATATAGGGATTATCCCCAGAAAACTCACCAAACCACTACCTCTATAGAACCTCTGCATCCCATAGCAATTATGTCCAGGGAGATATTGCCCAGGGTCTGCACAGCCCATTTACAGCAGAGAAGATGGTGATGAAGACAGGATGGCATGCTTAGAAGAGGGCACTGAAAGATTGGCCCAGGAATCCATGGTGAGAGACCATTGCTCTCATCCCCAGAAAGGGGTTCCTGCTCGTGACAGCAATGACAGATACATGGACTACGGTTAGAACAGTAGACAACGTGAACACAATTCAAATCACCTAAAAGCTCTTCTCGTAGGGGGTGGGGATGTAATGGTGTGTCTCAGTGTGTCTCACCCTGCAATCACTGTGCAGGGCTGAGACTTTATACATGGAGCCACCATGCCCAGCATGGCAAAGGAAGCTGGGCTCAGCTCTGTTGCTTAGCTGAGACTGTAGAACACAGGGCTTCTGACCCAAATAAATGGTACAGACACTGATTTTAAGTCATGGGGATAAAAATTTTCCACATTCCAAAATAGTAAAATAAAGGAAAAACATCCCCTGCTAAGTCAGGATCTCTTGTGTATTTCTGAAATGACAATAGCAACCGAACTGGTTTCATTCTGAGTCTCTATTTGAATGGAATGCTGATTCATTTGTTCCAGTTATCGAGAAAATGAGCTAGTCGTGGATGAGATGTTGGGAGAATAATGACTATGGGAATACGAAATCAAATGCCTTGTGATTAGTTGAATCAAAGTCATCGAAAGAGCAGAAAATGGCCCAGACTATAGTAACATAATTGACTGCATTCCTTAATAAAACAAAACAAGACAAAAGAACTTCTGGAAGTTAATTTTTCTGATGTCACGATAGTGAGTTTGACTTAGCACCATGTGTGTATCTCTGTATGTATTTGGGTCCTCAGACATTAACTTAGGTGAAGGTTGGAGAACATTGTTTGACCATGGCTGTCTTTCTTTATCTTCTTACTTTACTGGTGACCACAAATGGCAGAAATGGCAAAGGCAGTGTATCAGTTAGTGTGTCTAGGAAAATGTCCTGCCTCAAAATGACAGAGCAATAGGAGAAAACAACTTAGATTCCAAGGAATAGAGAAGGAGAAGAAATAGGAGTGAGAGAGAGGAGATAGAGGTGGGAAGAAAGAATGAAAACAGCCAGAGCACAAAGGAAATTCAGGTTTCCTGTCTGTTTTGATGAAAATACAACCAACACCCATTTCTGTGTTGTATAATTATTTTTAATTAGAAAATAAATTGATTTTTCTACCTCTGATGCTTTGTTAATTTTTTTTTATTTTTTATTTTATGTGTATGGGTACTTGGCATGCATATATGTATATGCAGCATGTATGTGGCATGCTTGCAGAGGCCAGGAGAGGTCATTGGATCCCTGTAACTTGAGTTACAGACAGTTGTGAGCCAGAATGTGGGTGCTGGGAACTTAACCTGGGTCCTCTGAAAGAGCAGCCAGGGCTTTTAAGTATTGAGCGATCTCATCAGCCTCCTTCTGTTTTAAATTTTAAAACAGAATTTAGCCCAAAGAAGTTGTCTTTACCATGCTACGTTCATACTACAGAAGAAATGTAATCTGGCTTAAAATTTCTTCTGTTGTATAAACTTCAGTTACCGTACTGAAGGACTTTCTTTAGGGATTGAGTAGTAGGATACAACCTAATTTCAAACTCAGTACTTGAGTACTATTGACTCTAATGCTCCACAGATTTTTTTTTGTATTTAGATGCATGTTTCTCATCACTGCGAGTCTCCTATCTCCGGGTAACTTACATAAGCATAATTACTAATATGAATTTCCTCACCTAGATAGTTCAGTTGCACAACTTTCCTCCTAAATTCAAAGTGGTTGCTTGAGCATAATGAAATCTTCAGAGCATAATATTTTTATAGTGGTACCATTTTCCAATTTCAAGTTAAAATACTATCGAATATGCAATTTTTGTGGATTGCACAAATGGCATCATATTTGGTGTGGACCTCATGAGATGTTTAAGCAAAGCAAGAGCAGTGCAAACCACTGGGGAGTAGAGGGGGCAGAATGTCACTCCTATTGACTTGAAACAATGATGTGTCTGCTTTCATGGTCCCTTGGGCAATAATATATAGTAGAAACAATGACAGTTGCCAGTTCCCATAAACCATCTTTAATCACCGAAAATGCAGAATTCTTGGAGTTTTATTCAACACAACTTTGTTACTTTTTGTCTATATTTAATGAAAAGAAAGCTTTAAATGTAACATCAGTGGGGAGAAGGAAAAAGTTGAAAGAAAGCAGATTAAGAAGGAAGCGATGAAGCAGTAGGAGATTAGGAAGGAAAGGGAAAAAGAACTTGGCCTCAGCGTATCCCCAGTTCTTTCCTTCTAGCCCCATGTCCTTTCATGTTCTTCCAAACTGTCCTATGATAAAATTGTGTATATCTAAAGAATGGAAGGTAATTCCTTACCATACCATAGCATAAATTTTATATTTACTTTGAAATAAGTTACCCACTTTCCCAAGACATGAAGTGACAGTTAAACCTTCATTTTTAGACCATGATCTTTTTAATAAGATTCAAATCATATCCAATTAATTTGACCTAAAGCTTATGTCTTGTTTGATTTATTGTGTGTGTGGTTGTTTGTTGTTTAAAATATTAGCATCTATAGTAAAGAAAAATTACACCCTGGTCACTGTGAAAACCAAATAGTGGGTGTCATTCCTCAGGATGCAAGCAAGGGCTCAATTAGTGCATGTGGACCTAGGAGTGTTGGCAGAACCCGCTCATTCATTTCTTGGCTGCCCAGATCCAAAATAATAACACAAAAACTATATTAATTGCAACACGGACTCTAGCATATTCCTAGCTATCTCTTACACCTTAAATTAACCCATTCTCTTTATTTTACTGGTTAGATTCCTGGGAGTCTGTCTCCTTCAGCAGCTACATGGCATCTCCTTGAACCTGCCTACTCGCTCACTCTCTCTCCATCTATGCTCATAATTCCCACTTGGCTTTATTCTGTTAAGCCATTGGCTGAAAGCAGCTTCTTAATTAACCAATGACAATAAAACATATTCACAACATACATCACCTCCCACTTTATAGGAGGGGATGAAAACAAAAGCAAATGGGACATTGCTGGTCTCCCAGATAGAACACACCACTGAGAGAGAAACATGGCTTTTGAGGAATTTGCAAAGCCACCTTTAAGCCCCAAAGTGTATTTTCTACGTCTTTGCCTCTAGGTGCCATACTAGAATCTTGTTCTATGTGCTGGCTCTGATCCTGCTGCCCTCCAGAGCTCTGTATGGTCAATGTCTGATCATCACAATTGCAGAGTACCCTTCTCTCAGAAGTAAGAAAAATAAACATGCTTTGGCTGAAGCTTAGTTGATAGAGTACTTGCTTAGCATGAACAGAACCCTGGGATCCACCCAAGCAATGCACAGGGCAATGTTACACATGTCTGCAATCTTTACACTGAGCAAGTAGAGAAAAGAATGAGAATTTTATTGTCATCTCTACCAAAAATCACTAATTTAAGGCCAGCTAGACCTCATAAGACCATATTGAAAAAAAAAATAACGTTCTGGTTATGGAAGTCAGGATGGTGGTACACGTCTCTAACCTCAGGAGGATCAGAGGTTCAAGGTCAACCCGATTACGTAGCAAATGGGGGGTAAGAGCTGTACAAGTGTCATTTGAATTCCTAGGAAGTTGCTGACAGGCAAGAGTGCACTCAGGTTTATGTCCCATGGGCTACTAGGGAGAACCAGGTCACAGGATACCCTTAGGCACCCCCCTGGCTTTGCTCTGCTGTGTGCCATCACAGGGCAGGGACCTTCTTGTCCTTGTACACAGACCAGGACCAATTCTGACTGCTTGAGGATTGTTTGGAGCAACACCTTCCCTGAGACAGGCTGAATTAGCTGGAATCTTCCTCCTGTTCTCTGGAATTTTCCATCATTCCAATTTCCTGAATTAAGTAAAAATGTATAATAAATAAACATTGGAATGATATTTAAAAATATATAATTGAAGTTTGACCTAGTAACACACTGTCGGTGTGGTGATTTCACATTACCTTGACAAAGACACCATGTATCTTAGGAAAGCTTGTAAAATCTATTCAAAATTTAGCTGTTTAATTAGAGAGTGTAAATTTTAAAGGAAACAATAGGAATAGCAATGTAAATATCAAAGTCCATCTAAGTAAATAAAGAGATAGTTTCCTGATCTCAAATTATAATTCAACACTCAGATGTTAGGTTTCCTATAATTAATATATAGATCCAATGTAATTTCCAATAAAGGCTCAGCCTGCTGTTTTGTAGCATTTGTACCATTTTGCGGATATAGGCACACTGGCACTAAAGTTTGTACAGAAAGGCTGAAGTCCAGAATAATGAGCACAAAGCTGAAGAAGAGATGCTGAAGGACTGACATAGCTGTATCTGAAGACACGTTACACAGCTACATTAATCAAGGCAGTGGGGTGTTGGCCAAAGAATGGATACACAGATCAATGGGATACAAAAGACAATCTGAAAATAGACCCCTGAAATATCACAGCTGATCTTTGCACAGAAGCACAAAGGAGTCGATCAAGTAAGAAAAGACTTTTCAATAAAAGGCACTAGAAAAAAAGAAACCTACAGCTTAAAAATGAGCCTAAGCAGAGACTTTGAGCAGTTCAGAAAATTAACTACGAATATCAATTAGATCTATCCCAAAAGGTAAAGTCATAAAACCTTTTAAATAAAATAGGAGAAATATAATCAGCCTTGAAGCCGATTATTGATTTTTAGAAGACACACCCGAAACACAATAAGCAATGAAAGAAAACATAGATCAGTTGGATTTTATTTAAATAAAAATTTTTTGATTTGTAAAAGTCATGTCAGGAAATCAAAAGACAAGACTCCAAATGGCAGAAATATTTCTCAAACATGAAAAAAAATGTTTCTTAAATAGCAAAGAAACCTTCAGAAGAAAATAAATCCAATGTAAAGTGGACAAACAATCGAAAGAGAAAACTGCCACATTGACAGATGGCAAAATAGCAGACAAGACACTCAACAACATTTGTTATAAAGGAAATACAAACATATGGTTCTGCAGCTACTAAAGTCCTGAAGATCCAGCTGATGTTGGTGAGGCTATTGACCCATGGGGACACTCTCTTTACTCTGAACAGTGGCAAATGGTGCAGCCACAGAGGGACCTAGGTTGAAAGCATCTTAAAAAGCTGGGCATTCTCTGGGCACACAAAGCAGTGGTTTAATTCTAAGGGACATGTTGGAGTGTTTTATGTGTTCATACTCAGAGCAAACTTCTCATTGGCTAACTTTTGCATCTTAATTTAACCCATTTCCATTAATCTGTTTATCGCCATGAAGCTGTGGCTTAATGGGGAAAGTTCTGGTGTCTGTATCCCACAGACTATATCCTTCTCTTCTGACTCTGCCCTTCTTTCTCCCAGCATTCAGCTTAGCTCTGCCCCACAGCTCTGTTCTACCCTATCAGGCCAAGTCTGTTTCTTTATTAACCAATGGTATTCACTGCATAGAGAGGGGACTCCCACATCAAGAAGGTTTTATGTTCTGAGGCCCAGATTCTATTCTTCATGACTTATAGCACAGCTAACTTACTGCTCTTTCTCTCTTTGCCATGCATTCTTGCCCTTTTGAAGTCTATTCTCTTTCATAAGTTATTAAATAATAGGTGTTTCAAGGCTCATCCCAAGCTCCATACTTAAGAATAGTCTACCCTCTTCTTCCTGGTAGATGCATTAGTGCCACGGCTAGAATCACCACTTAGAATTAATTTACAAAGTGTCTGTCTAATTCACGGCTCCTACACTGAGTGTTTAATACATGCCAGATATTCGAGATGCTGGAAGAGGAAGGGAAATAAGACCCTGCTCCTAATCTATTTTTAACTGCTGGTAATAAACACACTGTAATGGTTAGTTTAATTGTCAACTTATCACAATACAGAAAAACCTAGCATTTTATCACAGCAACAGAAATCTAAGAAAACCTCCTACTACCTCTACTCTGGTACATCAAGGGTTTCAAACACACAGCATTTGGCACATTTGCAGAAATATGTTGGGCATCACAAAGATTTCTTGTTCTTTGTATATTCATCCTGAATACATTGAAGCCACAGTCTGCAAGGCCCTCTGCCTTCTGGTCCAAGTTGAACTGTCCATCACCGCCTCCTAATTCTCTCCTCTCTTCTTTCCCTCCCAGCTCCCTCCACCCCCTTTTCTTCTCTCCTCACTGAATCATGGTTATTATTTTGCCAATTCCTAAATCAAGCTACACACTCTCTAGTTTAAATAATCCTTAATGAGTCACATCATCTCTTCAGCAATAATCCTAACAATTTTAACACGTTTAAAGGAAACTCAGATTTCACAGAATCAATCAGAATTTCCTTAACTTATTTATTTCCTTAATTAATTTCATGTTTACTCAATATGTAATTCTTTCATGCTAATTAGCACAGCCGCATTTTTACTCTTTGTAGGACATTATGTTTATAATGTGAATTTCTATCTTTGCTATCTCAGTCTTATCATTTTAGAAATAACATCTTCATACACCACCATATCTACATGTTAATCTCACATGCCACTGGGGTTGGGAAGGGAATCACTGATGTTTGGAAATGCATGTGAATGAGTGAAGTGATTATTATTATGAATTTAAAGTTGAGTCTCCAGACAAAGCGCCTTCCATTTCTAGTATCAATTCTCATCAGTGGCATGTAAGAAAAGCATGAGCTGCTTTTGACTCTGGTTTGTGTGAGTGCCACTTCTAAATATTTGATTCCACTTGATCCACCACAAAATATCCCCAAAGCATAACAGTTGAGAGCTCCCGTAGGAACTACACAGTGGGACACTCCTCAGCATCTGAAGCAGAGAATGCTGTCACCTGAAAGATTGATGAACCCAGAGGATGACAGTACAGAATAAAATAAGCTAAGCACAAAAAAGGAGACTGAACCTGAGCCCATCTCAGCAGGGACGTGAGGCTGGCAGTCAGGAACAGGGAAGATGTTGGCCAAATTTCCAGTTTGATCAGAATGATAAATTCCAGGGGTCTGCTGCCTAGCATGGCAAACACAATTGTGATTTTTAATATAATCTTTTATTTGTTGAGAATTTTCAACATGAGTACTATATTCACATTACTAATAACATGCCCTATGTTTCAAAATCTATGACAGAAAGAGACTTGGACATTCTTGCTGTGAAGGAAATGATAAGTTTATAGAGTGATAAATGTGATAGTTAACCTGATTTGCTTATTCTCAGAGTTTGGGTGAATACACACATCAAAACGTTCCCATATTTCTCATAAATCCATGCCCTTACTACTCGTCTGTAGCAATAAGATAAAGTATTGAAAAGAGCCACTGATCTCCTCATGACATAGCTTGCTGAGGAGCTGAGTCAATTGCGGTCTTGACATGCAAAGGTCATGGATTTCTCCAAACTAAATTTGAAGTGCTTAGCTGCAGCCAAAATGAAACAGAGAAAACACATGCACCGAGGAGTCCAACGCGCGCACGCGCGCGCGCGTGTGTGTGTGTGTGTGTGTGTGTGTGTGTGTGTGTGTAGTTAGTATGCTGTACTCGTGGCAAACAAGAAGGAAATGAAACTTTTTAGGAACTACTGAAAATATTGTGTAGTTTGTAACTTGTGGGAAATAATTTCAAAAACCACAAATTAACCCATCAGGGTATTTCTGGGATGGATTTAGTGATGGCTCATTCCTATCCTACTAATATGTGATTTCCCTCCCAAGGCATGCCAGCTACTTGTGTAAAAGCAGTACTCAAAGACTCACTCAATGAACATAATCCTGTGGGCCCAAATCTTATTTTATACAAGGTAATGAAAAAAATCTTTTTTATGATTTTATTTATGTTTTTATTCAAGAGACTTTTCAAAATGTAAGTGCTCAAAAAATATGAGATTCTCAGCCAAAGAATAATAGATGCTAAAGTGTGGTGGCTAAGAAATGCTATGGCATTTGTTCAGTTTCAAACTTTACCATGATGTGTACTGAAATTTGACGGATAGAGCTGCTGATGCTTCTGCTTCTAGAGTTGAGCGTGACCTTGTGCTACTGTGATAATTTTTTATCACAACAATTTTCATGCGATATTAGAAGACAAAGTAGCTACAATGGAATATAAGTTGGAAAGCAGATGCCAAATGAAGCCCATTATAGCTTTGTAAGAAATACCTCATTCTATTCGAGAACCAAAGCCCACACAAGTGCTGGACTCTGATAGTTTTCTATTGTGCCACACCCTGCTGTGATGTAGAATGGTTTTCTAAGAGCAGATGGGGTATTGGTTTGCAACTATCTTTTGGAAGACCATGATTTGGGAAGTTTCTTGGTGTGGGAATGACCCTTTACCTTGAGAATTTTGTGACTTTAAGAATTTCAGACTTCTCTGTTTTTATGCCAATACCAAGCTGTTTTCAATACTGTAGCTCTGTAGTAGAGTTTGAAGTCAGGGATGGTAATGCCTCCAGACGATCCTT
>NW_004949105.1:1073709-1097665 GCF_000317375.1 Microtus ochrogaster | reverse complement strand
TTAAAAAAAAAAGAATTTCAGAGCACCAAGAAAGTATTAAGGGCCAAACCCAAATGGTAGCTAGACATTCACAATCAAGGTTATAAGAACCCCCACTAAAAGCCATTTCTGTGCTCACCAGGTACAAAAGGGTATTTCTTATTCATGATTTTGTAGCTCTAGTCAATGCTGAGGGTTAGCAAGGCTTGCAGGAGGAATAGAAGTTCTACCATCTATTGAAGAGACATCTTGATGGCGCTGAGTAAAAACACAGGAAAGCAATTATTAGCACCTATTCCAAATCAGGGGATGGCTTATCAAGGATTAAATATTCAAGACATGACATGACATTGACCACAGTTAAATCTAGCACCCCTCGTAAGCAAGACTGTCACTATCGAACAGAGGGAAGTTACTTTAACCCTTCAATCATCTGCCTGTTATACCTTGGAGGATATATGGAATTTTTCCTTGGAACAATGAGCGATGGCTTCAGCTTTGCTTCTTCTGAACAACCCTAGCTATTCCAGGCACGTTTTGTTGCAAGCACTCCATCAGTAAGGACATTTCCATTGATAAATTCTGCTATTATATTCAGTGTTCCACTTGTCATCAGTTTGCTTTGCAGTAGATTGAATATGTTTATGTTTTTCTCCTGTAAGTCCAGCTAAGTGAAGAAAAGAGCAGATACCCTGAAACTCATTTCTTTTATCTACACAATAACATGTACTGCCTGTAAGGCCTTCCATATATGTGCCCAGGTTTCTTGAAGATGACTCTCACTACTGATAAGAGAGGATTCTTAAACCTGGTGAAGATGAACACTAAAATCATTAAGGAATCTCATTGCTGGAGAAGTTTGTTTCAACACCCTGCCTGTGCAAAACTCTTTGAAGACGTAATGTAAAGGAGTTTACTAAGGCCAACTGTAATTTACATTGATGGTAGGTCTGAGACATTTTTTATGCTGTTTGCTTAAAATACTACTGAAAATACTTACAAAGTATCTATTGAACAGAAGAGTTTAATATCAACCTGGAACTCTGCAGCTAGAGCACAGTATATTAGGGGAAGTTTTAGAAGGGGATGCAGTCCCAAGCTCGTCATGCGGTGAGAGGCAGCTCCCAGTTCTGTGTGCTCATGGAATTCTCCTTGGTCACTGTGGTCATTGGGTGAGAGAGGACACTGGTGGCTGAGTGCGGCTTCTCTGAAAGCTTCCCCAACACCATTAAAATGTTTCTGCTGTTGGAGGCTCAGTGGCACCTGCCATTCAGTCCTAGTCCATGGTCTTCTTATCCAGGCAATTCCTCCAGCTTTGGCTACCGACTTGACAATTTCTGCCTCTGTTATCTCAACAGATGTTTCCCTCTGGTCATCTCAACCAATGGTTCAATTAAACTAGTCGTGGCTCTCTAATGCTTTCGTAGGATGCTCCAGCCCACCATTCCTTCTGCCATCTCAGTCCAGTATATGGGGATTCCAGTCGGGGATCCCAGTTAGGAGTCTGTGGATCAGTCAAGATGACATTAATGAGTTTTCTGTCATCAATTGGCAGGGACCTCCCTTCTCTTCTTAGATCTGAAGTCTT
Organism: Microtus ochrogaster; assembly: GCF_000317375.1. Lineage (NCBI taxonomy): Eukaryota > Metazoa > Chordata > Mammalia > Rodentia > Cricetidae > Microtus > Microtus ochrogaster. The sequence continues at coordinate 1,096,098 of NW_004949105.1, read as the reverse complement.
AAATGTGGCAATAGGTTGTTTTCTTAAGCTTGTTTCAAACTTTCTCTTGGGTGGAGGGCATTATTTAGTGTTCTGTCCCACCCCTTCTCAAAATATGATCCCCTAAAAATAGTGAATGATTCTTTGCATTAAACCTCTACTGCTAAAAAAATATTGCATATATTTTATTCTAACTATCCAGATAAATATAAGGTGGAAGTCTTTTCTATATGTAAGGAGAAAACAGTGTGACTAAACTGTCACTTAGATAACAAAGAAGAAATCACTCATTGGTCTATGCATAATGCACTTGATATTATGTTCATATTAGGCATCCTGAATCATTAAAGAGCAAAAAAATAAGATGAATTGTGGGTTACACATTCACTTCCATAAGGACCTAATGACAAAGTCTTACAGCTACTGTGAGGTGGAGAACTGGCCTGCAGTTCTTGATGGAACTCACTTATGTTAAGTACCACAATCCCCCAGGGTCTGGTACATTACTCTCTAAGTTGTATCTAATGTCAATGCTTCCACTTATTGTTCTGGATAAAATCCTTTCTCAAGTAATTCACTCCAGAAATTTTCTCCTCTTATCTCTTACATCATCATTTCTTCCTCTTTATCAGCCATTTCCATTGGTAAACCAGCATGGAATACCACACCCCATCTCTAACAGATGTTGAACTTAGTCCTAAAAGCCACCTCCTGGTCCACCACTCTCCATTGGTATACCCTGAGGCTCTTTAGAACTACATAAATATTGAAGTGGATAGACCTAACACTTTTTTGGACTTCTTGTCTTTATTCACAAGGTAAACTCAGCTAATCATTAAGATGATGGAGGCTAGAATATTGATAACTTCAACCTTGAATTCACTTACAGACTTCTGGTAGTAATCACAGCCCTACAGGCTGTCACTCATGCATCTAGAGGAAGCATTGTCCTGTAGATGATAAGAAACTAAACTACAAAGCATATTTGACCATGTTCCAGAAAAACTCAGGGCACGAGAAGTGGCTGTGATGGTGAATAGTGCCCCAAGCAGACAAAAACCCTTGAGAGTGCATCCATGGGGAACATCTACACAGACAGGGGTGCCAGGCAGCAGTACACAAATCCCTCATCCTCTGGCAGGAAGAAGGGCTTACTTCAGCCAAGCAAAGCTAGCCCACAGCCAGACAGTTTAAGTGAGGTTTCTTTTTTTATTTCTCTCTCTCTTTTTTAATTTAATTTTTTTTCCATTTTACATACCAACCTCAGTTGCTCCTCCCTCCAATTCTTCTGCCCCTCCCCCTCCCCGCCCTCTTTCTCTCCTCAGAGAGGGTAAGGCGTCCCTCTTGGGGCATCAACAAAGTCTGGCATACCAAGTTGAGGCAGGACCAAGCCCCCCCCCCCCGCTTGTATCAGGCTGATCAAGGTATCCTATCATAGGGAAGCTAGCCCACAGCCAGACAGTTTAAGTGAGGTTTCTTTTTTATTTCTCTCTCTCTTTTTTAATTTAATTTTTTTTCCATTTTATATACCAACCTCAGTTGCTCTTCCCTCCAATTCTTGTGCCCCTCCCCCTCCCCACCCTCCTTCTCTCCTCAGAGAGGGTAAGGCCTCCCTCTTGGGGCATCAACAAAGTCTGGCATACCAAGTTGAGGCAGGACCAAGCCCCCCCACCCCGCTTGTATCAGGCTGATCAAGGTATCCTATCATAGGGAATGGGCTCCAAAAAGTCAGTTAATGCATCCAGGATAAATCCTGATTGCACTGCCAGGGATCCCTCCCCCACAACAGATCAAACCATATTCAGAGGGTCTAGTCTGGTCCCATGCAGGTTCCTCAGCTGTCACCCCAGAGTCCATGAGCTGCCACTACTTTGGGTTAGCTGTCTCTGTGATTTTACCCATCATGCTCTGCCCCCAACCTGCTCATGTGATGCCTCCTCCCTTTCTTCAACTGAACTCTAGGAGCTCAGCCCAGGGCTTGGCTGTGGGTCACTGTATCTGCTTCCATTGTAACTGAAATTTTTTAAATGTTACCCATGTCAAAATATTGGTTCAGAAAGAGTGTGGGCATCAGAGGCCAGCATAATATACTCATTCATCTTTCTTTCTTTCTTTCTTTCTTTCTTTCTTTCTTTCTTTCTTTCTTTCTTCCTTTTTTTGGATTTTCAAGACAGGTCTCTCTGTACCTTTGGAGCCTGACCTGGAACTTGCTCTTATAGACCAGGGTGGCCTCAAACACACAGAGCCCCACCTGCCTCTGCCTCTTGAGTGCTGGGATTAAAGGAGTGCACCACCACGACCAGGCTTCATTCATCTTCTTAATGTCTGTTTGTCCTGCAGGGTCACAGTGCTCCTCAGAAGCTCTGGAGCTTCACCTCTGTGCTTCACCCTCCTCTCCTCCTCTTCTCATGTCTCACACTCCACCCACTGTTTCTTAGGTGAGGGAATCAAAAGTGGGCACCATTGGTGCCCAGTGAGAAGCAAAGGGCCAAGAATACTGATTTTGGTATTTCATAAAGAGCTTCAAAATAAAGATGGCAAAATGTGTAAGGAAGCTCAATAGCCACCTTCATTTGACAGAGAGAAGCAGCATGAACAGCAGATTGATTTTCATCATACTCAACAATCCTCATTTTTCCTTAAATCATTACTATTGTGGAGCTACCACATCCAGCCTCTACAAGCTTACCCTGCTTCCCATGTGTGCTGACAACTGTCCTACCCTATAGAGAGTGCTGGGAGCCCAACACTCAGCAAAGACCTGAAAGCAGGCTCTTCACCTCCCAATTAGTAAATTCAGCTGAGGTTCCATGAGGCTCAGAGCAGTGACTTTATTAAGAAGAAAAATCAAAGTACCTGAAGGAGTTAGGATTTGATTTTTGTTTCTAACTAATTATTATGGACCTAAGGAGCTACCTGACTGTTGCATTACAGGAGAGATGCTAAATTAAAAACAAACAGCTTAAATTATTTAGCAGATCCACAGCTTTTTAGTGGTGAAAGCATACTTACCATCAGGATGGACTCTGATTGTCTTATCTCGTCCATAAAGCAGTTGCAATGCATTCATTCAATTTCCTTATTTACTCTTTCAGATTGCTTCTCCATTAAGCCATATGCTTGGGACAGTCTGAACACACTATTGAGGACTAATGGATTGATGGAGATGGATCTACTGTGTTCCTTCCAGAAACACAGAAGATCAATAGAAGTCTCCATCTGAGTCAAGGAAGACTACTGGGGAGTGTCAGGGACTTTCCATAGCAGGAGGCACTCACCCCTTTCTCTAATGATCACATAATAAGCTATATTGTATATATAGAGAAGTCTAGGGTGAGTTTTCAATACCCATCTCTAAACTCAAATGCACAATTTGGGTTCCTGTCTCTTCTTGCACATAGACGATCTGAACTGCCTTTCATATTTCTTCACCTCAAGTTAATTGAATTCTCTGTGACCAAAAAAAAAAAATATGTCCAGTTCCTAAACTAATACCAACACCATTTTTAGGTCATTTCCTCTTCCTAACATCAAACAGCATCACTCCAGATATGGTAAAAGAAATCTCATTGGTATGTCTAATTGGGTAAAACCTATATCTGTGGTTTTTGTTAGCTGTACTTTGTTCCTAGAGACCAGCATATCTGTCCACCTCATCTTCATTTGGAGATTAGTTTGAATTTCTGATGCACTTAATTCCTGGGAAGAAATTAGGAGACTCTGAATGACAGCTACTAACTCTACACTTGAATAACTAGGAGTTTAGTGACTATTAAATAAAAGCTCAAAGCTGGGGATGAGGGAGTGAGGAATAGCACTTTGAATCCACCTCATTGATCTCCACTGTGCCATGGTCTACAGTCAGGTTCAGAATGACAACCTTACCAAACCATGAAAAGTTGTGTCTTCCAGGAGACCCAGTTCTCCCAATTATCCCTAGGTGCTCACTACACTTGACGTCCATGTTCCTTGCCACCTGTAGAAGTCTCTTAGCACTTGAGTTCAGCCCTTCATCTCCACAGCACTGCCTGTGTGACTGGATACAGCACACAGCAGGATTTTCACTGCTTAATAGATGGGGCTTTGTGAAATGCATGAGTCTTTTTTTACTCATGTTTTGTTTCAATGTTGCATAGAAAATTACAGTGCAATCCTTTATCAAATTCTAAGAAACCCTGTGATGAAATGCGCACAAGATCATAGCAAAAAGCTAGCTATAAATTCTTGAATTGGAAGCATCATCACCAAGTATAAGCTTCCAGTTCACCTCAATCTATAATTAGTCAGAAGCCCCAGAGAAGAAAGTAAAAAGATGCTTCTGTAGAAAGCTCTAATGAGAAATAAACAACACAGTGGAGTGGCAATGCTAAATTGTTTAAAAGAATTTAAGCTTCCAGCAGAACTCCTAGAGAAGGGTTCCTTAATCCATATGCATATTGTTAATTTTAATTCCTGTGCCTTCAGAGAAATAAATCTCACACTTTCAACCTATTTACAGTTTTGCTAATTGTGGAGGCCCAAAAATATGGGCCTATTTCCACCTTGTGAAAGTTTCCGCTTGATTAAACCTGTTGCCACTCCATCCTGACCAAAAGTCAGAGTTAGAACTTACTTCTGTTCCTTCAAGGCTATGGTCTGTTTCTACCTTAAACAAAAGTCCCACCTAGATTTAGTTCAGACAGTCCTGCTCTCTCAAGGTTATTGTCAACAGGTGTGGCTAATATCCAGACCTTGCACTTCAGGTATAGAGAAGTAGATCTGTTTCTACCTCAAACAAAAGTCTATCACCCTGAATATTAACCTTCATCAGGCGATGAAAGGAGACAGAGACAGAGACCCAAATTGGAGCGCGGGACGGAAATCTCAAGGTCCAAATCAGGAGCAGAAGGAGGGGGAGCACGAGCAAGGAACTCAGGACTGCGAGGGGTACACCCACACTCTGAGACAATGGGGATGTTCTTTCGGGAATTCACCAAGGCCAGCTGGCCTGAGTCTGAAAAAGCATGGGATAAAACCGGACTTGCTGAACATAGTGGACAGTGAGGACTACTGAGAACTCAAGAACAATGGCAATGGGTTTTTGATCCTACTGCACGTGCTGGCTTTGGAGGGGCATTTGGGATGTTCAACTTACTAAACCTGGATGGAGGTGGGCGGTCCTTGGACTTCCCACAGGTCAGGGAACCCTGATGGCTCTTCAAGCTGATGAGGGAGAGGGACTTGATCGGGGGAGGGGAAGGGAAATGGGAGGCAGTGGCGGGGAGGAGGCAGAAATCCTCAATAAATAAATAAATTTAAAAAAAATAAAAAATAAAAATAAATAAAAATAAAAATTTACACTACTGGAATTAAAGGAAAAAAAAAAGTCTAAGGATCCAACTAAGTTCCTACTCCCTTAGAGATAACAATGGTTTCTACCCAGGGAGTGGTTTGCCTACAGAATGTTATGGTCTAGGATGTGTGTGTTACTTGTCTTGTTCTAGCAACAGAATGTTTAACTAAGAATGTAGCCCGCAACTTTCAACTGGTATGTTCATTTCCTTGTATCATAATAATGCAGGTTTTTTTTTTTTGTCTCAATACTACCTTTTGGGGTCAGCAGTATTTTGAGCAAATGGAATTTAAACACAGACAATTTCAGTATTTACTGGAACCCCTGCCCGGTACTATCCTATGTTTTCTGTTTTATTAGTTTCACTCACATCTTAGCTCTCTTTATCTATTTTCTAATCCCCATGCCCCTACCCTTTTAAGTGGTATTTCTGTCAAAGCTGGTCTCTGACAGCTGATGTCGTTGTTTTTTTTCAATGAAGGATATCCCTAAATAACAAATGGATAGTAATATATACCCCTATAATTTTAAATGCAGATAAATAAAAGATAAATCATCGAATTCCTCCAAACACTTTTCTGCAATAATTGTTTTCACTACGGGTTCAATGTTGTTCATTCGTTCATCATACTACATTTATTTAGAATAACCAGTCATCCATGTGTTGGGCCTGCAATGAAAAATAACTTTGTTCAGTGTTTCAAAACATTATATATCTGCCCAAATTTGATCTCAGTGGAGATTTTGATATAAAATAAATCCTTTATGGTGTCTTATTCTAGTTAAAAAGGTGAAAGAGAGACTCTGGGTGGATCCATAAAGATTAATTAAAGTCATGGGCATATGACTTCACAGGCGGCAAAATGCCAAGTCCACTGTCAATGCTTTTTCACTAGCATTTCCACATAGTTTTGCTCCAATTAACAAAGCAAAATAAAATAGAAATAAGTCACAGTGACTCCTCACACTGCAGGAAATGACCCCATGCATTTTTCTATGGAGTTCAATTTCTCCTCTTCTTTTTCCTCCTCTTCCTCATTTTCTTCCACCTCCTTTTCTTCCTCTTCCAGTTTCACCTCACTTTCTTCCTCCTCTTCCTTCTTGTTCATACTCCTCCTCTTGCTCTAAGGTGCCGAGAATACTGACTTCTAGGGCTGCCTCCATGTGAATTTGATATTACGGTAACATTGAGTTGTAACCCAGTTTCCATGAACAGAAACAAACTTGGAAATGAGGTGATGATGCACTGCTCTTTCTGATTAAAATACTCCACGAGGGGCATCGTTTACATCAATACTGATTATAACTGACTATTTCATGCAAGATAAACCTGTGTCTTTCACTCAGAGCCTTGTATCCCCTGAGGTTTAATATGCCTTTGATATTTTCTTTATGCCACCCTGCACTTTGATGTATAGTGTTCTTTGTGAGCATAGAACGGGGAAGCTGAGGAAAAACCCAGTCAGGATGGGCAGGGTATGTAGAGAGTATAAAAATGAAAACTGAGTTTTACCTCAAAGAACATGAGGACACAGCAGGTTGTCATTAGTTTCTCACAGACAATGTCAGGAGGGTACCTCCCCCAGTTCACTGACCTCCTGATCTGGAGTTAGGTCTGCATCCTTTTTAAATGTCTTGGAAACCCAAATGCTCAGGGAAATCCCATGTAGCACCTATTACTGACAAAATCCACCACTGAAACAGATATTCTGTGTAGTGACCAGTGTTCAAGATGCCCATCACTTTAGATAACTCTGCTCTCTGTAAAGTTATATAACAGTGTCTTTTCTTGAGGATGTAGAATGATGGATGGAATTTCCCCTTCAAATGATATGTACAGTTTTATAAAACTGCCCATTGAGATGCTCATGTAACCCACAGAATTCTGGACAAGACACCTTGATGCACATACTGAGAATTATCCAAGAATATGCAAAGAATTATTTTCTTAGATTTGCAGGTGACAGGAAGGAAATGAATCCTGAAGAAGTCACCCTCAAAAGAATCCTTTCTTCTCTACTCTTATATGTGCCCCACCAGGGGAAATTTAGGCTCAGCGCCAAACACAAAGTTCATACATTACACCTCTTTTGCATCTGTGGTGTGGACCATGAAAATACACATGTCTGTTTCTCCTGGTTGCAAATGTCCTGCAGTAGTAAAAGTAGCAAACACTGAAGCCAAGAGCATCTGCAATGCAGTGCAGAAATTTGCATGGAAAACTAGAAAACCTGGAGGTGGAAGTACTAAGAGTCATGCCTGGAGGAAGGCTTGTATTGAGAGTTGACACCCACTTGCCTACCATCTGCTAGCTCTATATCTAAGAAGCTTAAAACAATTGGATAGCTGTCATTAAGGCCAGGGAAGAGCTTTCACAAGGGATCACTCCTGGGATGGTTCAAATAGTTACAAATATAAGACATAAGGGGAAAAAAAGCAATTAGACACTAGAATAACACATAAAGAAAAATTCCAATGTACTTAAAATATGAAGTCACTAGTCAAATGCTACCCAAAATGGTCACGGAAATCAGAAGGTTGAGCCTCTCCTATGAATAGCAACAAGGGAGAGTTCTTAAGAAAGGATTTTAGAATAAAGTTGTGGAAAATGGGGAAAAGACCCAATTCTCTTCATGGTGTGGCTGTATAAGCATTAGATGTCTATGAAGCAATCAATGGACACATTTTAGGTGGAAAGTAGCCAGCAACTGTGTTAATATTACCAATATCAAGAATAAAAGGATATTAAAGGATCTTTAATTTCACAAAACTAAAACTAAAAATTGGAATATTGAGGCTATGAAGAGTGCAAAGTGACATTTAAGTCTGGAGAACACAGCACATCTGGAAGGTTTGTGAAATGTCATTGAAGACTTGGTGAAAAGGAAGCTGATGAATTCACAACACATGCAGAAGGGTCTGCAAGGCTCCCGGGCAACAGAGTCTCAAGGTGATGGTGGCTGTCTCACCATAGCAACACAGAAACAAGGCTGAATGTTACCAGGAAAGTCCCTTTGCTTTCAGGATATATAACTATAAAGGAGCTGGCAATAATCAGTAAAGATCACTAAAATATTCTCTAAGAACAGGTGAACATATAAAATACTAAACATACATACAGAAATTTGCATAAAATGTTAGTTATATAATGCATGCACATTATATAGCTATATACACATTCATACTCATATATGTATATAGGCACACAGATAATGCTCAGTTCTACAGAGGTCATTTGTTTTAACTGTTCAAAAAGTATTGACAAGTATCATAATACTCTGAGCAGTAAAAAACCTCTACAACTCTAGAGGGTCATTGTCACATAGACTACAATCTCATTGATGAAGTCAGTGATAAGGGCAAGCTGTGGAAATCCACAAACCCATAAAGTGAGTGAAATACTATCATATTACTATTGTGATATTATTGATATACTATTGCTTAACCCTTGTGTTAAAGAAGACAAATAACATAGCCCACAGAAGTAAATAAACAGGGCTCACATGGACTCACAGAGACAGAAATGGCAATCACAGGGCCTGCATGGGTCAGTACCAGGTCCTCTTCATGTATGTTATGTCTGTTAGCTCGGTGTTAACAGTGGGAGTATCTCAAACACTTTTGCCTGCTTTTGGCACTCCGTTCTTCCTACTCGGTTTCCTTGTTAGGCTTGATATAAAAACTTTTGGCTTGTCTTATTGTATCATCCTGCTTAACTATCATGTCTTGAAGCCTGCTCTTTCTGAAGAGGAAACTGAGGGGCAGTGGATCTGGGGGAGATGGAAGGTTTAGGGGAGCTAGCAGGAATGGAAGAAGGTGAAAGTGTGGTTGGGATGATTGTATGTGGAAAGGACCAATTTTCAATTAAAAACAGAATAGGTTGTCCTTAGAACCTGGAAAAAGACCTAGCAACAAAAGACACAGCAGAGGAAACATGGATGGTGAAATGGCTAGGTATGTGTATAGACACTGTCACCAAGTTCAGTGTCATATGCCAACCTGAATTCAAATTCCAGACTCATATGGTGTAAAGAGAGGATCAACTCCTGTAAGCCTTCCACAAGAATGTCTGGTGCACAAGCACACACACACATACACACACACACACACACACACACTAAATGAAATAAAAATAACTTTAAAGCACACAAAGTAGAGTAACCAGTATCACAAAACTAGAATAGAAACTTCATGGCCATCCCAAAGACTAAAGCAAAGCTACATGGAAAATAAACAAAGAGAATGACACAAGGTGTATCGTATTGATCCAGTTGATGACACAACAGATAGAACTTGTTAAAAGGAATCTTTTTATCCTAAGTAGTAAGAGGAAAGAAACCATCTGGCCAGAAAAAAAATAAAGAAACACATATCAGAACATTAAAGTTTGAAAACATAAGAAGTGAGAAAATGGACATACAAACAAATGTTTCGAATCATCTCAATAGAAAAATCCCAAAGTACTGGATATGCTGAGGGTCTTCATTTCATGAAGGTTTCACGCAGCCTCCTAAAGGTCACTGTCATCAAGTTTACAAAGAACAATTAACCCCCGTAATAGAGAACTTGTTACAAAAGTAATAAATTATAGTGTCTAAGAATTTTTTAAATATATTTTAAAAAGGAACAATTACTGTGGATTTGTTCTGTTTCTTTGTACTTAGTTTCAAATGAGTTTAAAAGAACAATGAAGAAAACCATGGGACCATTTCATGACCTAATTTGAAATTAAATTGCAAATATTTTATAGAGTGTATTTTTACCTGAGAAGAGGTGATGAAGTAGATGGTTAAGTTTATTTTAAAAAATGCAAGAGTGGTTTAATATCAGAAAAATCTGTCAATGAAATTTAAAATATTAATGATTTAATAAATTACATGACTACCTCAATTGACATAGGAAAGCACCTGATAAATTCAACAGTTTTTATTATTAAAGCTCATAAAATATGAATAGTAGGAAAGCTTACTTGTTGAAAACTATAAAACAGAACTTACAAATGAAATCTTCTTATGGACCAAGCAGTCAAGCATGACTTCTTAGAACAGGATCTAAGTGTATAGAACGCCCATGTTAGTTTTCAAGGTAAACTGAAGGCCTGGTCAGTACAGTGTAGTAAATATATGAGCTCCAAGAGAAGGAAGGGTAGATCTACTTGCCAGTGGCTAGTTATCTACAGAAAAATTGATCAGGTGAAGTCCCTGTTTACAGCACAATCCCTGCTGAAGCGCTGCACCCACAATCTCTTTGTAGTATTTAATGGTGGCTGTCTACTTCACAACAGCCCACTCAGGCAAAATGAAAGCCACAGATCTGTAGGATGTGAATAGAGGATTTTTATTTAGAGAAGTGAAATTTAGCTTTAAAATGACAGTAAACTGAGACATATGCTTTATATGAGAGGAGAAATGAAACAATACGAAAAGTTCCTATTTTCATCCAATCTGTATTAGTCTATTATTTCCTTATTACTTTGACCAAAAAGTCTATAGTTGTAGAGGATTTAAATGTTTCATGCTAACTATATTTTCCATATATTTATGAATAAAAATTAAACATTAAGGATATTTTTACCATGCTAGAGAAAGGCCCACAGTATAGTGCCATGCAAATGCAAAATGTTGTTGAAATGACCTCAGCAAAGGTCAATGGTCAAACAGTACAGGACAGGTCTTTGTTGGATATTTGTGGACACCTCTGGCTCCTACCATCCTTCTTCCCTCTCTTCAACAGAATTCCTTGAGCTCAGTCTAATGATTGATTGTGGGACTCTGCATATGTTTCTACCAGTTCTGGAGGAAGCCTCTCTGATGACTATTGGGCTGATAGGGGTCACTTCCGTGGTAATGAGGAGGTCTGGGAAAACAAGAAACTCCAGCTTCCACTTGATGTTCCAACAATGAATCTGAGGTACCACCCTAAGAGGAGCCAACTGAAGTTTTTGTGGAAAGAGTTAGAGCAGGCTTCCCCAAAAAAACAGTGCATAAAAACTGAATAGAGCTTAAAGACATTCATCTTGGGGAATAATCTGACCCAGCCATGACCTTGACTGTACACAGCATATGAAGAAGTCAGTGTTTTCATTCAGTGTCAATGGCTAGAAATATTGACCACAAAATCCAACAGGGAACAAAGGTCAGAGGTGACTAAGAAGAGCCTACAAAGCATCAGAGCTTCCTTGGAGATGATCCTGTCTGTAACTGAGCCTGGCTTGGGTTGCAGGGATGGTTCAGCAGCTAAAAGCTCCTGCAGCTTTTGCAGACCTGGGTTATGTTTCCAGCAACTGTGTATCAGCTCAGATTCAACAGTCTCCTCTAGCTTCTGAGGACACTATACACACGTTGTCTAATGTGCAAGAAGATAAAGAGAAGACTGACAAGTGAGCTTCAAAATTTATCACAAAATCTATACCTTTTAAGATGAGAAATGACTCAGGCAATCAGACCACTAACATGGTGTCTCTATTCAGGTTTGAAGATGTGTGTTTTCTCACTAAGAATTCTTTTTGCAAAGCTTGGTGTTTTGTAAAATAATGTGAATATTTAATAGGTGGTATCATAACTTACTTCATCAACATAATACTTAAATTATACTGGACCTTTAATTAACAGGGACTTCAAGTGAGCAGGTTGATATAAATCAGAAACATATATACAAGTAATAGTTTGGCTTGAGGAAAATGGGACCAGTTTTATCCTGTATATGAAGGCAGGAAGGTTGTCCAGGCTGTCTGTGGAGTCATGACACTGGAAGGTTTCTGCCGCGATTATGGGGGAGAGAGAACAGTGAAGGGAGCAATCTGCCAAGGGAGGAAATGGTTCTGACTGTGCACCCTCCACATGTGCCCTCCCTGCTGAAGCCCAGGGATTCTGTCACTGATCTGTCCCTTCACCCACTCTTGGGGCTCATTTCTATCCAAGCTATCAAAGAATTTACATTTGGAACATCTTTGGACACAAATTTTGCATAATGGCATTAAAATCATAATAGAGTTTTGAGGGAAGGAACGACAATCTGGTTTCATGGATTTTTGAAGAAAACCTGTTCTATCAGAATTTGTCCTCACAGTTTGGTCTTGGTGAGAGAAGGCCATGAATGCACTTCTCCAAAATCTTGATGACTTTAATGTGCCTTCCTAGCTTGTTTGTTGATGCCATAGCAAAAGTTTCAGGTTAGACAGGTGTTTGACTTGGAGGAAAAGGGGTAGAATTTACCTTACAAATAATGATCCTTCACAGTGTGTTAATGAAGCCAACAAACAACCTCACATCATTACCTAAAACTCATCTTCATTTGTACGATGACCACTGCCTGACCAACAAGGGTGGAGCCATTGGATCTGGGTCATGAATCTTTACATACAGACTGGCTCAAAACAATGACAGTATTACTTGTTTTCTGCAAAGTTTCAAATAACCATCTGCCTGGCATAAACTACCTGCTCTTCTGTGGACCCTTGAATGTAGCATGTCAATGCACGATAGCAATAACAGCACTGTGATTTCTGCTCAGCAGCACACTACTCCTATGGAGAAATTATGACCTCAAAGCATGCAACACACCAACCTGAGGACTGAGCCAACACAGTGTGGTTTCTAAACTTTAGGGCCCAATGTGGAAATATAAATAAAAATGGGGTGAATGAGAAGCATACAAATAGATGAAAATCTATATAAAATAATCATATTCATATAAAGCACACATGAAGTGTAAAGCAGACAAAAATTCCACAAAGAAAGGAAAACCAAAGGTGAACTTGAGCCTGAGAGCCATCTCTCAAGCATTCTTGCTATGGAAGAATTCAGTAAGGCCTGTGACCTTAGCTTAGGGAAAAGTGGCATGCCCCAGGTGAATGTCCCTTCTGCACCTGTCTGCCTTCTGAGCTAGGCTATTGCCTGCAGAGTGTGGCCTGAGCTCATTATGAATAATTCATGTCTCATCTATCTTTTGAAGAGGTGTTAAATTGCCCTTTTGGCATGTCTGTAGTTTCTGAGGAATGTGTTCACACCTCATTATCACTCGGTGATGGACTCCTGAGAGAGGAGGTAATTGTCTTCCAGCAAGGACTCTTGTCAGTGTGGCATTGCACCACTTCAAGACCATAGGGCTTCCCTGGTGACCACGAATCTGCAATCTGCAGAATCCCGAAAGAAAGGGGAGCAGGTGTCAGTTTCCCCTATAGCTTTGAGAGAAGCTTCAGTTTCCCCTGACATTCGTTTAAGTTAGAATTTACTTATTGTCCTTCCCAGTGTTTCCAAAATTAAACTCCTGGAAAAGAAGGCAAGGACAGAAATCTGGATGGTTTTTTATGATGTAGTCAAAAGTGCTCTTTTGTTTTGCAAACCAAATACCTTCCATTATCACTCATATGAAACAGTCATGCAAGCATTCCACTGCTCTCAGTAAATTCCCCACATTTATATTATTGCAGTGACATTGTAGAATCCAGAGAAGGTGGCAGCTTCCCTTCCCGTACTTGGTCTCCTCAGCAGGAGGGATCTGGTCTCAGCATGTTGAGTTAGGTCTATTTGCACCACGTGGGAAACTGCTTGAAGATCTGGCAGTTGTCAAGACTGGGTGTCTTCTGTCAGTTCAATCCATACTCTGCAGGAGCTGCCACAGTTGCAATATCTACCACAGAACTCTTCTGTCTGCTAAGAAGTCTGAGAGGCAAGGCATGGTGATTCCCAGAGGTATGTCCCTGGAAGGTGGGTTTCTAAATATTGATCTTCCCAGTGGGTAAATGGGCTCTCTGTGAGTGTATATGTGTGTGCATTTTGTGCCTGTGAACTCATGTATGTGTGTGGGCATGCATTGTGTGTCTCTCTGTATGTATGTTTGTATTGGTATGTGTGTAAATGTATGTTTGTATGTATATGTGTTTATGTCTGTATGTATGTGTATATGTGTTTGTTCCTGTGTGTCTATGTGTACACTAATGTTTATTGAATATGGTTTCAAATTTTAACACGATAATAAAGAAAACAGCTTTTATCTTCTTGTGTATCATGAGTATTACAATTACTTAATAAGAAATTTTCAAATTAACATCAAAATTAAAATTAGCTTTAGGACTACTTGATCTATAAGTACCTGGGATTAATTGATAGACGAGAGAGTGTAATGCAATCTTAATTAGTCTTATTAAATAAAAACCCGAGTCAGATATTAGGGGGGTGAAAGCTGAAAGATCAGAAATGAAAAGCATCCAGTCACTAGAGTTTTTACCTCTCCAAATGTTCAGACTGAAGGGGCAAAATCCTGTCTCTATGAATCCTGTGACTGAATGCTGTCTCTACAAAACCTAGACCGAATCCTTGCGTTCCTGTCTCCTCATGCATTGTATTCCTCTCTCCACCCGGCCATATCACTTTCTCAATCCACCTCCCTAGCGCTGGGATTAAAGGCATGTAATCCCAAGAATTTGGATCAAAGGTGTGAGCTTTTTCTCTTTTAGACTGATTCGATTTTATGTAATCCAGGGTAGCCTTGAACTCACAAAAATCTGTCTGCCTCTGTTTCCCAAGTGCTGGGATTAAAGGTGCGTGCCACCATGCCTGGCCTCTGTGACTAACTAGTGGTTTAGCTCTGCATTTTGATTGTCAGGCAAACTTTTTGTTAGATTACAAACAGAATACCATTACAAGAGAGGATGCCCTACACACAAGTCCTTGTAGCCGATGACTGATGTCAGAAGATCTGGACAGAAACGGTGATCATTGACTGACTATCATAATTGGTTAGTGAAGCTACACTGACATCAAAGAAGGTTGTGTGATTAATAAGGACTACAAGGTTTCTAGATTCACATTTTTCTTCTATCAAGGTAAATGCCGCAGTGCTTGAGAGCCTTAAGTCCTTGGGTAAGAAAAGTTGAGAGGGATCTGATCTTGGTGAACTGTGGTCAGCTACAGATCCTTCATCTGTCCACTCAAGCCTCCCGCCCTAATCACTGGAATTTGTACTTCTGACTCTTTCTCTTATCTCTTGCCATGTTTCCCTGTAGGATCATTTGCAGAACTCTGTATCATCTCCTCATTTCGGAGCTCCTTAGAGCACTATCCATGGTCTGTGTTGCCTCGTCACCTCCTACACCCATCTCCTAAAGTCCCTCTGTACCCTGAGCTGACATGCTGGGATCTGGGAGAAGGGAATCATGTATTTTTTGGCAGCCCTACTTCAGTTTCCCTTCGAGAGAGATGTGCTATGAGAGAAGAAGCGATTCAGTGGGAGCTCTGTCTACTCACTGCTTCCCGGGCCACCTCCTTGTTTCTAAAATAGCTATCATGGGGCCCAATTCATAGGACTTCAGCCTCGAAGACCATCCCTGAAATCCAGTAGATGGCTTTGTCGCCCTTCCGCATGTTCGCACGTTGGTCTCCGGCCACATACTCTCTCATTGTCATCCCGGTGCGGAAGTTTTCCAGTTTCTCATTATAGCAAACGTGTGCCTCTGTGCCTGCTTATCATCCTGAGAGCAGACCTCTGTTCCCACTGTCCCGTTGGAACTTCACTCTGGAAACTCCCGTCTGTCAACTAACTGATCAGCACCCTCTGCTGTTGCTCATTTAGATTTCTCTCCAGCCCAAGAAGCTCGCTTTGCTCCACACACCCTGGGTAAAACAGCAACGACAAGGTGCACGGGGAGTTCTAAGCCATCCACGTCTCCACCCGTTTGAGTGACTCTCCACCCATTTGAGTGACGCTTCAACCTCCAACTCCCATGGGAAAGGATGCTTAGAGGCTTCATTCATTTTCCTCCTGCCAAGCCAGGGGCAGTTGCTGGTCTGCAGTGTGTCTGACTTCTTGGTTCCACTTCTGTCTTTACCTCCCAGCCAGAAATTCAAATTCTTTTGGCATCTCCAACATGTACCTTTTCTTTTCGTCAAGGGCTTCTACCGCTAGTCATTGGCAGCTCACTTGTGGACACATTTCCCCCCTTCTTCTTTGCTTAGACATCTCTAGCAATTTTCTGAATTTCAATTCTCAGTTTCACGACTTTAATAACTGTATCTGTATGTAGACGGCACCAAGCATACATCTTTGACCCAGCTTGTATAAGCGAAGCTCATGCAAAGATATGCATACCTGTCTGGTCTACAGAAGGCAAATCTTTGAATGAAGCTTATCTCAAAGGCTGCATCAAGGATGTCTAATGTAGAGACTTAATTGATTATTCTTTTGCAACAATTTCAGCGAATTTGCTAAGGGCCACCTTTCTGTAGATGCCCACTAGTCAAACACATCTATGGAAATTATGAGATGCTCTAATTCAGTAGAAAAAATTAATAAATATGCAATGAGTACAATTTTTTTAACTAGGGTAAATGAAGATTATGGATGGTCCAGCAGTTTTGTGTATCACACAGCCATGATAGATTCACAGATGTAGTACATATGTAATCCAAGACAGATGTCGTAGCCTCAACACAAGGGTAAAGAAATAGCTTAAAACTCAAAGTTTTAGCAGTGACTCCACTCCACCTGTTAGATTTCCTATACAAGAGAAAGCACAGGTTGGAATCCTATTAATTCTAGGGAAGCCAAGGAAGGCACCCAGCATACTTGAAGAGGAGCCCTGTCTATGGGTTACCAAAGGCTAATAGGGGAGGGATTAAGCCTGACAGTCTAGTCTTTGATCTAAACAAAACACTTATTTTGGAAGCTGCTGCCTGCCTAAAGGAAAAACAGGTGTCTTGAAAGTCATTTTAGGGGGAAAAATTTATCACTTAATTAAAGCAGGAAAGAAAACACATCTGATCCACACATTGCCTTAGAGAATAAACAGGGAAGCAGTTTGAATAAACAGGGAAGCCGTTTTTGCCTTATGAAGATTGCTCTGTTCTATGATACAGCCTTCAGTGTGTATGTGTGTGTGTGTGTGTGTGTGTGTGCACGTGCGTGCACATGCATCCATGTGTGCATGTGTATCACATCCCATTCAGAGAGGATGTCACTGCTCATCATACTCCCTTGAGACAGAGTCTCTTCCTTGCCTTGAGTTCACCAGGTTGTAGCAAGGTTGTTGGAACCAAGCTGTAATGATCCTCTTGTCTCAGCATCCCTTCAATCAGTGCAGGTACTGTAGGCACAGGGAGCCACACCCAAATGTCTGGACCCAGGTCCTCTTATTTGCACAGAAAATGCTCTTTCCCACTAAATCATCTCCCCCACCCCCATAACCTTCCTATTACAAAACACAAACTGTGTTTGTTTTGTAAGCCAGGCAAAATGGGAAACTTTAATTAAATTGTATGGAAAGTAAAATAATAAGCTATTCATGTGTTTACACTCCTAATGCCAGTAGGATATGATACAACAGGAATCTTCAGCCCCAGCAAATATGATATTATGTGAGCTTCATGTATTTCATTCAATATTTCTTTACCTTGGCTCTCATTTTAGAAAAATAAAGTCTTATAAGTGAATATACAGTCTGGGGTTAAAAATATAAATTTTAAATACTTGAAACAAAATCACAGCTACAGGAGATTGGTCATTTATATTATAACTCATGTCACATCGTATCAGCTCATCTCACTTGAAACCTGAGTCAATTTATAGTTGATCATAAAATATGTAATAGCCCATGATGGCGATACTTCCTGTGAAGGGATGAATTTTTCAGGTGTGGTTTTCTGCACTGTTGTTATCTACCGACATGACGGCTACACTCTTACAACTTTCTTCTTCAGGAAGGCACCCCCCCCCCATCCCACCTCTTGTCAAATACAGCATGAAGAACTCCACATTGTTTACCCCATTTTATCCTCATCACACTCAACAAACTGTCAGGTAACAGATAGGCAACCAAAGACCAAGCGTTTCACTGTGGACAAGGGAGCATAAATATTCTCACTTCCATTATTTTCCCTAGAGACAGGATTGCTGCTAAATAATTTATAGTAGTTTACTTGAGTTGAGGAGAATAAAAACAATTGTATGCACACAGGTCCATCTTCAGCATCCCACCAGGCTTCCGCGGCAGGCTGGATTCACTAGAAAGGCATAGTCAGATACTGTGTCTATGTGAGGTGTAAAAGACTTATTGGGAATAAAAGGGAAGTGATGGAAGTCTGTTTGTGTTGACAGAGGCTGTTTGTTCATTTCCCAACCACCCAGACCCAAAATAACCACACAGAAACTGTATTATTACAACACTGTTTGGCCTATTAGCTCATACTTCTTATTTGCTAACTCTTATATGTTAAATTAATCTATTTCTATTATTCTATGTATCACCATATAGTTGTGGCCTACCGGTAAGGTTCAACCTGGTGTCAGGCATCTGTTTCCTGTGGCAACTACATGGTTTCTCCCTGACTCAGCCTATCCTCTCCTCCTCTATCTGCTTGGAATTCCTGCCTTGTCCTATTCTGCCTGCAATAGGCCCAAAGCTGATTCTTTATTAACCAATGGTATTTACAGCATACAGAGGGGAATCCCACATCACATTTGAGTCTCATGGAGATTATTATTGAGGAGGCAGGTTTACAAGGCCCTGATTTTGAGGATCTCAGTTGCTGGCTTCTCCTTCACCAGCGTCAGGGACAAGAGGCTGGCTCCTTTCTATCTAATGACAACCAGTCATTGGTCCTGACTTCCCAGAGGAGTTTAATTTGCATATGGTGACATTCTTCCACCCAGGTTCATCTTGATTGTCAATTGACACACTTGGGAAGAGGAAAGCTCAATTGTGGACTTTCCTCCATTGAATTGGCCTGTGGGCACGTCTATGCAGATGTTTTCCTGTTTGATAACTGGTGCTTGGGGATCCAGCCCACCATGGGTGGGACCATCATTAGACAGGCAAGCCTGGGTAGCAATTCAGTTAGTATCATCCCACCATGGTTTCTGCTTCAGTCCCTGCTTCCAAGTTCCTGCCTTGACTTTTCTCAGTGAGGAACTATATAATGTAGAAGTCAAATAAGCCATTTTCCCCAGTTTGCATTTAGTGAGTATTTTACAGAAACCAAAGTAGAACACCAGGCCACCTATAGAGGAGCTAACAACCAGAAACACCAAAAGACACTGCCTTGCCCAAAGCACAAAAGAGTTAATGGTTTCTGAGATTTTTTTTTTTTTTTTGCAACAAAGAACACGTGACCCAAGTTGGCCCCATGGTTTGTCCAGGACCATACAGACATACTCCATCAAAGACCTCATGTGTGTAAAGAAGCTATAATTACAATTAGAAATGCCTGTGATTGATATACAGTGGTCCATCCTCACCCTTCACCATTGGTTTCATCTGTACACTGGCAGATATAATGAGGACCGTTGACCACATCCTTTTAAGTCTGTCAGGCAGACACTAATGTGTTGGCCTTACCTGACAACTTATATATAGATAGATAAATATAGATATATATGTTATATAGTTTTATAGAGAGAGACAGATAAAAAGATATAGATAGATATATAGATATGTAAGTACACACTATTATCCTTAAATATTATATACATATATGGAGAGAGGTAAATATTCTTATAGATAGGTAGATAGATGATAGATAGATAGATAGATAGATAGATAGATAGATAGATAGATAGATAGATACAGTATAATGTATATGCCTGGTCAGGTACAACATGATACTATGAAGCATGCTCACAGCATGGAATGGCAACATCTGGTATCAACTCACATATTAATCAGCAGTAATGTGAGAATTCATAATATCCACATTATTGCATATTTCATTAATGTACCCTAGCTACAAACTATACACACCATGATGCTATGAGAGGATTTAAGCACTTCTTCCTCCCATCTAGGTCTGACTAAAGAATTTTAACTTTTTAAAAATTTTATCTATATGGATATTTGGCATTTATGTATGTCTATACACCAACATGTGTGCATAATGTCCAGGAAGAACAGAATTGATTTTAAGCACCAATGTTGATATAAGCAAATATAGTTTACAAGATAAAGCCTTTTCTTAGTGTTCGGAATTCAGTGGTATCATTATGAGTGACCAGCCTGGGACAAAGAGAAGTTCTCTCAACTTGGCCAGAAGCACCTGCAAGCTTCCAGGCAGCAATATCTTTACCATTGAATAAATTTCAAATTAAAGGAGGGAATAATAATATGGTTGCTTTGCAGGTATTTGCAAAGGTGTAAGTGGTCCCCTTGTAGCAGCATCACCCTCCCCCCGTAAACCAGCATTTGAAGTCATTAAGCCTTCTTTAAAATCAAGCTATATGAATAGAATACAGCAAGCGTGAGTAACATGCACCTTGGGGTGAGCTGCAGATGAGGTGGCAAGGAGGAGGAGGCCTATGATGATGATCAGAGCAGATGGCAATACAATGCAGATGACAGCACCCGGCACAGTTCTGGCGAGCAAGTTTACCATGCAAGCTAGAAATCCATCAGAAAGCAACCCCCATATTTTTGCCAACTTATTTCAAGTGTCTCTTGCGAAGACAAGAGTGTCTAACTAAGCTCATTCAGCCATCTACCCACAGGATATGTGTTGAGCATCTTTTGCCCTGGGATGCAGTGTTGATCAGGGATGCAGCTGCACCAGGCCACAGATGCTCTCTCTGCCTTATGTATTAATTAGGATGTGTGAGAGACCCATGACAAAAGCAGCATGGATAATTCAAGCATTTCCCTGGCTTCTTGTTGCCATTAGAATAAAAATGAACATATTTAATGTCACCCTAAATAATCTTATTTATATTTGATGGCATTACCCCTGGTGCAGAGTGGCTGTCACAGAGTACGAGGTACAGGGGTGTAAGGCTGAAAGGGGAACATGGGTAGAATTTTGCACTAGAGTCTTGAGAAGCTGATGGAGTTTCATTCTGGAAAGCAAAAGTGGTAGGGGTGGGATCTTGTTTAAGGTATAGGTAAAGGAGTTGGGTACTTGGTTCCAAAAGTAAAGCATGCGTGGTGTGCTGCCTGGAGTCAGGCAGACTGCAGTCCTGATGAGAAAAGGTGGGGGTTAGCAGGATCAGTCGCATAGTAATGCCATCACTGACAGCTGTGACTCTGAATCCCTCACCTCATTAACAGTTCACAGAATTTTGCTCTTGCCACATGTGTTGCTGACAAGCTTTTGGACCCCATCTTACCACACCTGGGAATAACCCTGGCTAAACATTTCCTCCCCAGATTATGTCTTATCCATTCTGACTTGTCCCTCTGTAGTTGCAATTATATTTGAAGATTTTTTAATGTATGTGCTTTTTTCCTATAATAATCCAGATGGAAAAAAAGAAGAGAGTATTCCGACCATCAAGGATAACTGCATTTTCAAACGATCAATGGAAACTAGCCAATAATGAATGGAAAGCTTCAAGTGCTGGAGAGAGAATTGATATCTTGCAGTTCCGTGTACTACAAAAACATCATTTGAAGATGAAGTCTGAATAAAGATGGCTTCAGGGAAAACAAAGCCAAAGAAAACATGGAGTGAATTTATCATGAGCAGAACCAGCTACAGATGCAACAACGGACCACCAAAATGCTTCTAGTTAATAGAATGGGGCATGAGAAGGCGTGAAGAGATTGAAATAAATGTAAGAAATAGTTGACTATACAGAACTAAGTTAAATCTATGCCTTTAAACATATTTTCAAAACAAAACTATGAAAGTATTAGCTCAAGTAGTTATGGAAACAAATAAACAAAAAAATGATGAAGGAACTAGGAGACAGATTCCAAATGCTTCCTGGAAGGAGGAGTGATAATAGATATTGAAATAAATTTATGTAAGAACTCTGTGGTTGCCACAGCAAACCTAAGGGGAGCTACGCAGTTAAAGTTTGCTAGTTAATTGGGCCAACTATCAAATATCCACAGCTAACTATCTGCACAAAGATGAGTGATATACACAGTTATGATATTTAGGGATAACAAATTAAAACACTGCATCTGAAACAGATGTAGGTGGCTAAGTGCCATAGTACATATCTGTATCACACTCATTGGTTGTCAGTGTAAGAGGACCACAAGCTCACAAATACAAGTTCAAGGCTGGCCTAGGCTATATAGGGAGGCACTACCTAAAAAAACAAACCAAAAGCCAAGAATCTGAGACCTTCAGGACAGAACAAAAAATTAA